>NC_090266.1:905944898-906267120 GCF_040414725.1 Anabrus simplex
GATTGATTGATAGTGGATTTCATAAGAACTTAACACAAGTACAGTAGTTTATTGCCTGTTCCCACACTCTTACAATAGAAGAGCAATGACCTACAGCTAACTCTTACAACAGAGATGTTTTCCAGTGACCTTGAGTCTGTAGAGGGCAGACTACAGGGGAAAGTACACTACCATTAGAATGAATGGAATTAAAGGGTGCTGTACGAAAAAGCAGCCTGCCACGAGACGATACAAGCAACAACTCACAACAACTACAGGCCCGTTTACAGAGCGATTCTGCCTCATTGTTATTGTCACTGTCTTGTATTCCTGTGAAGCTGTTGCAACTATGTATACTTAACCACTGTCACCACCGTATTGTTGTACGTGCAGATTCCATTCTTTCTGAGGAAACAAAATTCATGCTATACAAGAGGCTTGTAACTTGCCAAAGGTGGTCATCTTCAAGGTGCTCCACAAGACATTTTAAGTGTCAAATTAATGGTCATCAAAAGGGGTAGTCATCTGATAGAGATGAAAAATGCATTAGCCTAATGGAATAATAATCCCATTCCAGAAGAAAATCACCGTGGAAAGAAGGGGTCTGGTTAATAACAATAATTATTATTACTGTGTTTACGTCCCACTAACTACATTTGACAGTTTTTGGAGACGCAGAATTTTGCCCCGTGCTAGTAAAGCTACCGACAGGAGACTGGCATATCTGAGCACCTTCAAATACCATGAGACTGATCCAGGATCAAACCTGCCACGTTGGGGTCAAAAGGCCAGCGCATCAACAGTCTGAGCCACTCAGCCTGGCCCTGGTTAATGAGGTGGTCATCTGGAGATGTTTCACTGTACTGTATTAAAGTACCCAGAAAAAGAATTTTTTACTTGAAAAGTATTAGTTTTTCAATTTCAACAACCTACTATTTGATGTAATTCTATTCAATTATCCTTCTAATGTTAAAAAAACTAACTGGAAGCATTATCAATGCATGCAAACAATCAGATTAGTCCTTTCAAGCTTGGGATCACTATGTCCAGAACAAAATCATCTTAGCAACAAGCAGCAAGAAGTAAGGTGTTACTTTACATTAAAGTGAAACCAACATAAATTCATGAGTTGAAGGGATGAATTTTCCACGTGGGTGTCCTGAATGTGCTAGGAGTCCAAGTCTCTCAGCTCAGAGCAGAGGCCAGACACTTCTGCAAATGCAGTTCTCACAGATAAGTTGCTCTTTCACTCAGAATCTTCTGAAAGGAACATGGCATGCTACATATCAGTTATCACCAATCATGTGTAAATTAAAGGACTGTATCCATTCTTTCTTTTCCAGTCTGTATTTACAAACTGAAACTGTGTCTGATTAAACAGGAACTGTACTGCTCCAGAATCAAGGGTGGGTGTTAGTCCACTGAAGCTCAACTTGTAGGATTCTAGCAAGATATAGCAGATATCTTGGATTCAAGAGGTCAAATGGACTGAATTGCAATTGACCTGTCTAAAGCATTTGATAGGGTGGATCATGGGAGACTACTGGCAAAAATGAGTGCAATTGGACTAGACAAAAGAGTGACTGAATGGGTTGCTATATTTCTAGAAAATAGATCTCAGAGAATTAGAGTAGGCAAAGCTTTATCTGACCCTGTAATAATTAAGAGGGGAATTCCTCAAGGCAGTATTATTGGACCTTTATGTTTTCTTACATATATATATATATAAATGATATGAGTAAAGGAATGGAATCAGAGGAAAGGCTTTTTGCGGATGATGTTATTCTGTATTGAGTAATATATAAGTTACAAGATTGTGAGCAACTGCAAAATGACCTCAATAATGTTGTGAGATGGACAGTAGGCAATGGTATGATGATAAACGGGGTTAAAAGTCAGGTTGTGAGTTTCACAAATACAAAAAGTCCTCTCAGTTTTAATTACTGCGTTGATGGGGTGAAAGTTCCTTTTGGGGATCATTGTAAGTATCTGGGTGTTAATATAAGATTTTCATTGGGGTAATCACATAAATGGGATTGTAAATAAAGGATACACATCTCTGCACATGGTTATGAGGGTGGTTAGGGGTTGTAGTAAGGATGTAAAGGAGAGGGCATATAAGTCTCTGGTAAGACCCCAACTAGAGTATGGTTCCAGTATATGGGACCCTCACCAGGATTACTTGATTCGAGAACTGGAAACAATTCAAAGAAAAGCAGCTCAATTTATTCTGGGTGATTTCCAATGAAAGAGTAGCATTACAAAAATGTTGCCAAGTTTGTGCTGGGAAGAAATGGGAGAAAGAAGACGAGCTGCTCGACTAAGTGGTATGTGATATAGATGTTGATTTTCATAGGGAACCTGAAATATTTGTCCCAAATGAGTAAATTTATAACACCAATATAAATGGTCTGTTATTGGACATTATAAATTTTTCAGCTAACTCATTCCTCAGTTTTTGGTAAAGAGACAAAGTCTCTCATAGTGCACTGGCACTGCCGGTGGCTTCAAGTAGCCTACGCAGTGGCCTCCACTGTATGCACCAGCCATGCGGCTTGGTGGGTGTGCTAAGTACCAACTAATGAGCCCAACTTAGCACACGGGGGCAAAACGCTGGCAACCAGGAATGAGTTAGCTGAAACATTTACAATGTCTAATAACAGACCATTTATATTGGTATTATACATTTATTCATTCAGGACAAATATTTCAGGTTCCCTATGGGAATCAACATCTATATCATCTGATGGCCAAGCAGGCATCAATTTTTGGTAAGGAGACAAATTCTCTCATAGTGCATTGGCACTGCCGGTGGCTTCAAGTAGCCTACACAGTGACCTCCACGGTATGCACTAGCCACTATAAATTGAGGATAGTTATGTCCACCTTTTCAATACAAAAACAATGTGAGGTCATTAACACATCACATATTTATTACCTTTCAAACATTGGGACCGGTTTCGGCATTATTTGTATGCCAACATCAGCCATAGGAAACTTAGTGACAAGGCCTAAGTACAATATTAACATAACTTACAACATACATATATGTATATATAAAAATGAACATATTATTACAATGACTTAAGAAATTTTTGGTGTACACCATAAAACCTTATATTAAAATTGGTAGCATATTTTATGTGATATATTATGACTTTATACAATTATTTGACTAAAGTTAAAGCTTATTGTCAGTTTTTCTAAATGTTACAAAATGTTAAAAGAGCATCCAGATAACAATTTCCAATATTTAAAAACTTTTATAACTCCTAGGCGTTAAAGATAATAGTACATTTGTTTGGTCGATAGTACTAAATTGACATGCATTAAAATGAAATCGCCTACTGTCAGATGGGAAACAGTGACCTATTTGTACTAGGTATGGAGATAAGTTACATTATAAGTCTGTAGTAATTCTATAACTTGCGTTAATATAGTTTGGTTATTTAATAACAAGTCGAATAAAATGATAAATTCGGCTGATATTTTAAACTTTAAAATATTAATTGTCCATTGTAGAGGTCCCTTTTTCAGTGAAGATATATAGTGAGCAAAGCAGTTCCTCTTAGAATCTATTGCAGGTTCACTCTATTTTAGGTGGATTTTGGATTGAATAAATTTCTTATTTCGTAATGTAATGTCGTTGAGCAATGATCGTAATGTAATATTCCGTCATTTATGCTAATGTTCATAAAATGTAGATCAACTTGGTCGAAGTGGACTGGTGAACCAAATTTTCTTGGACCATAACATTCAAGGTCTTTGAGGTTCTAGAAATATCTCGATCCAAGACGGACCTAAGAAGAAAGAATATATATACTATGTATTAGCGTAAGAATAACTAAGTTTAATAGGCATTATTTTCGTTTAAGTAGAAACTCACCCAAAGCACTGTGTTGTTGAGAATGAAGCCGATGAGGAACTGTCTACCGGAAAGGCAGAAAGCAGACTACGAGTATTAGAAGAGGGGCGGAGCATGTTATGTAGGGGAAGGGGGATCGCGATAATGCGAGGTTATTGGTCGGGAGGGCGTGGATTACGGAGGGGATGGTATATGAGCATATTGCGCACCATTTTGTGTACTGGTTGATTTATTGGTCTTTTTAGACTGTTGATCACTGAAATGAGCGTATCAAACAATATCGTGGGTTTTTCGGATACCTCATTCAGATTATAATTCGGGTTAAAATACTGATCTAATGATATAAAACATTGTTCCGTTATGTCAAGTAAGGGCCCTTTTTCCATTATTTCTACGACGTCAATATCATGGTTGATGTCATGAAAACTGTGTTTATAGTCATTGATGTGTTGTCCTATAGCTGAAAATCTCCTACATTTAATGGCGTTGACGTGCTCATTGTACCTAACCTTAAAGGATCTCCCTGTTTGTCCAATGTATGTACTATTACAGCTGTTACAGTGAAATCTGTATACGCCCGATTTATCATATGGGTTTGGTGCGTTGACCAGTTTGGCGTTATGAAATATGTCAAGATTTCTGTTGTTGGTTTTAAAAGAGATGCTAATCTTATTCTTCAAAATGTTTGTGATTCTATAGACATTAGGGTTAATGTTTGTTGATGATACGTTTATAGTTATGGACCAGCATCTTTCAGACGCACCTACCACCCTGGCACACCTTAATAATATTGATCCAGATATTAAGTTTACAATAGAATCCGAGGACAACAGAGCCCTTAACTTCTTAGATCTAACAATCACTCGGCTCCCGCATTCCTTTAAATATAAGATCTACAGAAAACAAACACACACCGCTACAACCATTCATAAGGACTCCATACACCCACCCAGCCAAAAGCGAGCAACCTATAATAGTATGATACACCGAGCTTTTAGCATTCCCATGTCAAAATCAGACTTAAATAGAGAATTAAAAACAATACGTAGTATTGCAGCCCATAACGGCTATAATCGTAGTTTCATAGAACGAATAATTTATAAGTTCAAGCACAGACCGAAATCAAACCTACAAAAAGAAATAATTAGACCAAAAGTCTACTCAACATTCACATTTAACCCTAATGTCTATAGAATCACAAACATTTTGAAGAATAAGATTAGCATCTCTTTTAAAACCAACAACAGAAATCTTGACATATTTCATAACGCTAAACTGGTCAACGCACCAAACCCATATGATAAATCGGGCGTATACAGATTTCACTGTAACAGCTGTAATAGTACATACATTGGACAAACAGGGAGATCCTTTAAGGTTAGGTACAATGAGCACGTCAACGCCATTAAATACAGGAGATTTTCAGCTATAGGACAACACATCAATGACTATAAACACAGTTTTCATGACATCAACCATGATAATGACGTTGTAGAAATAATGGAAAAAGGGCCCTTACTTGACATAACAGAACAATGTTTTATATCATTAGATCAGTATTTTAACCCGAATTATAATCTGAATGAGGTATCCGAAAAACCCACGATATTGTTTGATACGCTCATTTCAGTGATCAACAGTCTAAAAAGACCAATAAATCAACCAGTACACAAAATGGTGCGCAATATGCTCATATACCATCCCCTCCGTAATCCACGCCCTCCCGACCAATAACCTCGCATTATCGCGATCCCCCTTCCCCTACATAACATGCTCCGCCCCTCTTCTAATACTCATAGTCTGCTTTCTGCCTTTCCGGTAGACAGTTCCTCATCGGCTTCATTCTCGACAACACAGTGCTTAGGGTGAGTTTCTACTTAAACGAAAATAATGCCTATTAAACTTAGTTATTCTTACGCTAATACATAGTATATATATTCTTTCTTCTTAGGTCCGTCTTGGATCGAGATATTTCTAGAACCTCAAAGACCTTGAATGTTATGGTCCAAGAAAATTTGGTTCACCAGTCCACTTCGACCAAGTCGATCTACATTTTATGAACATTAGCATAAATGACGGAATATTACATTACGATCATTGCTCAACGACATTACATTACGAAATAAGAAATTTATTCAATCCAAAATCCACCTAAAATAGAGTGAACCTGCAATAGATTCTAAGAGGAACTGCTTTGCTCACTATATATCTTCACTGAAAAAGGGACCTCTACAATGGACAATTAATATTTTAAAGTTTAAAATATCAGCCGAATTTATCATTTTATTCGACTTGTTATTAAATAACCAAACTATATTAACACAAGTTATAGAATTACTACAGACTTATAATGTAACTTATCTCCATACCTAGTACAAATAGGTCACTGTTTCCCATCTGACAGTAGGCGATTTCATTTTAATGCATGTCAATTTAGTACTATCGACCAAACAAATGTACTATTATCTTTAACGCCTAGGAGTTATAAAAGTTTTTAAATATTGAAAATTGTTATCTGGATGCTCTTTTAACATTTTGTAACATTTAGAAAAACTGACAATAAGCTTTAACTTTAGTCAAATAATTGTATAAAGTCATAATATATCGCATAAAATATGCTACCAATTTTAATATAAGGTTTTATGGTGTACACCAAAAATTTCTTAATAGTCATTGTAATAATATGTTCATTTTTATATATACATATATGTATGTTGTAAGTTATGTTAATATTGTACTTAGGCCTTTTCACTAAGTTTCCTATGGCTGATGATGGCATACAAATAATGCCGAAACCGGTCCCAATGTTTGAAAGGTAATAAATATGTGGTGTGTTAATGACCTCACATTGTTTTTGTATTGAAAAGGTGGACATAACTATCCTCAATTTATAGTGTAAATCTAAATTTAATACGGACCAAAATGAAGTTCTTAACTTTAAATGCACTAGCCATGCGTCTTGGTGGATGTGCATTAAGTGGTATGTTCCGAGTTGTCAGCGGAGAAATGGCGTGGAATGACATTAGTAGACGAATCAAGTTTGAGTGGCGACTTTAAAAGTAAGAAAGATCACAATATGAAGGTAAAGTTGGAATTCAAGAGGACAAATTGGGGCAAGTATTCATTTATAGGAAGGGGAGTTAGGGACAGGAATAACTTACCAAGGGCAATGTTCAATAAATTTCCAATGTCATTGAAATCATTTAAGAAAAGGCTAGGAAAACAACAGATAGGGAATCTGCCACCTGGGTGACTGTCCTAAATGCAGATCAGTATTGATTGATTAATTCTATGAAAAATGAGAGTAGCCTTGTCAGTAGTATCGTTTATGTTCCAGGACCAAGGCTAGAATTTTCTTTCTCCATGTAATAGTGTTAAATATCCTCAGACATATTTCTAGCCTCAAACACAATAAAATGAAAGTAGCCTTGTCAGTAGTATGGTTCATGTTTCAGACATCAGGCAGGAATCATCTCTCTCCGTGCAATACTGATATTTCCTCATATTTCTAGCCTTAAACATAGTAAACCACTCGGTTTTCAAGATGCTGAGGATTACAAAACACCTAAAGAACAGACGTCTCTTGTAGAATATGTTCAGCTAATAGATCATGAGAAACAGGAAACCATATCTCCATCATAATGCTGGGGACTGGGATCGAGCCAAAGAACAAGTGTCCTGTATTGAATGTCCACTTAATAAACATCACCATGCTTATAAGAGAAGTTATCACACCTCCCAAGGACAACTGTCACAAGCCTTTTGGAGGTAAAAAGGCATGTGAACAAAACAACACATGAAATATTACACTTCCCCATCTCCATCTAGAACAACGCTTATGAAGCTGGGTGAACGCCCACAATGCTTATAGGCACGAGCTATCACACACTAATGTAAACATGAAAACTGCAGGATATGTCTTTGCATTATGCAGGTGACCTACGTTGTGTCTGGCAGTTATTCCTGCTTCAATAATGAAATACAGCATAGACATGATCATATGCTAATTGTGTGTGGACTAGTTTTTCTATTGTTTTTTCTGCAATGACACACACAGGTCTTATGGCAACGATGGGATACGGCAGGGCTACAACGGGAAAGGAAACGACCATGGCCTTAATTGAGGTACAGACCCAGCATACACATGATGTGAAAATCAGAAACCGAGTAAAACTATCTTCAGGGCAGCTGACAGTGGGGTTCGAAACAGGTTGTCCTGAATGCATGCTCACAGCTACATGCTCCAAACTGCACAGCTGTGTATTTAGTTTAATGGCTTATAACAATCTTGCTATTATCACAAACACTGGTGACTGAAGTGACATAGAAGTACCAAGCGGACGACACGGTTCTAATGTATGCCGAGAGAAAAATAGTATGGGAGTCGTATAGCCCTCTGGAGCAACAAATTGATGAAGACGTTGCCACACAAGCACCAGTCTCTTTGCTCAGCCATTCCCTGTAGTTGAGTTCAAACACAAGCCTGTTGATTATCAAAACACACGTTATGTTGGAATGTCAGAAATTATAGTAGTGATGAAATGTCAGATACATTTTCACAGGATAGTAATGAGCCAAACATCCCAGCATACAACTTGCCCACCAGTTCCAGTTCCAATGAACCATCACCCACAACAGGAACAGAATGCCTTGCAAACTCATATTTCTTTTGTACAGCTCCATGGCTAGAGAAATCAAGAGATAACAGGTTTAATTCCAGGCTGGGTCCAGGATTTTAATTTTCACTGGTCAATTCCTTTGGTCAGGGAGTTGAATGTTTGTACCTTGCTCAACATCAGAATTCATCTTAGGTAGGGCGAGTAGCAGCGATTGGGGGGAATGGCGGGGGGCAGCTGCCCCCTCACTTTGTGGAGAAAACATATTTTAATTCCATTTTAGCCACCTGAAACTAAGAATTATTTTTTTAAAAGCAATTTGTACAAACCCCTTTGTCTTATCAGCTAATTCTTTCCTTTAATTTCTTTAATTATTAGCGGAAATACACGCAAATGTTGTCGTAGCTAAATGATTTGTATAGCACCACAGCATGCAGCAGAGACTTTGCACGTGCTGTCAGAAAGAGTAGCACGGGTATATTTGCCAAGGTCAGGGACACTAAGATATGATTCACCCACTTGACGCGTGCATTTGTCAATCTGGCAGTCTCTTTAGCGTCCATTAGTTTATTAGCGTGTCATCAAATACGAGGGCTGTTTATTTTTTTTGTTTAACCTCTGATCGCGCAGGTAGACAACCACAGAAGTGGTGGGAACTGTTTGCGCATGGAGGGTGACAGCGCATGTCCTCCACTCTACCTGTGGCCAGAGTCAACTTAATCACGCCATTGTGAGCCAAGTTATTGGCACAGAAACACGGTCGCTAGGATTGATGCTCCTGTCAAATGCGAGTTGCGTAGTGTGATTAGTTTCCTTGAAGCAGATGGAATAGTGCAGCTGACATTCACCGACAAATGAGTCGGGAATATGTTCAAAACTGTACGAGTGACAGTGTTGTGCGTGAATAGTGCTGGAACTGTAAAGAAGGCCAGACAGATGTTCACGACGAAGCAGGCAAGGACGCAAGTCTGTCACTACAGATGACATTCGTCAACAAAATGACCAACAGGTTTACAAGAACCAAAGATTTACCGTAAGCCAGTTGTGTCAGAAATTTTCTGCAGCTACAAGGTTATCTGTTTACAAGATCCTAGCAGAACACCTGCACTACAGGAAATTGTGTGCTCGATGGGTTCCAAAGATGTTGTCTGATGACCACAAAAGTCACCGGATGGTAGCAGCGTTGACGTTCCTCACCCGTTATGAGGCTGAAGGTGGAGATTTTTTGAAGAAAATTGTGAATGGCGATGAGACTTGAGTTCGTTATGTCCCCCCAAAAACAAAACAACAATCACATCACACTCACCAAACAAACTGATAAAATTTAAGCAAGCCTTCAACGACAAGAAAATGATAGCTAAAATCTTTTGAGCCCAAAAAAGTTGTGTTGCTTGTTGAGTTTATAGAATGGGGGGTCTACAATCAATTCAGCTGTATACTGCCAGTCTTTACGATGACTGCGGAGAGCCATACAGAACAAACGAAGAGGCGTGCTGACGTCTGGTGACCCCTTGATTCATGACAACGCTCACCCTCACCCAAGAACTTCTTGAGGAATTTGAATGGGACGTTTCTGACCACCCACCGTGCAGCCCCAATTTAGCACAGAGCGACTTCAACCTCTTCCCAGGACTGAAAAAATTGCTGGGAGGGCGGAAGTTCGAGGAGGATGAAGATCTTCAAACCAACGGTCGTGCCTATCTTAATTCACTGGCAGCAACATACCGTACAGAGCGGATCAAAAAGCTTGTCCACAGGTATGGTAAATGCCTCCATTTTCATGGTGATTATGTTGAAAAGTAACCACATTTGGTAATAAATTCATTTGGCTATGTAACACTTGTCCTTTATTTATGACCCATCGGAGGTAGAGAAAAATAGAACAGCCTTCGTACTAAATTATTTTTTATTGTATAATCACACCTTAATTGTATTTAATTGTTATACAAGTGTAATATTGTTCCTTTGATGAAAATTTTATTGTATAGTATTGAACCAAAATCTCAAAAAACTATTATTACCGCATGTAAGCTGGTAAACTGTCAACCTTTACCTCTCTGTCGAAATTCGCTCAGAGAGCATTAAAAAACTTACTAATATGTAGCTTCATTTTTCCCCTCAGTTTTGATGTAATACCCCACCTGCTATACCCCATAAACCCAGGTACTTTTTGTTGTCTTTACACTAGTGCCCCCCCCCCCCCTCCCTTCTAATTTCTAATCACCACTATTGAGTAAGTCTCCATCTTTGCAGACGGTAACCTACATGGCATCACCTCAAAAGACTTAGATCAGCTCTCTCCGCAGGCCATATGCCATTATTACTAATGAATATTTGCACTGAATAACACGCTTAGACTTTTCATGTTCTAAACATTCTGGCAACTATAATAGGCGGTCAAATGAAAATCAAACACCCGCTACAACTTCAACATGGGATGGTTTTATTCAAAAGTAATTACCAAAAGCATTAATACACTTATCCCACTGGGAGACGAGACGACCAATTCCAGTTTTGTAGAAAGAGATAGATCGACGACGGATCCACAACCACACCCACTCTTGCACTTCCTCGTCCGAATGAAACCGATGTCCACGAATGTCTTCCTTCAGGTCACCAAAAACATGAAAATTACAAGGGGAAATATCCAGGTTATATGGAGGATGCTGAAGCGTTTCCCAATCAAATCGCTAAAGTGTACCCTTCACCAGATTGGCAGTATGGGGGCAAACATTATCATGCGATAGGATGACACCCTACGAAAGCATTCCAGGGCATTTTGACTTTATGGCATGTCTCAGTTTCTGCAAACTGTCTTCACAGTGCTGCGTCACTGGTAAACGAACCGCACTTCTCTGTTCTTCTTTGCTTGCCTCCACTTCTACAGCTGGACGAACACCTTAGACCAGTCCACGTACCAAGAAAGACATAACCCAACAACTTCATGCAGCTGTGTGTTGTCAATATGCAGTTCTCTTACCACAGCGATGCCAGTATCGATACGTAACAACAGTGTTGCCATATTTCACACGGAATGTGTGTTATCCAACAAATTAATCTAAAAAGCCACCTAATCGATACTTTATTTCTTTTGCCTTTGGCAAACTTAAAAATACATTAACAAGTTTTAAGTTTGCCAAAGGCAAAAGAAATAAAGTATCGATTAGGTGGCTTTTTAGATTAATTTGTTGATTAAACTCATCGATACGGCCATGAAGTGGACAGCTTGCAGAATGTGTGTTATGGCGGGTGTTCGGTTTTTATTTTACTGCTCCTTATATAACTAGAGGAATATTTTATTTACTTCAGAATTTTGAGTCCTTGTTTTCCAATAAATACATACATACATACACACACACATACATACATACATAAATACATACATACATACATTACACACTGTTAAACCTTTCAGCATTCAGGTTACAAGCATATGTGAATTACTAAATGCCTTCACAAACCTCTATTTGTGACTAGCTCTGTGGTCTCGTTTAGTTCCATACCTCTTATATTTAAAAAATTAGGAATTTCGTATAACCATCGTTTTCGTCTCCCTCTACTTCTCTTACCGTCCATGACTGAGTTCAAAGTCTCACTAACAAATGAAAGGTTTCTGGTGATGCAAGGATGGGGAAGGGCTAGGATTGGGAAGGTGGTGGCCATGTAAATACTTTTTTACTGTTCTCACCAATGTTGAAATGCCAGAATTTTGTCCTGCAGGAGTTCTTTAACGTGCCAGTAAATCTAGACATGAAGCTAACAAATTTGAGCACCTTCAAATACCACCCGACTAAGCTCAGATGGCCAGCGCTCTACCGCATGAGCTTCCCAGAACGGCTTCAAGATATTAGACTGCAGGCTTTTGGCATAATCTGCCATTAAGGCCAAGTTGTAGGCATAGGCCAAACTGCTTACTAAATTTCCACCTAACTGAATCCCTCCATGCCACTTTACACCTTTCACAAGATGATCCAAGTAAACTATGAACAATGAAGGTGCAAGATAACAGTCTTCTCTAACCCCTGTAAGAGCTTTCACCCAAAAACTTATTCTACCATCAATTCTCAATGCAGCCCAATTGGCAACATAAATGCTGAAATTTCTTTCATGAAAAAACAAAAACTGAGAATATTTTAATTCCACTTTCTTTTTTTGTAGATAAATTTATTTCTTCACTTTGTGCTCTACATTTAATTTTCCATATTTATAATCACTCCGATAACAGAATAACACATTTTAGATTAGGGAAAGTAAGAATTTGAGATGTTACTTAACCCTTTGGCCTACCATTACTTGTGAAAGGAAATAGTCCCTTATATACCATTTATTTTTCAGTCACTTTAACATAAATTTAGAGAGTCACATACATACATACAGTAAGAATAAGAATACACAGAGCAAAGTGAGCTTTTAGTTTGTCTATAGTAACAGGAAACCAATTTTTTTGTTCGTAAGTATTACTGGTTTCAAGGAAGCAGATAAATTAGCAAGAAATGTAGAAGCATAGGCATAGGTTTCCTTTGTAACTTGATCCCGGAACTGTGGGGTTAGAAATTCATTCACTACGTCCATTTCTTTTGGATCATTCCCCAACCTCCTCCTCACTATAGAGTAAATTTCAGAAACTGGTTTGCATGTTACAGAAACAGTCTTATCGTCAACAAGATCCCGATTCCAAGTATCATTACTAGAGTTCTCACCCGCTCTTGTTGCATTCTGGTTTTGTCCCATAGTTTCGATTGGCACTATTACCTTGGAACTGAAATTGGAATCACTTTCATCACTGTCAGTTGAAGTATTTTCACTTTCCAGAGAAACATTTCCACTTTCAACATTACTATTTTCAAGCCAATTATGAATAGCCTCATCCATTGCGCGCTTGGATGTTTACAACTAGCGGCAAACTGAGGCGCCTTTTATTTTACGTATTTCAGCTCAGAGTTACTATGTATTTACACAGAGAAAATAGCTTCATGTATCATGTGACATCTATCGGGTAGGCTGTAAAACCAACAGAATAAATCTCTCTGACCAGCTAACCACAATAATGAACTTATAAATGTTCTGTGCACCAGGACGGAAGTGTCCGTCAAAGTATGTTACCACCTTACGATCGCAGGACGGAAGGTTCTGTCAAAGTATGGTAATGGGTTAATGAACCAAATCTCATTCTTCACAAATATGTTACGATGTTGCATGATAAATACAGTACAGTCAGCATTAGGATCTTAAATGGAACCTTTCCCTCAAGGGGACAGAAGGAATCGGTTGTGGCCTATGGATACGAACTGCCCCGGAATTTGCCTGGAAGTAAAAATTGGGATGGTGGTTGTGATTCTTGTTTTAAGAGGAAGTACAACTGGGCAACCATCTTATATTAACACTAATCAGAGGGGAAAAATGGAAGAAGTCAGACATTTTGAAGGAATGAATATATTGTTAAAAGTAAGGGAAGGGCCATGAAGGGTGTGAAAAAGAAAGACTCCCTAGGCCTCACAAACCTAACACCATCAGGGTAAGGAAAGAACAATGGACCATACTACTCAGATCTAAGCAACCAATGAAATGACAGAGTAATTAGTATGCGCTTATTGCCCACTCATTCCAACCTCGGTATGTGCATTTCTACCTAGGGAGAGCTCAAACAAAATCTTCAGGAACAACCACGAATTCCTGAGGCCCTGGATAATGAAATCAGGAGGGTGATCTAGGACTTTACTGCATTGTACTTTATTTCATTCATTAAATTTTGTAAGACATTCCTTTGTTCTTTCTTAACCCAATGAACTCGGATGACGAGACACGCGCGCTTGCGAGCACATGTCCTACAACACGGATGACGAGATGGGCCCGCGCATTGCCAATGCTCCGATATCTTTCTATAGTCCGCTCAGTTTGTGAGAAATGGCTCTTGCGTTACTATTTTCGTATACTAGATGGTTGGGGCGAGGGCATGTCGAAGTTCCCCTTGTTTGACCTTCACATCACGTGTAGGGTGACTCGGAAATATTCCAAATTCCTTTCAAGCCAGTAGTCAATATGGCAACTAGCAGCGTGCGCGTTTCTGAACATGAAGAATTAGTGAAGTTAATTAACAGAGTTTTAGTTGGTATTCCAACGATAGTGTAAGTGAACATCTTCAGTAATTAGAAGACGATAATTTGTGTGAAGAAGTGTTGAGTGTAAATAGTGTTAATGAGTCAGAAAATGTAGAGAGTGATGATGAGCAAAACCTTTGCGCCAGGCCTCCAAAACTTAAACATGTTTTGAAATCTAGCACACAAGAACATCATTTCAGGTTAGTGAATGTATTCATTCAGCTTATGCCAAAATTTCAGGATAGTATCTTGTATAGTTTTCTTTTAACAATATATTTTCCGTTGCGCTGCACAAACAGCTTTTCCACTGGGATTTAAATCTGAGTCGGTGCAACACGCAGGGGTATTTAAATGACAGTCCATTGGGTTAATAGCCAGTCTCTGTGTGTTTGTCAGGAGGGTGTTTGGGGAAGGTAACCAGTGCTTCTAGCCATGCCTACCATTATTATGCAATGAACACTTGGATAGCATGAACTGATTTCTCTTCCTAAGTTTTGTTAGTGTAGTTTACTGCACCAAATCCTTACCAAATTAATATGAATACTTCACAGCTCTTAGGTAGGACAGTACAAAATTCAAAGAGAAGTTTATGCTTTAAACAATGCTTATAAGCTTTCAAAGATTTTAAGCAATTACTTTTTCTAAAATAAATTAAAGCTATCACCTGACAATTTTTAATCCTTGCATGTATTATCAAACCTGCTTTTTTGCTCAGAATTCTTCAACTACTTATTTTTTTACAGGTTGCTTCACGTCACACCGTCACAGAGAGGTCTTATGGCGACGTGACAGGAAAGGGCTAGGAGTGGGAGGAAAGCGGCCGTGGCCTCAGTTTTGGTACAGCCCCAGCACTTGCCTGGTGTGAAAATGGGAAACCATGGAAAACCATCTTCAGGGCTGCTGACAGTGGGGTTCGAACCCGATAACTTCCGAATACTGGATACTGGCCGCACTTAAGAGACTGCAGCTATCAAGCTCGGTCAACTACTTTTACAACCCTCGTTATGTTTCTTAATTTCATTTAATTCTCAAACAAGTTAATCCAGCCTTGGCTGTAATAATTCTTGTTTTGACTATGGTCCCAATTTTGTTTAATAATAGTAATTTTCTGTTTAAATATCTATTTTTAATTAATTCATTCACAGACAGCAGAGATGTTTGCAATAAGTTAATCTGGGTTTGCCATTATTGAAGTGTGCATGTAATTGTCCCTAATGAACTATTTTTATGAGATGGGTTTGATCTCTTCGTGGTTGAGGGATTTTCTCTTCAGTTTTTCCTAAATATCTCCATCAGATTAGGAAAAATGTGTAGTATGGGATTGGGTTTTAAGTACCATTTTATTTACCATCAACTGTCAACTTACTCACGTTCACTAAAAGTGAATATTGGGCATGTAAAAATCATTAAGTAATTTTCTGTCTTATCATAGGATGGATACATTATACTTCTGAAATTAACCGTGTCTTTGGGTGGAAGAATTAAGCAGTTTATAATCTATAAAAGTCTTAAATAAAAGCGTAAAATAGATAACAAACCTGCTTAACATCTTATTCAACGTTTAAAAAAAATCAAAATAAATGTAAACAACCCTCAGTCAAGAGGAATACCACCTTCACTGCAATGATTGAAGGGAAAACTAAAGTGTGAAAATACCTGTTACAATCTGCTTCAACTTGTTCACTGTGGTGACAACAGTAGGCCCAAAATTGCAAGATCCAAAACCACTTATCATACATCTATACAATTATTATACCTTCAGAATTCCATTACAAGAGACAGAAGGGGAGAAGATATCAACTATACATGTAATTTTATAAAAAATAGTAACTCTTTATATGAAAATATAGTGGGAAGGCAGGAATGAAATAGCTTCATAGAACGATAGGATTAGCATGGAATGTGAGTAAAATACCTTCAGATGGGACAAAAGTGGTAACTGCACCTAAGCAAGGAAACAAAGGATTGCAACAACGATCAAGGTATTTCAAGTCAGAGGAGGGGCAGGGGGTGTTGGATTGGATAAGAAAGGAACACACATAATAGGACAAACACAATGGCAGGTTAGTGTGGGAAGAGGAAGCACATTTTCATATACTGCTGTCTTCAAACAGATAGGCTCTTTCACTCATCAATCCTAGTTCTTCTACATTCATCTCTTTTCAGCCCCTGATGAGCTTGTTTCTGTTCCCAGCTTCATCACAAGAGCAGGGATGTATCCCTTTCTTTTCCCTTTCCCCCCTCTCTAACTCGATTCGACACTTGTTTCTTTCCTATACTCATATATCAAGGTATTTCATTGATTAGTATACCAGGCAAGGTGTACAATGGCATTTTGGAAAGGAGAATGCAGTCTGTGGCAGAGTGAAAGTTTGATGAAACGAGTGTGTTTTACCACAGAGGGACTGTTAGGACTAGGTTTCAGTATGCGTCCAGTAACAGTAAAATGAAAATGTTAAAGGTCCACCTTTTCAATACCATGAATGTTTATTGATGCGAATATATATCACATAACGTCTAGAGAAGGTTGGTACTAGTTTCGACGCTCATTGTGCGTCATCATCAGCCAACAAATCAATTGAGCAAAATGCAACTTATCGAATAGCAATATATAACACATGATAGCACCTACAAGACAATTGTTAAACTATGACTAGTTGAAATATAAAACACATGACAGCAAATACAAGGATTAATGTTGAAAGCTAAATTGTCAAAAATTAAAACAATGAAATCAAAACAGAGAAGGTAACATTAGTTAGGGTATGATACACGAGAAAGTAGTCCAGCTTGAGGTTTGTAGAACATAAGGCGTATCTATATACAACATTTAAATGCACCAACTAAGGCAAATTTTAAATGTAACATTAAAATGGTGAGGGTATGGTGCATATAATCATCTAAAACATATGACAGCATCTATAAAGTCACTGTTAGATTATAACCAGTTGAAATGATGTGGTGTGTCTGACTGTAAAACATAACAATTTTGAGAAAGTATCCCAGTTGTTGAGTCTTGATAAACAAGAGAATAGTCCAGCTTGAAGTGCATAAATCATAAGACCTCATATGTTACCAGTGGGAAGAATAATCTTGTTCTCTTAAGTTGCGGTAATTAACAGGCTTAATTCAGGTGGTTTCGAAGCCAACAATGTGGTCTTGGGAAGATCATAATTTGAATTAACGTCACGATTCCCAGTTCAGTATGGAAATGTGGAGAACTGACGAAAAGATTGAAAGCCAAATTAGGCGTGATATAAATGTACATAGCCAAAAGAAACATAAGGGAAAGGAGGCGAACTCACCTTCAGTAGCGTGATGGCATAGATGTTGAAAGGAGGGGAGCTGACAATTTAGCTTTCAACATTAGTCCTTGTATTTGCTGTCATGTGTTTTATATTTCAACTAGTCATAGTTTAACATTTGTGTTGTAGGTGCTATCATGTGTTATATATTGCTATTCGATAAGTTGCATTTTGCTCAATTGATTTGTTGGCTGATGACGACGCACAATGAGGGTCGAAACTAGTACCAACCTTCTCTAGACGTTATGTGATATATATTCACATCAATAAACATTCATGGTATTGTAAAGGTGGACCTTTAACATTTTCATTTTACTGTAATCCCAGTTCAATACGGAACAAAATGCATTCAATACGGAACAAAATGAAGTTTCTAACTTTCAATGCATCCAGTAACTCAAAAATGCTAAGAAAAGAATAGAGAGTTACGTTTACATTTTATAGATGTAGAGAAGACATATGACAAGGTACTCAGAGAAAAGATGTTAGCTGTACTGGGGGATTATTGGATTAGAGGTACAATGTAATAGGCAAATATGCTGACAATTAGGCTGCAGTGAGAATTGATGGTAGGACAATTTCTTGGTTCAAAGCAGTTGCTAATAGTGTACCTGGATCATTTGCTGAAAGACATAAAATGTCAGAGAGGGTTCAGTTTGGTGGAAATGTAGTAAGCAGTTTGGCTATGCTGATGACTTTAATGGCAGAATGTGCTAAAAGCCTGCAGTCTAATAATTTGGAGCCTGAAGAGAGCTGCAGGGAGTATGATATAAAAATTAGCATTTCTAAGACTAAAGTGATATCAAGAAACATGAGAGGACTGAATGCCAGGTATGGAATATGGAACTGGAACAGGTGGATCATATCAGACATTTACAATGTGTATTTTCTCAGGATGGTAGTATGAAAATGAAAATCTACAGGCTGTTTCCTGTCATACGACCGGGTCAGGAATGGAATGAGTGAAGCCCCCATCTAGCGGCGAGGATAGGAATTGTGCCGGCTGCCAAAGCCTGTCGCACTCCTCTGGGGCAATGATTAATGAATGACAGATGAAATAAAATGATACTGGAGAGTGTTGCTGGAATGAAATATGACAGGAAAAACCGGAGTACCTGGAGAAAAACCTGTCCCGCCTCCGCTTTGTCCAGCACAAATCTCACACGGAGTGACCGGAATTTGAACCACGGAACCCAGCGGTGAGATGCCGGCGTGCTGCCGCCTGAGCCACGGAGGCTGCAGGATGGTAGTATATTACGTTGAATTAAAACAAGGTGCCACAAAGATAATGCAGTGAGCTTACAGTTGCAATTGATATTCTGTAAGAAAGAAGCAAGTTCTCGGATGAAACTAAGTTTACATCAGTCTACTTTCAGACCACTTTTCTGTACGGAAGTGAAAGCGGTGTCAACTCTGGTTATCAAGTAGGAAGTAACAGACATGAAAGTAGTGTGAACGATTGCTTGTACTAAATGGTGGGAACAATGACAGGAGGGTACCTAGAATTTGGGGGGGGGGAGATAAAGGCTACGTTAGAAATGAATTCTATTGAAAAATTTGTAAGTATAAACTAGTTTGTGGTGGGATCATGTGAAGCAAATGGAGGAAATAGGTTACCTAGGAGAATAATAGACTCAGACATGGAGGGTAAGAGAAGCAGAGGGAGAGCAAGGAGAATATGGTTAAACTATTTTTCAATATTTTATGAAAAGAAATGTGGAACTAAACGAGGCCACGGAGCTAGCTAGAAATAAGAGGCTTGTGGAGCGAAGAATGAAAGGCATAACAGTCTATGTATTATGTATGTATGGTTAGAAAATATTACCATCAAAAAGATAATTACAAAATCGAATGTACATTGAATGTACTCATGAAATGCACAACTACAATGAAATTGAAAAAAAATAAAAAAAAAAATCTCTCAAGAAGTTCCTATATAAATATGAAAGCCCAAATGGGCCCTCCAAAGAAGGAAATAATGACAAAGGTTTCAATTCACGATCATAATATTTAATTATCTACGATGCCCGAAGATTACAAGGAATCACACTGGAAATATTAGTTGATGTGTTTCACCCAAGCAAAGAACTGGCTAGTCAAGTGAAAATGGGCTGCTTAAAAGACTGATGAAGAATGTTACAAAAGGAATGATTATTTGAGTACTTTAATTAGTAATTTATATAAGATGAATCACATCAATGTGTCATAGTTCTAACAGGAATAATAATGTGCTTTTTAAGTAAGGAAATGATTTCCATCAGGTTTAAAATCCAACCAATTCCCAAATGAATGAAAGTGCCCTTGTAGATCAGCTATGAAGGGTGGAAATGAATGCGAGTTTGCCATTGAAAAATAACAGTATTATGTTTAGAATGAAACAGGAACTACCAAAAGTTCCCTGACAGGAAAAATTAAAGAGGAGTCAGTCACACTTAAGTTGAAGCAAAGTCCAATTCTACACAAGGAGATGAAGTTCACTATCCACACAGTCACAGTTTTGGTTTCCAGAAAGTAACGGTTAAAATATTGACAACTTTAAACCACATTAGATTTCAATGGCAAACAAAAATGGTACTTGTACTGTAGGAAAAAAATTATACATTCAGAAGCTTCTGTTATTATGAGTTTTGAAGGTGAATATTTAAAGTCCCGCTAATGAAGGAAATTAACATTAGCTAGCGGCATAGGGAGAGTAGTAGTGGGCACGTTTTGCTTGCAAGAGGTATCGTATTAGTCATTCTACAGTCTAGAGGGGTGTATTTTTACTACGTATGCTATGATTGAAGCTTACTTGTATGTATGTGGAATCAGGAATGGGAAAGGTATATGACAATTTGCAGTAGAAGAACAAGAGAACAGTAAGTTTTTGGCAATGACAGGATAGGAAAGTGTCAGCACTGGGAAGGAAGTGGCCATGGCAATTAAGGAACAGCCCGAACATTTGCCTGGAGTGAAAATGGGCAACCACAGAAAAACAATCTTCGGGGCTACCGATGGTGCAGTTCAAATGGACCATCTTGCAAATGCAAGCTTCTAGTTACACGGCCCATACCATGCAGGCAACTTGTTCGGTAGTAATGAACAATATTCCTCATGTCTTGTATAGTGCAGCAAGGGAATAGATCAGACGTTTAAGACAACTCGTTACATAGTAAATTTCGAGCCAGGTGGGTTATACTTGTTTGTGTGATAGATGATGTTTTGGAGTTAAATCCATGTTTTGTTTTGAATGCCATCTCGAACCCTTCAAAAATAATCGAAGTACTAATTTTTAAACATACTACGCTATATCTCAAAATATGCCAAAATGCTTATATTTTTATAAAACTGAATGAAATAAACATAACTGTAAAGATGCATGTAATATGAAACAGTCTGAAAGTAAACTTTCATTTGGGTTTGGAGGCCTCAAACAATACAAGAAAATCTAGCCCTAATCTTCAGGACTGGTAATGTGAAGCTAAAATCCAAGTAAGGAAAAACACATTGGAGAAGACATAGAAATTCAAGCAGATTCAGTCCAGGATGTCTGGAAAGGAAGAAAGGACAAGGCTCAACAATGCAATGCTCCTTTTGTATGGATACTATACTATACGGTATTGTACAAACAGACCATTTGACACACATACCATATTTGTCCAACAGAAATAAATGGTAAACGAAGGTACTAGCAAGACTACTGGCATTGTATTAGTCATTCTACAGTCTAAAGGGGTGTATTTTTACTACGTATGCTATGACTGAAGCTTACTTGTATGTTTGTGGAACCAGGAATGGGAAAAGTATATGACAATTTGCAGTAGAAGAACAAGAGAGCAGTCTAACAGAAACAACATTAAACTCTCAAAGTCTAGGGTACAATATAAATCTTAAACAAAATAAGAGGTTACAGTTTATCCACCCAAAATAAAAGGATGAAGCATTTTAATATCCACAATTGCAATCTATGAACCAACTTATATCAAGCAATAAGCAAGGAGAGAGATCAAGTAAGGACCTGCTTATTTCGGGGCATCTTCTCGGTTTCATCTAAACCATGGAGACACTTCTGAAAAAGAGAGAAATAATTATAGTGGCATTAGCTTTCCTCACTGTAAATGAAGAAACTAAAAATGAAGCCAAAGTAATGCATTCACAAATAATACAATCCTTTGATAATATCTCATATTTCTCACATAAGCAATAATACACCTATTTTCATTACTAGCGTAAAACGTTTTGGACTTTCTTATTTCAAGGCATCCAAGTGAGATACAAGATGGTACGTCCTGTTTCTAACAGAATTAAGAAATTAGTTAAATGCTAATTCAGTACCTAATCAGGTAACTCATTCAAAGAGCTTCCATCCCTAATAATGATGTGCTCTTAAGGAAAATAGCAATGCACACCATACTGTAGTTCAATTGTGGCAGAGCAACTAAAAATAACTGAAATGATTGAACACACAGAAACACAAAGGGGACACTTCCTTTTAACATAGTTAATAACAGAACGGGTTTCATAAATTTCTTCCCCACTTTTATACCTTTCCTGGCTAATGTCTTTTGAATAAAATATCAAAAAAATTCCACAACACATGATCAGGTATTTTCTGCTGATTACTAAACTGAAATGTAAAAACACAGTTAAATACTAAGATTTTATACACTGCTGTTTGTAGAAAGTGGAACACTCAGAAGCAATGGTCTGAAACTCGCCAAAATCAGAAGACGTGTAGAACAGTGGAACCTTAAGAAGTGTTTTAAATTGCAGAGACATGGCGTGCACGTAGAGCCAGCAGTGCCCTTCTGTGTGTAACCGGCCAGGGCAGTGTTACGCAACGCTCAGTCAGTGCGGAGCCATCATATGAAATGGAAACGTGTACCCAAGTGCCACTATGCCTCGCCGACATCACAGGAGGGAATATCAGCATGCGAGTGAGTTCAAACGGGGCAGAATGATAGGGCTCCGGGAGATGGGTCTGTCGTTCCGTGACATTGCGGCTCGTACAGGTTTGTTTCAGCAGTGAGGCATATGTGGAACCAGTGGAGAGAAGAGGGCCATACACAGCGCCAACAGGGTACTGGACGACACAATGTGACCACAGCGCGAGATGACCGCCATCTTGTCCGCAACAGACAGAACAGCTTTGTCCACGGTGTTTGCTCGACATTGCAGCACTGCAACAGGTGTGGGGATGTCTGCGTCGACGGTTCAATGCCTGAGGGCCGGACTGGTGGCATGCATGCCATTGCGCCGGCTTCCAACGACCAGACCCAACCAACACCGTAGATTGCAATGGGCACGTCAACACTGACACTAGTGTGCTGAGTGGCAAAATGTAGTGTTTTCGGACGAGTCCCGCCTCAACTTGTCCTACAGTGATGGCCGCATATGCGTTAGACGCCGCCATGCTGAATGCCATCGGGTAGACTGTATTGTTGAACGGCATAGCGGACAAACGCCAAGTGCGATGGTCTGGGGCGCACTGGAGCACTGCAACAGGTGTGGGGATGTCTGCGTCGACGGTTCAATGCCTGAGGGCCGGACTGGTGGCATGCATGCCATTGCGCCGGCTTCCATCGACCAGACCCAACCAACACCGTAGATTGCAATGGGCACGTCAACACTGACTGCGTCAACATGCGATCTCGCCTCCTACGTCTTGAGGGCAATATGAATACCTACCACTACATCGGGGAGGTTTTACAGCCCAAGGCACTGCCCCTCCCACAGGCCATTCCAGACGCCATATTCCACCAGGATAATGCCCAGCTGCATGTGGCAAGAAATGTGCAAGCCTTCTTCGAAGAACAACGGATACCACTGCTTCCCTGGCCTGCCCGTTCGCTGGATATGTCACCCAATGAACATGCCTGGGATATGGTCGGTCGGCACATTGTTCGTTCAGATCCTCCTGCAGCCACTGTTGATGATTTATGGATGCGCCTACAAACCGCGTGGCAGAGTGTTCCCCAGCAGCATATGCAGGCGCTCTGTGATTAAATGCCACGACATCTAGTGGCTCTGACTGCAGCGCGTGGTGGCGCTACGCTGTACTGAATTTCCACGGTCACCGTGCAGGAACAGTTCTGTAATTGTAATTGTTTGTGTCTTGTCATGTCCCTAATATGTGGAATAAATTGCATTGTGATCACAGTTCTCGGTCTTGGTGTTTCACTTTCTTCAAACAGCAGTGTATATACTGTACACACAGGACGAGTCAACTGAAACATACATACATACATACATTATCATTATAGACTGTTATGCCTTTCATCGTTCAGTCTGCAAGCCTCTGAGAATTTACTAAACGTCGCCACAATCCTCGATTTGCAACTAGTGTTGTGGCCTCATTTAGTTCTATACCTCTTATCTTTAAAACGTTAGAAACAGAGTCTAACCATCGTCGTCTTGGTCTCCCTCTACTTCTCTTACCCTCCATAGCAGACTCCATTATTCTCCTAGGTAACCTATCCTGCTCCATTCGCCTCACATGACCCCACCACCAAAGCCGGTTTATGCGTACAGCTTCATCCATCGAGTTCATTCCTAAATTAGCCTTTATCTCCTCATTCCGAGTACCCTCCAGCCATTGTTCCCACCTGTTTGTACCAGCAATCATTCTTGCTACTTTCATGTCTGTTACTTCTAACTTATGAATAAGATATCCTGAGTCCACCCAGCTTTCGCTCTCATAAAGCAAAGTTGGTCTGAAAACAGACCAATGTAAAGATAGTTTCGTCTGGGAGCCGACTTCCTCCTTACAGAATACTGCTGATCGCAACTGCGAGCTCACTGCATTAGCTTTACTACACCTTGATTCAATCTCACTTACTATATTACCATCCTGGGAAAACACACAACCTAAATACTTGAAATTATCGACCTGTTCTAGCTTTGTATCACCAATCTGACATTCAATTCTGTTGGATTTCTTACCTACTGACATCAATTTAGTCTTCGAGAGGCTAATTTTCATACCATACTCATTGCACCTATTTTCAAGTTCCAAGATGTTAGACTGCAGGCTTTCGGCACAGTCTGCCATTAAGACCAAGTCGTCAGCATAGGCCAAGCTGCTTACTACATTTCCACCTAACTGAATCCCTCCCTGCCATTTTATACCTTTCAGCATATGATCCATGTAAACTACAAACAGCAAAGGTGAAAGATTACAGCCTTGTCTAACTCCTGTAAGTACCCTGAACCAAGAATTCATTCTACCATCAATTCTCACTGAAGCCCAATTGTCAACATAAATGCCTTTGATTGATTTTAATAATCTACCTTTAATTAAATAGTCCCCCAGTATAGCGAACATCTTTTCCCTCGGTACCCTGTCATATGCTTTCTCTAGATCTACGAAACATAAACACAACTGCCTATTCCTCTCGTAGCATTTTTCAATTACCTGGCGCATACTGAAAATCTGATCCTGACAGCCTCTCTGTGGTCTGAAACCACACTGGTTTTCATCCAACTTCCTCTCAATGACTGATCGCACCCTCCCTTCCAAGATGCCTGTGAATAATTTGCCTGGTATACTAATCAATGAGATACCTCGATAGTTGTTGCAATCCTTCCTGTTCCCTTGCTTATAGATAGGTGCAATTACTGCTTTAGTCCAATCTGAAGGTACCTTACCAACACTCCACGCTAATTTTACTACTCTATGAAGCCATTTCATCCCTGCCTTCCCACTATACTTCACCATTTCAGGTCTAATTTCATCTATTCCTGCTGCCTTATGACAATGGAGTTTATTTACTATCCTTTCCACTTCCTCAAGCATAATTTCACCAACATCATTTTCCTCCTCCCCATGAGCTTGACTGTTTGCAACACCACCATGATGATTTCCTTTTACATTGAGAAGATGTTCAAAATATTCCCTCCACCTCTCCAGTGATTCCCTGGGATCTGTTATGAGTTCACCTGAATTACTCAAAACACTGTTCATTTCCTTTTTCCCTCCCTTCCTAAGATTCTTTATTACTGTCCAGAAAGGTTTCCCTGCTGCTTGACCTAGCCTTTCCAGGTTATTACCAAAATCTTCCCATGACTTCTTTTTGGATTCAACAACTATTTGTTTCGCTCTGTTTCTTTCATCTACGTACAAATCCCTGTCTGCCTCGGCCCTTGTTTGGAGCCATTTCTGATAAGCCTTTTTACGTTTACAGGCTGCTCTCACTTCATCATTCCACCAAGATGTTCGCCTGTTCCCATCTTTACACACAGTTGTTCCTAGGCATTCCCTTGCTGTTTCTGCTACAGCATCCCTGTATGCCACCCATTCACTTTCTATATCCCGAACCTGCTTACTGTCTACTGTTCGAAACTTCTCACTAATCACATCCATGTACTTCTGTCTAATTTCCTCATCCTGGAGATTTTCTACCCTTATACGTTTGCAGACAGATTTCACTTTCTCTACCCTAGGCCTAGAGATACTTAGTTCACTACAGATCAGATAATGGTCTGCATCATCGAAAAATCCCCGAAAAACTCATACATTCCTAAAAGATTTCCTGAATTCAAAGTCTGTTAAGATATAGTCTATTATGGATCTGGTACCCCTAGCCTCCCATGTGTAGCGGTGAATAGCCTTATGCTTGAAGAATGTATTCGTAACAGCTAAACCCATACTAGCACAGAAGTCCAGCAAACGCTTCCCATTCCCATTAGCTTCCATATCTTCCCCACATTTACCAATCACCCTTTCGTATCCTTCAGTTCTATTCCCAACTCTCGCATTGAAATCGCCCATTAGCACTATTCTATCCTTGCTGTTGACCCTGACCACGATGTCACTCAATGCTTCATAGAACTTGTCAACTTCATCCTCATCTGCACCCTCACATGGTGAATACACGGACACAATTCTTGTCCTAATTCCTCTCACTGACAAATCTACCCACATCATTCGCTCACTTACGTGCCTAACAGAAACTATGTTGCGTGCAATGGTATTCCTGATAAAGAGCCCTACCCCAGACTCTGCCCTACCCTTTCTAACACCCGTCAAGTACACTTTATAATCTCCTATCTCTTCCTCCTTATCTCCCCTTACCCAAATATCACTTACTCCTAGCACATCCAGATGCATCCTCTTTGCTGACTCAGCAAGTTCTACCTTCTTTCTTCCATAAGCCCCATTAATATTGATAGGTCCCCATCGAATTCCATTTTGTTCGCCAAGTTGTTTCCAAGGAGTCCCTCGCCTGTCAAATGGGAGTGGGACTCCATTACTCCCATAGGTCCGAAGCTTGCTTAAAGTGTTCTGAGCTCGGTAAATTCATGAAGCAGGATGCTGCCCTACTTGCACATAGTCCAAGTGAGGATCTCTCCTCTAACGGGTTATGGACCACCGGTGAATTGTGTAGTCCTAGCCACCTGAGCACAAGGAGGGCCACGACTCAGAATATGTCCGAGATGCCCACTCCCATTCCATAGCAACTGGTATCCCGACTCTCAGGACCACTTACTAGGCCACTCAGCCGTTGCCCATGGTTCACGAACTAGGACGTGACTACAGTAACCCACAAACATGAACTGAACTGAAATGTTCACCTAAAATACTTTTTAAACTATTAAAGGTATCAGAAAGCTGTTTTCATTCATAGTAATATTAGAAAAGGCCTCATAATAATATATGCAGTACTTGTCCCAAATGTCAATATCTGCCAAGATAACGGTACTTACTTTGCTTTTCAAATGGAACTATACCACTTTCTACATCTAGCATCAGAGCCATAAACAGGCTATTGGAAATTCAGAGGTGTGATTATTTACAAAATCTAGCAAGTAATTCTTGAGAAACCAGGCGAGTTGGCCGTGCGGTTGGGGACACGCGGCTGTGAGCTTGCATCCAGGAGATAGTGGGTTTGAATCCCACTGTCGGCAGCCCTGAAGATGGTTTCCCGTGGTTTCCCATTTTCACACCAGGCAAATGCTGGGGCTGTACCTTACTTAAGGCCATGGCCGCTTCCAACTCCTAGGCCTTTCCTATCCCATCATCGCCATAATACTCATCTGTGTCAATGTGACGTAAAGCCATTAGCGCAAGAAAAGAAAAAATCTTGAGAAAATGGAATGTCTTCAAACATGCGTCATTTGCTAGCTAAATTTTTTATAAACACTAACAAGGAGGCCAAGGCACTTCCAACAAATGACTCCCAGGCCTGTTGACATACAGAGATCCTTCATCTTCTTCTGAAAGCTAGATACCGGTATTCACTCTAATGTGCACATAAACACACTATGATAATGTAGGATTTAAAACCTTTAATATCGTCGTCGGTACTAGGTAAAGGAAAAACCGGATATGCGAAGGCTAACTTCTACAGCATATGATATATTTTCTTAACTAAGCTAAGTAGAACAAGGAGATAGGTTAACACCAGTGAAAGGGGTTTTGTAAGAATTTCCTTTACAAAAAATAGTTTTAAAATGTAAAAGAATGCAGTGAAATGTGAATGATTGTTGACTACCACTCTAATATATAACTCACATAGGTTATATTTAAGCAGAACAACTTTCTTGATGAATCAGTCAGAAGGTTCACTTGTCCAACTACTTGACTGAAAGGTCAGCATTGAGGCATTCGGTTCAGAGGGCCCCAGGTTCGATTTCCAGCCAGGTCGGGAATTTTAATTGCAACATGAATACTTCTGGCTCGGGGACTGGGGGTGTGTTTGTTCCAAAACTTTCCTCTTTATACTCAAACACCAAACTACACAACCAACTACCACAGAAACATGCAATAGTGATTATACCCTCCATATAAGGTTGGCGTCAGGAAGGACACCCAGGTGTGAAAAACGGTCAAATCCACACGTGCAACACAGTTCACAGCCGCAACCCCATGGATGTGGGAAAACCAGTAAATCAGATCAAAAATTAGATGTTGGCTTTTCAGGCGTTTGCTCTATTAACCAGCATTTTGTCTTAGGTCTGACACTAGACTCGTCAGAGTGGGATGTGTCAGACCCTACCCACTGATGCTGGGGTGTATGCAGGTTAACTTATCAGAAGCCTCTTATGTGGCACAGTCTGATAACTGAATACAGGAGATAAAACTCCACAATGGAATTAATGCCCGCCTAGCAATTCCTAATGGTAATTCTAAATTCCCATGGAGGGAATTAGATATTTTTCCACCAATTTCCCTCCATGGGAATTTAGAATTACCATTAAAACCAGTAAAAGAAATGACAGAATTACACATGGGGAAAACATGAACAAATAGAAAAGATATGCTGTAATGGTTATAGCGTCCGCCATGAGAACTTGCTATGGGTGGGGACGTCACCGTATCGGCCCACTTGCTTACGCTTCGACCGTGCCAATCACGAGCAAGACTTAAGTGCTAGACCGCCCCCCGTCACTTCCGTCCGTGGTAGCGCCGCATGAGACTATGGAAATTACCAGACGATTAATCTGGAGTTTTCCACCTCGCGACGTTTCTGGACACATCCAGCATCCGGACTGTTCTGGAAGGACCAGCGCAGATATATAAGGAAGGAGTGACTTGCCTTGGTTGCAGTTGTTGTAGTTCAGTCATGAGCTCAGTCAGTGAGTGACTGCCAGCGATTGTCGGACTAGCGTGCTACGGTGCAGACTGACGGCGAAGGAGAGAGTGTGTGGCCATATGACGTATGACTTATGACTTACTGACATAACTGTTTAGCTTGTGTGAATGTAAAACTGTGTAGTGTGAGAACAAGTGAGAAACTAAGAGAGAGAGAGAGAGAGAGAGAGAGAGAGAGAGAGAGAGAGAGAGAGCGCATGCGAACTGTGTATGTGTATGAGCGAAAGTTATGTGTAGTAATATGTAGTTTAATGCTTATTTAATAAATCTTAGAAATAGGATGCTACCAGGTTCTGTACTTTTTATTTACCCTGCCAACACGTAACAACTGGCATCAAAAGTGGGATCGACAAGCGAGATGAACTAGTGGATAATCTCTTACGTTGAAACTAGTGCCCGAATCGAGTATCTGGTAATGTATTTTGTAGTCCGCAGGAACTTCTACGAGTGAAATGAATTCCAAACAGCTCCAGATTTTTCTAAGTTTAGTGAACTTGAAAATAAAATCTTATCCAGCTATGACGAACTCATTAGTGAAGTGAGATCTGAACGGAGATCTAACCCGGACCAACTGAAAACAGACTTAAGTGAACAAAAGAGCGAGCAGTTAAAGGTTGAAGACAAAGTGCGGTCTCCTGAAACTGAGGTCGACAATGACATCGTGCAGAACAACGAACTGGACGAGAAGCGGTCCGAAGAGTTGCTCGCGGTTGTGGAGTTCAGAGTTCGAGGCCCAGCGGAGGAAGCGAATGCCCTGCGCGTGCGAACACGATGGCTGTGGAGACACGGATGAATCCTGCTAGCAGCGGTGGCACCTCCACCATCGTGAAGGTGGAAACCCCATGGGATGATGGGGCTACTTCCAAGAGAACATGCCGGACCCGGTTCGAGACCGGATCGACGTCCATGAAGAGAGCCAAACACGCGATAGCCGAACTATGTGTACAGAAGATGATGGTAAGATGCAGCCCAAGGCCATGTTCGACCTACGAGAAGGTTGTAGGAGTGTTCGACAAGTGCTGCGGTGTCCATCAATGGAGAGCCGCCTACCGAGTCCAGCTGCTAGAGGGGCTAAGCGCGCCGATAGAATGCTGCGGGTATTCGGCGCAGAGATCAAGCGAACAGGAGATGTGATTTCAGACGAGTAACCCCAAGGCGACACCAAGCTCGAGTCGGCCGACACCTGTGATAAGCTGTCCGGCGCGGAGATCTACCCAGAGAGGATGATCGGCAGGAAGCGGAACTACGAAGAGGCTCTGACGACGTCCCAGGAGATGGAGGCAGCGATAGCAACGACGCGGCTGGAGGGACACCCTACTAAGAGACGGAGCACCAATGGAAGACGAACCGATGTCCAACAAACGAGGATGCCACCTGACCAGGACACTGCATGCCGGTACAAACATCGAATTCCACACCCCAGAAGAAGAGGAAATTCAGTAGGGCTAAATCTGGGACAAGCAAACCAGTCCCGTGCATCACACCGGAGGACTACGAAGGCGCTCAAGCCCTGAAAGTAAATGCGGGTGTGGACAAAATTAAAACCACCAAAGTTCCGGCTGCCACTTGTGGATCGTTATCACTGGGAACGAGGACACATTCGACCGGAACCAGCGGATCCCCCATGGGAAGGTGGTGGCCAACTGAACAAACCGTCTGGCACCATACCGTGGATGTTGTTGTGTTTAAAGGGGCCTAACATCTAGGTCATCGGCCCCATACCGTGGAGCAGCTCGGGACGAACAGTCTCAAGGAGGGGGCAATGTAATGGTTATGGTGTCTGCCATGCCAACTTGCAATGGGTGGGGGACGTCACTGTATCGGCCCACCTGCTTACGCTTCAACCGCGCCAATCACGAGTAGCGCCGCATGAACTATGGAAATTACCAGATGATTAATCTGGAGTCTTCCATTTCACGAGGACCCTGGACACATCCAACATCCGGACTGTTCTGGAAGGACTGGCGCAGATATATAAGGGAGCAGTGACTTCCCTGGGTTGCAGTTGTAGTCAGTCGTGAGCTCAGTCAGCCAGTGACCGCCAGTGATTGTCAGACTAGCGTGCTATAGTGCGGAGTGATGGCGAAAGAGAGAGCGTGTGGTCGTGTGACTTGGTGACATAACTGTTTATCTTGTGTGTGAATGTAAAACTGTGTAGTGTAAGAACAAGTGAGAAACAGAGAGAGAGAGAGAGAGAGAGCACACCCGAACTGTGTAAGTGTGTGTGTGTGTGAGAGAAAGTTATGTGTGCAGTTTAAAGCCTAGTTAATAAATCTTAGAATATGTACCCATTTATTTACCCCACCAACACGTAACAATACATTTATTTAGTTTCGAATACAAGGTTATTGATGATTATGATGATTGTTGTTTAAAGGGGCCTAACATCTAGGCCATCGGCCTCTAATGGTATGTCATGAAATGTAATGATAATTAAAGTTTTAAAATTTATTCACTGACTACAATTTAAAAAGTGATAATGAATGATGATGCATTTAAAATAATCAGTGGATCTAATTGTGCAAGTTGCTTTACGTCACACCGACTCAGATAGGTCCTATGGTGACGATGGGACAGGAAAGGGCTAGGAGTGGGAAGGAAGCGGCCGTGGCCTTAATTAAGGTACAGCTCCAGCATTTGGCTAGTGTGAAAATGGGAAACCACGGAAAACCATCTTCAGGGCTGGTGACAGTGGTGTTCGAAACCACGATCTCCCGAATATTGGATTCTGGCTGCACTTAAGCGACTGCAGCTATCGAGCTCGGTGTGGATCTAATTTGCAATATCTTATTTCCTTATAAAATTACATAAAAATAGACTGAATAGGAAAAGGCATTGACTTTGATATATCACATAAATCATTCAAATTAAAAATTTCATATTTCTTTTTTGCTAGTTGCTTTATGTTGCACCGACGCAGATAGGTCTTACGGCGACGATGGGATAGGGAAGAGCTAGGAGAGGGAAGGAAGCGGCCGTGGCCTTAATTAAGGTACAGCCCCAGCATTTGCCTGGTGTGAAAATGGGAAACCACGGAAAACTATCTTCAGGGCTGCCGACAGTGGGGATCGAACTCACTATCTCCCGGATGCAAGCTCACAGCTGCGTGCCCAACTCGCCCGGTAATTTCACATTAAAATACACAAAGACTAACTAAAACAGAAGCAATAAAATAACATAGTTAACATAGTTAACAATAAAATCAGAATGAACAGAAAATACACTTTTATACACAACTAGCTGTTACCCACAGCTTCACTCGCGTGAATTTCATAATTTGATCAAAGCAATCATTGCTCTGTACTGCACCAAGACTATCTGAAAATCCCTCAAATATAAAATCACTGAAAAATTTAGTTCCTTTTACCCCAGAAACTCGTTGTAAACAATGTTTGTGGTATTGCCTTTTAGGGCCAAGGTATCCAAGCTACTGGCAGAGCTACTCTGGAACATGCGACGTAGAACTGTACATGTGAGAAATGGTCCTCTCTCAAGTCAAAAGCAAAAAAATATGTTTTTCTTTATTTTTAAAGCAGATTCCAATTACCTATTTCCATGTCTGTAACATCTTCAGTTTCTCAGATATATGTATCCTCATAAAAAGAATTAGACTCCTTCAATGCTTTTCACCCCCTCCCCATTAAGTGGACTATTCGAAAATAAAAATGTGTTTTCTTTTATTTTTAAAGGAGATTCCAAATACCAATTTTCACATCTGTAACATCTGCATTTTTTGAGATATGAGTATCCTCATAAAAATTATTCAACTCCTCCGTCACTTCTTTCCACCCCCCCCCCCCCCACCCTCAATTAGTGGATTTTCCGGAAAACAAAAAATACATGCTTCTTTTTTAAAGGAGATTCTAAATACCAATTTTACGTCTGTAACATGTTAAGTTTTTGAGACATATTAATTTTTAAAAATCATCACATTTTTCTTCTTTTAAACCCCTTTAAGTGGATTTTTCTAAAACAAAAAGATACGTGTTTCTTCATTTTTAAAGGAGATTCCATGTACCAATCTTTACGTCTGTAACATCTTCGGTGTTTGAGACGTAAGTATCCTCATACAAGGGATTCAACCCCCTTTTCACTTTTACCCACCTGAAAACAAAATAATACGTATTTATTCATAAAGGCGATTAAAAATACCAATTTCCACGTCTTTAAACTGTTAAGTTTTTGAGATATAGATATACTCATTCAAAAAATTCATCCGCCTTTTCCCCCTTTTAACGATGGAATATCAAAAAAATCCTTCCTTAATGAGCACCTACACTGTAATATAAATGTATCCCCAAAATATCATTTCTTTACGTCCAGTAGTTTTAGCTCGGTGATGATGAATCAGTCAGTCAGTCGTCAGGACATGTTATTTTATATATGGATAAAATAGGCCACTATCCCTCATACAACAGATGACAAGGTCTGCTGATTGTTCATCATCTCGCAGAATGAGAAAGATGGTGCTCGCAAGTTTTCGACTATGGCACACATCAGCCAGGTCCACACCCTCCGAAAGGATACATGCTACGGTAAGATGACAGCCGCAAGTACACACCAGGGAGGGGCTTCTCCCTTCAGTAAGTAGAAGTGCATTGCTATACCGTGGCCGATCCGAAGAAGACACAATATCAGTGCTTCTTTCCAAGAAACCTGAAGGAGTCTTCCATACTTTCACAGTTCCTTTTATTGTTCTCAGCTTATTTGGAAGAGGGGTGGCCTGCCACTCCAATGGGACATATCCACATGTCTCGCTGTGAACGAATATCACTAGCTGGAACCTTGTAAGGCAACAAGGGCAATGTGACCGTCTCCTTGGCAGCCCTATCAGCTAACTCATTTCCCTCTACACCCATGTGGCTTGGGAGCCACAAGAACGTGATTCTGGTGCTAGAACGCCAACATCCGACCCTCTTGTCCTGGATCCGCTGCACCAGAGGGTGCCGAGAAAAACATACATCAATAGATTTTAGCGGGCTCAAGGAGTCTGTACACAGCAGAAAGTGCCAGCGTACATTGGACAGCATGTACCACAGAGCTTCCAGGATAGCATAGAGTTCTACTGTGTACACACTACCGGTTTCTGGTAGAAGAAACAGAAATCTGTTACTATCGACAACGAACGCATAGCCTACTTTAGCTTCTGCCTTCGAACCACACATGTTCTGAATCTGGATACCGGCCAACGGACAAGAAGAGCCCCCGATATACGGAGGGGTCAGTGTTCTCTTTTGGGCCGGTATGCAAATCCAGGTTTATTTCAGATCGTCATATTAACCACGGAGGCACTTTACTTGGTCATCTGACAAGAAAAGGAACTAAAAGTACATCAAACAATCCATGTAGATAGCAGTCACGTACACCAACTGGCTACGTTGCTGGTGGATAAGCAGCGCACAGCCAACAGTTTCCATTTTGGAATATGCAGCGACAGTTTGGATGAAGTGGTATCTGTCGCAAATTTGCAGCATAGGACAATAATATTTATTGGTGCCTTAGGTGTAAACGCGGCACACCAGATTCAGCGAGCAGGCTAGCAATGAGGCTTGTACGGAATACTTCGGTTAACAACCAAATTCCGCTGTGGTAATTTCTATTCAGTTTCGCAAGAACGCTTTGCCTTGCTGATCTAAGGTAGACTGAGGTAATAAGGCCCAGCAGGTATTAAGGCCCACTGTTTGATTTTCGTATTTTCCGCTTCTTTGGTCGGTACTGAACCTACACGTCTGCTTATTGTCTATGCCTGCTACATGTTGGAGAAAGTGAGAACTCGGCTCTCCTCAGTAGTTGGTTGCTAGGCCAGAGTCAAGACTGGAGAAGGGGACTTTATCTCATCTTAATAACTTTTCTTTGGAAAGGGAAGTAAAAAAAGGAATGTTAGTGCTAGGATAGCATTAAAATAATATACGTATTTAATAGTGCATTAAATGAGCCTCCGTGGCTCAGACGGCAGCGCGTCGGCCTCTCACCGCCGGATACCGTGGTTCAAATCCCGGTCACTCCATGTGAGATTTGTGCTGGACAAAGCGGAGGCGGGACAGGTTTTTCTCCGGGTACTCCGTTTTTCCCTGTCATTCCAGCAACACTGTCCATTCTCATTTCATAGCATCTATCATTCATTAATAAATCACTTTGGGAGTGGCGACCCCATTGTACTAACAGCCTATATCTGCTTCCTTCATTACATCCCTGACCCGGTCAATGACTGGAAAACGGGTTATAGGTTTTCATCAGTGCATTAAATAATTAATGAAACGGTGTACATGTTATAGAATTTGGTTAAGAACACAAGATGATGCAATCGAAAACCCTCTAGGTCACGATGCAGGAAAGATTTATTTTCATTTTAATACAAAAATATGCTAACCCAATGTTATTTTAGGTTGTAAAGTTTTACAAATATACTAAATAGACTGTAACGGTTCAAATCCCGTTACAAGATGATATCTGTATTTTTATTATTGTTTGATTTTATCTGTATTTTATTATTATTATTATTATTATTATTATGTCAGTATTATTATTATTTTATCTGTGATATTGTTACTATTATTGTAATTATCCGTTTTATTTAATTCGATTTTGCAATTGCCTGTTGCTTGCAAGATTGTACTTAGATGTATGCATATATACGTATGTGTAGAAAAACACTCAATACCTGAACAGTGAGAATTGTTGTATATATCAGAGATTGGGTGTGACGTTGGGACATCGTGCAAGATTAGTGGCGATTCTGCCAAGTCAACGCCGCGCCATGGCTATGTCATCGTATTTATTTAGAATATGCGCTCAGAGAGTCAGCCGCCTCCGGGCTATTTCACCACTGTATGTAATATTTGCCGCGTTGTGGGAGTATGTCATTGTTATTTCTGGAGATTACGTAGCGGTGTCAACCAACGTCTATAAAAAAGGTGGGTGCATATTGTAGCGTCAGTCATTAGTTATACGGATGCAGTACAGTGAAGAAGTCTACTAGATCAAGAGGCCTTAGTTGGTCAGTCAACCAGTGTGAACGAGAGATGGTGAAGACTCAGTGAGCCATTAATTATTGGTCATTGAGAGAGTGAGACCAAATGGTTCGTCCGTCACTTAGTGGAAGACACGGACGCAAGGGCTTACCATGAAGTCAGAGAGGGCAACCCAGGACCTACCAAGAGGTAATACCATATTGACTTACAAAGAAGTCAGATGAGATGGAGAAGAAGCAGTCACAAGGATGTATCACCAAGTTAGGCGTGACACATCTACAGTAAACACCAGATCAAAGGAATACGTCGTAATTACACTAAAAGTGTTGAAGGTACAGTCAAGTGAATCAGTGAGGGAAATATTTCGTATAAATTGTTAAATGTCCGGTCAAGAAGAATTCAAATTCATGCCTAGTTTCTTTCAGTTGCAATGTCATAATTTCATATTTTCATCTGTTTTATCGCAACAAGACTCGCTATTTTTTGATATATTATTTAAAGAATATATATTGTTCTATCAAACGAATTCATAGTTTCATTTCATTGACAGTAAAATATCTTAACCTCAAAATTAATGGGGAAACCGAACGCCAATCTCCTTTTCCCAGAACTTATACGGTATGTTGTCAAAAGTAAGCTTATTACCCCACACCCTAGAGTCTCATTCTATTATTGCTGCACTGAGTGGCAGCTGGCGCCCTTCAAATAACGTATGTGTAAGTAAGCAGGTAACAAGTAAGTGTGAGTACAAGGTCCAACAAGTGTGTATTTTATTTAATGAATGTTAATTTTCATAATTTTCATGTTAAATGCAGATATTCAGATTTTTCAGTTTAATCCACTTTTATATATATATTTGTAAATTAGTCATCCCTGACCCGGTCAATGACTGGAAAACGGGTTGTAGGTTTTCATCAGTGCATTAAATAATTAATGAAACGGTGTACATTTTATAGAATTTGGTTAAGAACACAAGATGATGCAATCGAAAACCCTCTAGGTCACGATGCAGGAAAGATTTATTTTCATTTTCATACAAAAATATGCTAACCCAATGTTATTTTAGGTTGTAAAGTTTTACAAATATACTAAATAGACTAAGATTATTTTAAATATGCAAACAATTTTATATTTTTTATCCAGTGTACAGATTGGTATTAATCTGAATTTGAAGTCAAAGACATGTTCTTGCACATGACTTTTGTATTAAAGACTACCGCGGTGGTCTCAGGGTAGCATGCTAGCTCCTCGGCCTGGATTAGATTCCCAGTATTGGTATGTAATTTAGAAAAGCCAGGAGGCCAGGAGATGGTGGTGATTATTCTTTTAAGAGGAAGTACAACTAGGCAACCATCCTCTACATAACACTAATCAGAGAGAAAAAGTGGAAGGGGTCCGACACTTCAAAAAATGAAGGTATCGGTCAAAGGGAGACAAAGGCCGCGAAGGGCATGAAAATTAAAGACTCCCTAGGACTCGCAAACCTAATACCGTCGGGGCCGGAAAAGAACAAGAGTTGACCAAAGGAGGTCCGATAGGATAGATGAAAGTGAGGAGACTGACACAAGTAAGTGGAAGCAATGCCAGGACTCAGCTAAAGGCCCCGTGGTCGCCATCCCACGCTCCGAAGGTCAGAGCCCCTGGGGCCCCTTTTAGTCGCCTCTTACGACAGGCAGGGGATACTGAGGGTGTTATTGTACCGCCCCCACCCACGGGGGGAGGAGGCCAGGAGATCTGGAGTGGCGTTATCCCAGCATTGTGAGAACAATTGTGAGTAGGGGCTTCGGTCAAAAAACCGAGGGAAGCATTAGGCTTTGGCCACAGTGCAAGTGGCGAGCGGAGCGTTGCGTTGTGTGGAGGCATAGATGAAACTCAAACCTGCGTTAAAAAATGCATGTGGCCGTACCACCAGCGGAGCGTCAGGAGCCGCTCACTCCTGTTCGCTGTTCGAGATTTCAGCTGTGCCACTCGCAGTGACGGTTACTGAAGTAACAAGGGAAGAGATGAAAGTGTGTGTTGGACTGACTATAAACGACAAGGATGATTGTTTTCAGACTTCGTTTTCAAAACATCAAAGACTCTTATTTCATGCAAAATTAAATGTTACCTTAAAGTAAATTAGTTTTTTAAATAAGTGAAAGAAAAGTTAAAAATTTTTTTTTTTTTTGAAAATTAAGTGTTTTTGAATGTTTGTGTGATTTAAATTTCAAGTATTTTATATTTAGTGGTTATGATTAGTTTTTTAAAATACATTAGCTTAGTTTCTTGGAGTAAGATGAGAGGAAATGATGCTTCCTGTAACTTTTAAAGAGGAAAATTCAGATCTCCTAACTTAGCATGGTGAAATGTTCCATATTATATTTTCAATTTTAAAATTTCAACATAAATACTTTTGAATTAATGAACATGTCTTTTAAAACTTCTTATCTACAAATCATGCCATTTCATCTTCAAATTTGACCTCGTAATTGCCCATAGAGATGAGGTTAAGGTACTCTCCACTGCGGGTCTTATTATATGTTAGAGCAGGAAATAAGGCCCAATTACATAAGTGAGCTATGTGGGAACCACGGATATATTTACAATTATTTATTTGTGATATCTGGTGAAAAGATATATCAAAGAACATTTTTCATTTGAAACAAATTCTTGTATCTCTGTTACTTTAAGGGCAAACGGCACTCTGTAAGTGGGCCTTATATGCCCCCCTTACCTTATATGCTGCAATGCCGTATTCTAACCTGGATAAAATATTGTAGGAACACTGTGCGGTTTGCCCCCTACAAGAAGTGCCTCCAAGGAACTTCAAAGTATTCGGTTAGTTAGTACATTTGGATTTTAAATGACACACTATTGAAAAGGAGCCCAAGAAATCTGTGTCAGCTACAGAAAGGGCGACATCTAAATAAAGCTCAGGATGGGGATGAAGAGTGCGCTTCCGGCAAAAAGAACAAAGGACTTTGTAGTTGAAAACTGAAGCCATATTCCAAGGTCTACTGTTCTGCTCTCCTAACAGCTTGCTGCAATTGTTGCTCTGCGACTACCTATATAATGCAACTATCATTTATGGCAATCGCAAACAGAGTGACACGGAGAAGCGATCACTGTGGGACTACATTTTCCTGCAAATGATATTGCGAATATGCCCTCCCTACTCGGACACTAAATAGACAAGGGACAAAAAATTCTCAATAAAAACTGGTAAGTTACCTTGGAATCTCCAATGATGCAAAACTGAAAGGTTGCCACATCGCCATGTGGAGTCATACACCTTTCCTAAGTCAAAGAAAACAGCCACCAAATGCTGTTTTTGGAGAAATGCATCCTGGATAGAACTCTCCAGGAATATCAAGTGGTCAGTAGTAGATTGGGCGGCTCGAAAACCACATTGGTACTCGGACAAAAGTCCTCTCTCCTCCAAACACCACACAAGTCTGCGATTCACCATCCTCTCGAAGAGTTTGCACAGACAGTTAGCGAGGCAAAATAGGTCTGTAACTTCCTGCATACGTGGGATCTTTGTCAGGTTTGAGAAGGGAAATTACTATTCCCTCTCACCATTGTGACTGAAACTCACCCTCTACCCAGATTCGGTTGAACACCTCAAAAAGATATAAGAGGCTATCTCACTGAGGTGCTTCAACATCTCGTTTCTCATTATGGATATTATCTGGTTTGGGAGCCATGTCCTTGCAAAGTGCCACGGTGCTGCGGCATTCCCATTTTGTCAAAGGCACGTTATATTCCTCCAAAGTTTGTATGGCAAAACAAAGATGATGACGTTCTGCCTCCCACTTCAGAGCCAGGAAATCACTATGATAATTCCCAGAACCAGACACATCAGCGAAATGGCTTGCTAGATGGTTAGCAACCCTGGGTGGATCAGCGACGATACTGCCTGCAATTGAAATTCCCAGTACTGAGGATGATTCTTGTACACAGGAAATGTATCTACGTTTAGACTACACTTGAGATGACTGTGAATGCGACGTCATGGACGACATGTCCCGTGAAGCTTTCATACTCTGCCGCTGTAGCATGGAGTTTTGTAAAGGTTACAAAGTTGGCCACAGTAGGCTGCCTATGATAGTATTTATGAGCACGGCTGCATTGTTTTATAGCTGTTGCAATTTCTTCCTTCCACCAAGGAACGAGCTTTCGTCGAGAAGTCCCAGAAAAAGATGAAATGGACTTCTCGGCAGCAGCAGCAGCAACAATAACTTGCATGATGTAAGTTATATCACTGTCTACATTCTGGCCCTCTGCATCAGTAAAGATGGCTACTGATGTGAACTTTGGCTAATCAACACGTTTAAGAATCTATCAAAGAGGAGCCTCAATGGATTTCCATTTCAACAGAGTAAGAGTAATAGGGAAATAGTCACTGTTACAGTGGTCATCATGTTCATCTCACCGAAGCAGGGAAATGAGCGCATGGCTGCAGAGACTAACGTCAATACGGGAAAACATACCGTGCGCTACGCTGAAATGTGTTGGTTCCCCTGTAGTGAAAATGCATAAATCCAGCACACGTATTAACTGTTCCAACTCCTTCCCTCTGATCCAAAGCATTTCAGAGTCCTATAAAGTATGATGGGTGTTAAAATCACCCATTAAGAAGGGATGTGATCTATAAAACCAATTACATCAATGATATTAAGGGGCAGGTCTAGTGGAAAATAAACATTACAAACTGTAGTTATAACAGGTAACAAAACACATGCCGCTACTGTCTCCACCCGGGTTCTTAATGGAACTGCTTCGCTATAGATGTCAGAACAAGTGAAAACACCAACGCCACCAGAATCCCGGTTGGCATAATACCATTGTGTCAGGTATAGTCTACAATTTCACAGGACCATTTGATGACCTGGTCTGGGATTAGTTTCTTGATTACAGACTATACACGCCATGAACAGACTGATTAGCTGATGCAGTCCAGTAAGATGCTTGTCATAACCATTATAATTCTATTGTAACAGTGCCACAGTGTGAATTTTTTGAGAAAGAGTGTTAGGTTTTGAGCGGCAATACACTTTCTAACCTATAATAATGCACACCTTGAGCTTTTTGGACGCTTTTCAGGAGCGGGTTTCCTCCTACGAGGGAAGCGCACAGGTTTAGGAGCAGATGGATCTGCCGGCGTTTATGTATATCCTCCAGATGGAGGGCACAATTCCCCTTTCACAGGAGAAGTGGGGGAGAGCCTGATAAGGGCTCCTTACTTCCCTGCTGTCTCTTCTTGTTTAGACGGGCTGGGAAATATTTTCCCAGTCCCGGTCGACAATGCAGCCTCCGCTGGCTTGGGCATGGCTTTTGCCGAACTCATGGAGGAGAGAGTTGGCCTTCGCCCACTGCTGTGCTGGCTTAAGATTCCCAGGCAGTACAGGCTTCTTTGTGGTCAAAGGTTGGGTAATCCCAACCTTCAAGCTTATACTCTCTGCAGCTTTGCTCACAGGAACAGCAGCCGCCTTGGGCGCAGCAATCTTCACAGGTATTGCCGAAGTTAATGACAAACCTGGTAGACTCTTTGCTATCATGCCGAAGTCTTCTTGGCAGGTGCATTTTTAGAATTGAACTTACAGTGCGCTTCCTGGCAGGAAAGACCATCCAGGGTCTTTATCTCCTGGATCTTCTTCTCACCGAGATATACCGGACATTGAAATAATAACATTAAGTTATTTATTAGACCACCTAATCAATACAAAATCGTCTTGGATGATTTACATAAATTTGTTAGCTATTAGTGGTACATGTTTCGCCTTCCCTGAAGGCATCATCAGCCATAGTCTTAACCTTAAATTAAAAATAAGCGTCTAAATAACATGTAGTAATGAAATGAATTTTAAAATCTTGAAGAGATTTGAAGTAAAATAACATTAAAAATAACAATGATGGTTTGAAAATACAATGTGATGAGATATAATAGTGGAAGTATTAACAAAATTAACATTAGAAGGCTGCTAAAATAAGTACAATGGATAAAACAACAGATTGTTATACAACAAGTAGTAAGATTGCATGAAAGTAAAGTTGATAGTCTGGCGGTTATAATTAGACGATGGCGAAAAATCATATATAATCAAAGTAAAGAAGAGAGAATAAAAGTCACAGTTAGTCGAGAGATCTGAAGTTAATCATGATCTTGAAGATAAAAGACGAAAGTCAGATGCATATGGTGAAGTTGTAGAACACGTTGAGGATATGAAGTTGGTGAATAGAAGTTGAAGAACAGTTTCAAATAGGATCACTATGGACCATCTCAAAATTTGAAGTGATGTTCAAATGTTGTAAAATGTGAGTTTGTAGATATTCTAGTTGAAAAAGCATATGAAAGTGGAATCATTTGACGGTGACAAAGATAGCTTGTAACATTATGAGTTAGAAGTATTTGCAACAGTAGACTTCTTGCTACGTGTGTTATAACTGAAGAAAAACTTCATCTCATCACATTGTATTTTCAAACTTCAATTCTAAAACTTCAGTTATAACACACGTAGCAAGAAGTCTACTGTTGCAAATACTTCTAACTCATAATGTTACAAGCTATCTTTGTCACCGTCAAATGATTCCACTTTCATATGCTTTTTCAACTAGAATATCTACAAACTCACATTTTACAACATTTGAACATCACTTCAAATTTTGAGATGGTCCATAGTGATCCTATTTGAAACTGTTCTTCAACTTCTATTCACCAACTTCATATCCTCAACGTGTTCTACAACTTCACCATATGCATCTGACTTTCGTCTTTTATCTTCAAGATCATGATTAACTTCGGATCTCTCGACTAACTGTGACTTTTATTCTCTCTTCTTTACTTTGATTATATATGATTTTTCGCCATCGTCTAATTATAACCGCCAGACTATCAACTTTACTTTTATGCAATCTTACTACTTGTTGTATAACAATCTGTTGTTTTATCCATTGTACTTATTTTAGCAGCCTTCTAATGTTAATTTTGTTAATACTTCCACTATTATATCTCATCACATTGTATTTTCAAACCATCATTGTTATTTTTAATGTTATTTTACTTCAAATCTCTTCAAGATTTTAAAATTCATTTCATTACTACATGTTATTTAGACGCTTATTTTTAATTTAAGGTTAAGACTATGGCTGATGATGCCTTCAGGGAAGGCGAAACATGTACCACTAATAGCTAACAAATTTATGTAAATCATCCAAGACGATTTTGTATTGATTAGGTGGTCTAATAAATAACTTAATGTTATTATTTCAATCAAATATCATCAATACGGACCAAAAATGATATTTATTACATGTAATAATATACCGGACAGTTTTGATCTTGGGGAGAATGAAGGCCACGGCAGTTAGTGCGCCTGTAAGGAGGTGTGCACTCTTCTGCACTATGAGCTCCTCTTCCACATGTAACACACACAGACTGATTCAAGCAAGATACTATGTGCCCAAATCTTTGGCAATGATAGCACCATGTGGAAGGGAGGATGTACAGCCTCACATCGCAACGATAGGTTGTAACCTTTACTTTCTCTGGCAACACTGATGATTTGAATGCGACAATGAACGCACCTGTGGCAACGTATTCACCACTGAATTCGCGCATAATGCGCCGGATGTGTATCAAGCCACAGTGCTTGATGTCTTCCATCAATTCATCGTCAAGCGCTCACAATGACATCACAGTGGAAAATAACTTCACAGACCAGATTCAAAGTTTTGTGCTCCTCCACTTCGACGGGGATTATGCCAAAGTGGTCGCACTTGAGCAAATGATCAGCAAACTACCATTGTGCATTTAGATAGACTTCACCAGCTTAAATTAAAATCTTGCCCATCTGATAGCAACCAGGAACCTAGGGAAACTGGATTCCATAATCACACCCTGTGTTTGTTCCAAGGGGATCGCCCTCCCTCAGGGAATTAAATGTTAAAGACTTAGGTGGCTGACCATCCCTGAGCAAACTGTAGAAGCTTATTTCCAGCCATGCCCAGAAAAATCCTCTCCGAATGTCACCCACTCCGATCAGGGGCTTCTGCAGCTGAACCAAGCTGCCAAGGCAATACCCACCTTGTCATAGCAGGTATTGCCCGGGGTCTGATGTTGGATGATGCCTAATATGGGCTGACCGAGGCCAAGGACAGTAGGACTCCCTTCCCCCAAATCACCTATAGCATGTACCCCATAGTGTGTACAGAGTGATAAGAATACATAAAAAATAATAATAATATGTCCTTCTGGCATTCGGCTGTGCAGTGACATGCGTTGTCGGGTGGATACTACTGCTCAGTACATGGCGCTACCACCTAAATAGTGTCTTGGGGATACCATCAGGCTTTTGAGCATAACTGCACACGTACGAGGTCCCTCTCCAAGCAGCACACACATAATTTTGAATCGGTCTACAAGTAACCCTCGAGGAAAAAAAAAAAAAGGATGGGACCAATGGCCACATAACCCTTTCAGTTGCCTTCTATGACAGGCAGACGTTACCCGTGGATGTATTCAGCCCCTCTGATCCACAGGAGGGACCAACACATGGTACTAAAGCCACAATCCATTTCCACGCCTACGTCGCCCCTTACAACAGGCAGGAGATACCATGGGTGTATTCTTTGTCTGTGACTCCCCGCCCCCACAGAGGGTACAAAGTTATTATTCTTAAATGCATTGCTTACAGGTCTCTACTGCAAAAGCCTTAATGTGTGTCAACTGGCTTGTTGCTGTTGAAAGAGGTAAGTTTGTTCTAAGTAACAGACATGGAAGAGCGAGAATGAGTATAAGTACAAACTGGTAGGAACAATGGCAGGAGGCTGCACAGAACGAGGAGGCAGAGACTAAATTAGGAATGAACTCCGAGGATGATGCTGCATGTATAAACCAGCTTCAGTGGTGGGATCACTTGAGGCAAATTGAAAAGGATAGGTTACCTTGGAGAATAATAGACTTGGCTATGAAGGACAAGAGTAACAGAGGGAGGCCAAGGCGCCGACGGTTGGACTAATGACTTAGTGATTAGAGGCGTGGAACGAAACAAGGCCACAAAGCTAGCTGAAAACAGAGGATTGTGGGGCATAGTTAAATCACTGATTACTCTAGGCTGAGTGCTAAAAGGTATAGCAGTCTACAATAAAGATATATGTATATATTTTTGGTACAATTCTTTAAAAGAATACATTTGTATTGATCCACCTGTTCAATACAATGTTGATACAAGCCATTTAAAAATAAATGGTATATACACACATAAAACTAGTAACACTAGGACATGGTTCAACAACACTTTATGGATCATCTTCAACTAGTATACACGAAATAAAGAAATCTTAAAATTTCCAAAGTGAAATATGTGGACAAACAAACATGATTAATGGAAAAGTTTAGTGTTGACACGTTAAGTTTTTTTAAACATCATGAATTGTTTTTCACAGTCATAATAAAATTCTAACATGAGAACGAAGAGATAGTGATGATCCTTATGGTCCATATTGGAAGCTACAGCCCAATGCTAATTATAAACTACGCCTGGCTGGAGGAGGTGTTTGTGTTATATGTTGGACCTTCTGTCATACAGATTATATGGTAAAATGTGGAGGCATCAATATGGAACAAGAGTATGATGTTTATGCACAAAGACACTATTCCTCTTCCATGAAAGGTGAAATGTAATCTAAAGAAGAATAAGAAACAAGAAGAATGAGAATGAGAAAATACTATGCTATCGAAAATTAGTCAAACTAACAAGACAAGTACTCTCTCTCCTCCAGCTCCTTGAGTGGGCTCCTTAAGTTGTGTTGAAGTTTGAATGAGCGCTGATCGGCAATTACTTAGAGCTGTTGTTTATGAGGGGAAAGATTGGAGAAAGGTACAGGAGGAGAATTCGAGGGTTGGGAGCTGTCTGTTTATTATGCTGGTGCTGATAAAACCAGATGAGCTCTATAGAGAAAACGAAGTAATAGATGGTATTAGAGATCATGAAGCTGGTTTTGTCATAGTTAAAAATAAATGTGATTCAAAGGAAGGTATTAAAATTAGGACAATCGCCAGTACCATATGGCTGATAAAACAGGCATGGGGGAGTCTTTAAATAACTATGTTCAGTGGAAAATGGTAAATAAAAATGTAAACAGACTCTGGGATGGGTTTAAAGCAATTGTTGAGGAATGTGAAAACAGGTCTGTAAATTTAAAGGTGGTGAGGATTGGTAAAGATCCACTATATTAAAACAGATAAGATTTTTTTTTTAATTTGCTTTACGTCCCACTAACTACTTTTACGGTTTTCGGAGATGCCCAGGTGCCGGAATTTTGTCCCGCAGGAGTTCTTTTACGTGCCAGTAAAACTACTGACACGAGGCTGACGTATTTGAGCACCTTCAAATACCACCAGACTGAGCCAGGATCGAACCTGCAAAGTTAGGGTCAGAGGGCCAGCGCCTCAACCATCTGAGCCACTCAGCCCGGCAACAGAGAAGTGAAGAGACTGAGAAGGAGGTGCAGGTTGGAAAGAAATAGTTCGAAAACAGCTGTGGAAGTAAGGAGAAATTGAAGGAACTTACTACAAAATTGAATCTTGCAAAGAAGTCGGGTAAGAATAACATGACGGCAAGCATACCGTATAATCCCGAATACCACCCGCACTTTTCTCCCAAAAATATTGGTTCTAAATCTTGGGTGCAGGTCGTATTAAAGCCGCTCATTCTCGTAAATATTTACTACGTTTACATGGAGTATTAAAATAGATTTGAATTTGGTTACCATACTCAATATACCACATGTAAACGGGCATTCAGGTCTTTCTGTGTTTTAGTTGTGTTCTAGAAAACAAGATCTATTTTTCTCAATACGGTTAAAGTGGCATGTAAATGCGAAATGTAAGGTAATGAAATATGGTAAATTAAAGAATATGGGTAAATATGCCGTAAATATGAAAGTCGCTGCTGCGGATGCTCGATCGTCATTTGTTTCACAAGTGTTGCTGGCATGATGGGTGCGCGAATAGCTAATCTCACGGGATATCGTACTTTTTTTTTTGCTAGTTGCTTTACATCGCACCGACACATATAGGTCTTATGGTGATGATGGGATAGGAAAGGCCTAGGAGTAGGAAGGAAGCGGCTGTGGCCTTAATTAAGGTACAGCCCCAGCATTTGCCTGGTGTGAAGATGGGAAACCATGGAAAACCATCTTCAGGGCTGGCGACAGTGGGATTTGAACCCACTATCCCCCGGATGCAAGCTCACAGCCGCATGCCCTTGACCGCACGGCCAACTCGCCCGGTGGATATCGTACTTTGCAAGAGTCGAGATTGTTGGTTATGGAAATCTACCTTGCTCACATTCGAGTTCCGTATTTGCCCGTGAAAGTGCTGTCTGGATAGTAAGTGATGGATTCAAAACGGCATCTGCGGTCATTTACTGTGTGTGAGAAACTTAAAGTTGTAAGCGAAGCTGAAATGTACAGAAATCATGCCGTTGGCAGAAAGTAAAATATTGATGAATCATGTATTCATGACTGGCGAAAGAAGAAGGAAAAACTTCTAAAAAGTAACATCGACCGCAGAAAGTTCCACAGGCGGAGGGCGATCACAGAAAGTTCTGCGGGCGGAGTGCAGTGTTTCCAGAAATTGAAGAACGACTCTTTGTGATAGAAAAACGTGAGTAATAGGATATGGTGTTTCTAGTGAAATGTGTCAATTGAAAGCACTAGAGATCTCAAAATAACCCAAAACACAGGGTTTTAGAGCAAGCTGCGGATGAATCCGAAACTTTTATCGGAGAAAGATATTGTGCATTCGGAGACATACGTCTATTCCACAACGTCTCCCTGGGGCTTAGTAAGAAAAATTAACGACCTTTCAGCATCACATTATTCATCTGAGGAAGCAAAATTCTTATTTCTGTCGCAAATTGGGAATGCTGACCAGACACCTGTCTATTTTGATATGCCGTTGGAAAATACAGTGGATACGAAGGGTTCTAAAAGTGTAACCATCAAAACAAGTATCATTAGTGTAGCCCGTGGGCCAAGACTTCAACACACGCGTAACGACTGTCGTTTGTTTACTTGCTCGCGGCTTTCTCGGAAAGGATGTTCTCCAGCACTGCTCAGTGCTGCCAACCTCTGTACTTAGGAAGTATGCTTCGATACCTGGTGGCGGTGATTAATGTTTACACATGGTTAGGATAGGATCTGGAAAAGATTCTTGCCGTGCGGACGGTTAGGATAGGATCTGGACAAGACCATTGGTCTGGACGGTTAGAAGCCGCAAAGCAGCCCTAGGCCTCTAGTTTTGTGACGAAACATGATTGGCGCTTTTATTGTGCTGGGGTTGGTAACGGATTATGATTAACTTTCTTCACGGGAAGGAGATCACCTGCCACTCAACATTTACAAGTAGCTACTTCAGAAATGAAAATGGTGTGTAATAATCTTAATTAGGTTATAAAAGTAAATGTACTTCTAAGGGCGGGATGATGGGTTGCTGGACATCGCAATGAACACATCTCCCCACTGAGACGCTCTCCAAGTAAGATTGCATTAATTTCCATTTACTTATAACATTAGAAAAATGTTGGCCCACGGCGTAAATTAATACCGAACAGGTGGTAATGAAAAGCAACGATGCACAGTAATGTTTTGCGTATTAGCGGATGGAACCAAACTCCTTCCACATGTGGTTCTGAAAAGGAAAACACTTCCAAAAGGAAACCTGCCGTCCAGTGTTATTGTTAGAACACACGAGGCCAACTGGATTGGCAGTGCGTTAGTTGAGGATTTGGCAACATCGCCTGGGAGCTTTGTTACAAAAACGAAACATGCTTGTGGTGAACACTTACCAAGGACATACAACTGACGCCGTAAAAGATATGATGAGGAAAGGAAAAAACGATCTTGGGATAATTCCTGGAGGACTCACTTCTATTCTACAGCCGTTGGATGTATGCATGAACCGGCCTTTCAAAACTGCAATGAAACAGTTGTACACCAAATGAATGTCTGATGGTGATCACGTGTTAACACCAACCAAACGAGTGAAGAGGCCTTAAGTGGGACTAATATGCAGCTGGATCAAGATCACATGGGCGCGCATTCCCAACGATCTGGTGTCCAAAAGCTTTAAGAAATGTGGAAATACAAATTCAGTGTATGGTAGTGAGGATGACTATTTGTGGAAAGATGCCAGCCACGAAAGTTCCCTTGGTGAAGATTCAGATTACGACGGTGAATTGTGAATGATGAGCACTGGACCGATTTTATTTGCAATTTTTGTGATTGATTTTATTAATTGTAAGCTGTTTGAAATTATATTTGTGGTATACTTGAAGAAAATTAAATAGGTATGTAAGTTATTTAATTTATTATTATTTTCCATATTCTGCCGTCTTAAATTTAGGGTGTGGGTCTTATTCGGTGGCGGGTGGTATTCGGGATTATACAGTAACAGTACAAATTTTAGTTAAAACGGAAGAGTATGTATAGGTACTTTAAGGCAGAAACAGGTTTCAAGGACATTCCAGGAATAATGAACAAGGAGAGTGTGTATGCAGAGATTTTCAAAAGTCCGAAGTATTCAGTCAGCAGTATGTAAAGATGGTTGGTTACAAGGTTAATGTCCAGATGGAGGTGACTAATACTAAAAAAGTATTAAAATTTACCTATGATAATGACATTTACAGTAAGATACAAAAGTTAAAAACCAGAAAAGCAGCTGGAATTGATAAGGTTTTGGGGGATATACTAAAAATAATTGGTTGGCATATTGTACAATATCTGAAGTACTTATCTGATTATTGTTTGCATGAAGGAGCTATACCAAATGAATGGAGAGTTGCTATAGCAGCCCCTGTGTATGAAGGAAAGGGTGATAGACATAAAGCTGATAATTACAGGCTAGTCAGTTTGACATGCTTTGCATGTAAGCTTTGGGAAAGAATCCTTTCCGATTATATTAGACATGTTTTAATAACTGCTTCGATAGAAGGCAGTTCCATGTTTAGGAAAGGTTATTCCACTGAAGCTCAACTTTTAGGATTCCACCAAGATAGAGCAGATATCCTTGATTCAGGAGGTCAAATGGACTGTACAGCGATTGAGGGATCTAAGGCATTTGATAAGGTACATCACGGGAGACTACTGGCAAAAATGAGTGCAATTGGACTAGACAAAAGAGTGACTGAATAGGTGGCTATATTACTAGAAAATATAAATCAGAGAATTAGAGTAGGCAAAGCTTTATCTGTCCCTGTAATAATTAAAGGGAATTCCTCAAGGCAGTATTATTGGACCATTATATATATCAATGATATGAGTAAAGAAGTGGAATCAGAGATAATGTTTTTGCAAATGATGTTATTCTGTACAGAGAGAGTAATAAGTTACAAGATTGTGAGCAACTGCAAAATGCCCCAGATAATGTTGTGAGATGGATAGTATGCAATAGTATGGTGACAAACGGGGTTAAAAGTCAGGTTGTGAGTTTCACAAATAGGGAAAGTCCCCTCAGTTTTAATTACTGCATTGGTGGGGTGACAGTTCCTTTTGGGTTCACTGTAAGTACCTAGGTGTTAATATAAGGAAAGATCTTCATTTGGGGTAATCACAGATATGGGATTGTAAATAAAGGGTACATATCTCTGCACATGGTTATGAGGGTATTTAGGGGTTGTAGTAAGGATGTAAAGAAGAGGGCATAGAAGTCTCTGGTAAGACCCCAACTAGAGTATGGTTCCAGTGCATGGGATCCTCTCCAGGATTACTTGATTCAAGAACTGGAAAAAATCCAAATAAAAGCAGCCCGATTTGTTCTGGGTGATTTCCGATAAAAGAGTAGCGTAATTAGAAATAGGAAAGGATTTCCACCTATCAATACTTGTTTATTGCACTTATTATCCTACAGGACCGGTTTTGACCCGTTATATAAGGTCATCTTCAGCTGAACCATACATTCATATCTATGCGATGAAGCTATGATTAAGATTGTATTATCTAAGGAATGCCATATGATAATAAACATTTGGTCGCATCCAAATAGGGCATGTCATAATATGAACTGGCGTATATGTGCAACAATGCGATTGTATGTCTAAAATAATATGTTTAAGGTCTTAAAATTAGTTTATAAAACACATCTCTACTTAAAACTAACTTATAATATATATGAACACTTCATGCACACGAACGTTCGTGTCTTGCGTGATGTTCAATTCACCTGTTGACTTTTGTGTTCAAGTCTTATTTACATAGTTGTACACTTGGTTGCTGTTCCTGGAGTTTAAATGATATGATTTGCTTGTAAAACTGTGTGAGTAAAAAATTTTGTCTTCATGTATATATATAAAATAAAACACTTCCCAATTTTAAAAAGGTGCCAGACGTATGGATAGAATTAGGCTAAAATATGTTCAGCTCTGCTGTGTGTTGAATCTGTTGCGCTATGTTAAAATCGAATCATGTTGTCCTGTGACGTCCATAAAATTTGAGTGACAATGGGTTCAAAGTAGTGGCTCCTTTCCCATTTGTAGCTGTGCAGTGATGTTATATTTATCTGTGGAAGATAAGATTGAGCTATGAGTGATATTTATGTTGGAGGAATGTCTAAGGGTTGTGTGTGCTAATTTGAATATGTACTTACTGTTGTTGGTGTGGCTGAGTTGTGTTTGATATGCGAGCTTGTTGTGTACTACTTCGTGTTCTTCTTGGGCTCATACTAGCTGCTGTGAGAGGAAGGGAAGGACGGGTAGGGAGAGTTGCTGTTGTGGGGATGGAGCTGGGTGTGTTGTTTGATGTTTTTCTGTCGCGTGTCGTGTTCTGTTTATTAATTATCTTAAAGTAAGAGTTTTTTAGGGCGGGGATAACTGTATTGAAGATGATGTTAGTTTTTTCTGTACCGGGCGAGTTGGCCGTGCGCGTAGAGGCGCGCGGCTGTGAGCTTGCATCCGGGAGATAGTAGGTTCGAATCCCACTATCGGCAGCCCTGAAAATGGTTTTCCGTGGTTTCCCATTTTCACACCAGGCAAATGCTGGGGCTGTACCTTAATGAAGGCCACGGCCGCTTCCTTCCAACTCCTAGCCATTTCCTATCCCATCGTCGCCATAAGACCTATCTGTGTCGGTGCGACGTAAAGCCCCTAGCAAAAAAAAAAAAAAAAAAAAAAGTTTTTTCTGTAATTTCATTTATGTTGTAATTTGGATTGGTATACTGATCTAGAGTGATGTAAAATTCTTCTGTTATGTTGAGCAGGGGGCCTTTGGGGTTTATGTTCAGGATTTGCACGTCGTCCTCGATGTTCGGGAAACTGTGTTTAGAGTCTACGACATGTTGGCCTATTGAGGAATAATGATTGTGTTTTACCCCGTTTGTGTGTTCATTCTATCGGGTTAGGAAGTTTCTACCGGTGCGTAGCTTGTCTCACCAGCAAGCTTTTCTTTCAGTGTGGTGATTTTATAGATGATTTTATCATTGGATTGTAACCCTTACTATGTGCTAATGTGTATATGACATTAATTTTATTTTTTTAAATGTTTTTGGAAAGGGCGATATTAAGGGCTCTGTGTATCATACAGTAGAAAGTACCATCGCTTTTTTGTGCATGCCAGGGTGGAGAGAATCTTGTTTAAGTTTACTGGTTAAGTAGGTTTTCTGCAAATTTCAAAACAGAGAACTTTTTTTCCACTTGATTTTGAGGTTGAGAGAATATAACATAACGCCTTGTTGGTTTCCGATTCAACAATAAATTTTATGTGGGAATCCAAGTATTAAGTTGCATAAGTAGAGTATTACTGTTGGTAATGCGCTGATCGATGAAGATAAAAACATTGTCTACGTGAAATATTCCATTAAAGTTATTGATTATATTATTTGTTTTTGTCTAACATGTTAATAAAGATTTCAGCTAAAATTCCGGAAGTAGAAGACCCCATAGGGAGCCCTTTTTGCTAGTAAATGGTGTTATTATAGGTGAAATAATAGTTGTTGAGAACTAATACTAAAATTTCTCTATTTCTAATCAGCTTAAATGACTGTTTGACTAAACTAATAGCTTTGGATAAATGGATGTTGGCATACATGTTGGTGATGTTGAAAGAATGCATGGTGTGGTGTAAGTTTACGGTAATTTTACTGAATTTCACTGAATTTTTTATGCCAGTTCTATTAAGAAAGGTATAAAGTTTCGTCGAGAATATTTTGATAAAGCAGGAAATATTGTAGGTAGGACTGTTTTTAAAGTTCATGATTGGCCCGACTGGGACATCAATCTTATGAATTTTTGGTAGAGCATTCAGCAGTGGGAAGTCTGTGGTTCATATTTTTGAATTTGGAGATTTGTTTTGCATTGAAGATAGAGAATGCATTGTTCATTTTTTTTAGATTTTTAAAAATTTCATTAGTAGGATGTTTGTTAATTTTAGGGAAACTGCTGTCAGAACAGAATTGTTTGTTTTTATTGATGCAATAATTCTTGGTCAATACAACAGTATTTTCTTTCTCAACTTTTGGAATTACTATATTACTATATTGTTGTTCTTGACCTTCTGTTTCTATTCTGAAATGGGTTTGTTAGAAATGGCAGACTTTGTGGAACGTTGCTCTCTGCACGTGCTTTTTAATTATTTCCTAACTTCGAACTTTATTTTGTCACTTTTAACATTGTGGGTGTAGTTTTGGGTAATCTTCATTTTTCATACTTTTATAGGTTTTTTTAATGGCATGTGTTTAAATGTTCATTATGTCTTTTAGGGTGAAATTTTGTTTCTTTTGTGCTCAAGTCAGTGGGAATTTTTTTTTCTCTTTAAGTAACTAAACTGCCTCTGTGGCTCAGGCGGCAGCACGCCAGCCTATCACTGGTGGGTTCCATGGTTCAAATCCCAGTCACTCCATGTGAGATTTGTGCTGGACAAAGTGGAGGCAAGACATGTTTTTCTCCGGGTATTCCGGCTATCCCTGTCGTATTTCATTCCAGCAACACTCTCCAATATCATTTCATCTGTCATTCATTAATCATTGCCCCAGAGGAGTGCGACAGGCTTCGGCAGCCGGCCCAATTCTTATCCTCGCCGCTACATGGGGGCTTCATTCATTCCATTCCCGACCCGGTCGAATGACTGGAAACAGGCTGTGGATTTTCAAGTAAAGAAACTCAGCTCTACCCTGTGTATTAGCAGAACTGAAACCAAGTAGGACACCTCCATGTGAAACCACAGTGTAGTGCCTCCACTCAAGATTCAGGCTTTCCGTTTCACTAACATGGAAATGTTTTGTAACCGCTTACTCTGCATTACGTCAGCCTCAGGGAGGAAGTATTCCAGATCACAGTGTATGTACCACTTTACTGTGGAGTGCAACTGAAGTGCCAAAACAAACACTTATCTGCAAGCCATTCAAGATGGTGTGTGTGTGTGTGTGTGTGTGTCAAAATTTGGTGAAATTTTTTTTTCAACTGATGAACACATGATGGGGTGTAAGTCCGTCAACTGCTGCACATTATTATCAATAGTAAAATTTAAGCTAATTAAATAATGGCAGAACCTCTGTGCAGTGAAGGAAATTGTTTCAAGAGGTTCTTTTTTTTGCCAACAATTTGCTTTATATCCACCAACACAGATACAGTTGGGTCACCCTCACATTCAACTCGACAGTTCATTGGAATCAACCAATTTCATCATTTTTGGTCCTCGATTGGTCCATATTGAGTTCAACGGAGGTCGGAACAGTGGTGGCATGTTGTTAAAGAGTACAGTCAGCTGATGAAATGTTAGAACAGAACCACACTAACCTGACCTAGTGTTCAGAATAAAATTCATGTAATCAAATCCAAGATAATACAGTTATCACGAATAATAACATACTTCAGATGAGATTGTGAGATGAACCAAATACATTTATTCAGAAATGAAATACCCAGAAAACAAAATGAATGTTATAAAACCTGAAATAGTACAACTATTGAGTAATTATGTATACAGGATAAGAATAATAAGGTAGCCTACAATATAAAAACAATCAAACAATGAATGAAAAGGTGAATTCTAACGTGAATAATAATGCACAGTGGGTATCAAGGCGAGATACCGCATAAACAAATGCTGAAGGGTATGAAATATCGATGAAATTTCCTCTTAACCATTGACAGTTCTCAAGACCCTGATAGTTTTCCTAGCAGTCCTTTATAAAGGAATATATCCGAATTGGTACAGCCCAAATTGTCATCTGGATGATCTTGCTGCTTGTTCATCAGCAAGGTATTTTTGTATAGCAATGTTAATTATAGTACTTTTGTTGACTTTTGTGGCTTCAGCTGTTCTCTGAACCACTTGTGCAACAATTAAGAGAGGAGCCCCGTTATCTTTCTCCTACCGGGCGAGTTGGCCATACGGTTAGGGGCGCGCAGCTGTGAGCTTGCATTCAGGAGATAGTGGGTTCGAACCCCACTGTCGGCAGCCCTAAAGATGGTTTTCCGTGGTTTCCCATTTTCACACCAGGCAAATGCTGGGGCTGTACCTTAATTAAGGCCACGGCCGCTCCCTTCTCACGCCTAGGCCTTTCCTATCCCATCATTGCCATAAGACCTATCTGTATCGGTGCGACGTAAAACAAATAGAAAAAAAAATTCCTTCTCAAAATTCTCCTTCACACTGAACATTTCACACGTTTGGCTCCTGAGGAGCACATCAAGGGCCTTAAAAATAACCTAAAGACAAAGAAATAAATACTAATCTAAAGCTATGTATTAAGCGTTTAAATTGGGCACTTATATATATCATGCTACATTAAAATATACTACATATGTAATATTATCACTAAACAATAATAAAAATACTGTGAAATAAAAACATTAAGACCGCCCAAAAGAACAGGAGACAATACCATGGCTAGTAGCACTTGATCACTCAAAATGGCTGACAGCAGCCAGGCAACACTGGGTAAAGGAACTCATCTGCACACGCAAATGGCCGCTGTCGATTGGCCAATCGTTAATTAGCAGTTTCTCCACCAGTCTGCAGCACTCTATCAAGTTAAAATATAAAATGCACGAACAGTAGCTCTTATAGCGACAATGGGAGAGGAAAGGGCTAGGAGTGTGAAAGAATCAACTGTGGCCTTGATTGAGGTACAGCCCCTGCATTTGCCTGTGCAAAAATGGGAAACCAAGGAAAACCATCTCCAGGTGTTTCAAGAGTAATGGAAGGACTGGCTTGTTAGTAACAAGTGACAAGCTGGCTTCATTTGTGCATTTATTGTTAGTGAGAGAAGCTTACATTATGAATAGAAAACTGTCCACAGTACAGTGTGTATTTGTTTTACATATGTGGTGGCAACACAGTCGAATTTATGAAGATGTAAGAATCTTTTGCTGACAAGTTCCCACATATTCAACCGCCATGCAGGTAAGCTATCTACAAATTAAATCGAAGGTCCCAGGAGATAGGTCCTGTGGGTGACTTACCATGCAGTGGCCACACAAATACCTACAGGTCATTCCACAGGCATTAACTCAATCACGTAAGAAATCAGCAACTAAGGAACTACAACTCTCTGATAGATGTGCAAGGAGAGTGTTAAGAAATATTACATCTGAAGCTTTATACGCCTACATTGCTACACGCCCTAAACAAGGATGATCCTGTTGCAGACTTGAATTCTGTCACTGATATGTAATCTGAAGGGAAAATGATCCTAACTTTTACAAAACAATTTTTTGGTCATATGTACATGTTTAATATAAATGGAAGAATTAACAAACATAATGGGCTTATGAAAATCCACAGTTTGTAACTGAAGAAGAATTAAATTCTCCTGCAGTTACAGTTTGGGCAGGTATATGCAGCAGTGATAGGTCCTTATCTTTTAAATGGGACCATGACTGAGAATAGACACCTTTGATTGTTAAGAGAAGTTATGACAGAATTAGACAATAGCCCTGTATTTGAATCAGCACAAAACAACCTTACTTGGCAGCAAGATGATACTCCACCACACTACGGATTAAATATTCATTCATTTTTTAACGACCTTTTTAAAGAATGGACAGGAAAGCGGGGTAAAATAGAGACTGGTCATGTGATTCTTCACTGTGTGGATACTGAAGGGCGAAGATTCTGCTACAAAGCTACTATACCCGCAGCATTTAAGGGATTTAATTTAACAAGAATTTGAAAACATGTTTGGTAGCATGGACTTGTGTAACAATATATGTAAATCAGTATTTGAATGCTGTCTTTAATGTTTAAATAAGAATGGAGGTCACTTTAAGCAATTTCTGCAAGACAACTGTTTTTGTATAAACAATGAATGCTACACTATTCGTTTTCAATTAACTGCTTTATGTCTCACCCTGTGTTATTCCGTAATATGTGCAAAATGAAAGTTGCCATAGATGAACAGTTCACCTTTCAACAACATATCATATGTGAGAAACTGCATGTGTGTTATATGTCTTCTCCGAATATTGGAAGCCATATCAAAATTTTCAGATTTAGATAAATTTTCACAGTGGAGAAAAATTGTGAAAGCTTGTCCTGAACAAAATACAGTATTTCAGAAACAAGGCTCCTGAGCTAGTTTTTCCCCAGTGCCAGATTTAACACACTAGGATACAAGGTTGACTGCATGTATATACCACAGAGAAAATGTTCATATAGTGAGTGAAGTAGTGAATAGTTTTGATAAATATAGAACTAAAAGGTGTAGTGTGGTGGCTAATGGGGTTATATATATAAATAAGGGCCTAAAGGAGTAATATAATGGAAATCATTGTTTACTCTGTGGAGAAATAATGGAAGAGGCTCGTCTATTGAGAGTATATATGGGAACTAATGCAATTAGAATGAAATATTTGAGTGATGAATATAAATCAAAAATAGGAGAAGAGAAAGACTTCTATACTTTATTTAAATTGTTAAACAAAGAATGGATTACACCACAAAGAATAGATTTTTTAATATTTTTAGATGTGGCAAATAAAAATGAAAAAGGAAAGCACTAACTAAAAGAATGAACAGAAACCAAGCACGAAGTCAATGTTTAGTATTATGGTTGTGTTGTTGCTGTCTGGGAGAGGGGAGTGTCTGTTCATTCATGCATACAAGAATACAATCCAATCATGCAACTCATCCATCCAGTCATTAATTCGTACAGTCATTCAGTTAATTCACCATTTCTATCACAAGCTAAGGAGAAATCTATTTGCTCTCGTAACAAAAACAAATATTATACTTGCACTAATTAAGAATGAGGGTAAGATACATGTCCCAGGATTATAACACTGTTAATGTCTAAGACAAAATAAATAAAAATTTGAATACTACAATTTAGAGATTGGGTGTAAACAGTGATTAGGTGTAATTATAATGTTTCATGGAGTAGTAGATAATTTAAAAAGAAAAGAATGCACGTATTAAAATAATTTGAACTGCAATAAATGATTACCCTCTCCTCAGTTTCAGGAGAACTGGAACCAAGATATGGGACATTCTATTCTAAATGAATAGTTTTGATAGGGCAGATACTAAGGATGCTACAAGTGCACAGGACCTCAAATAGAAGGTAAATTGGCTTGCATTAAAATAAATTTTGTATTTTTAGCCACAACAATAACCCACCTAGAAGAAAGTGGCATGGTATTGGACAAGTCAATAAAGTCAGAAACACTGAAGATTGTATACAAAATGTAAAAGGTGAAATTGGGGACACAGATTAGAAAATATACTGTGTTGGATAAAAATAAAAGGTATAGCCTGTATTTTGTCAGAAGACTAATTCAGAACGGACATTTTGAAAACAATTTATAGTACCATTTCATATGTGGAAGCAGAGAAAAGATTCTTCAAGTATTAACCAGTGTTAGTTGTCAACCACCAATCCCCCACTTCTGATAACTTGAGGATGACTAATGGTGGTGTATTGCTATGTTAACTAAGGTATGATTAGTGAGTAATATTTTAACAGAAATAATAATAATAATAATAATAATAATAATAATAATAATAATATCATTTTAATATAAATTTAATTTTTTTTTTATTTGGTCATAAACAACCGGGCCATAGTCCACACTTGCAATCCTACCAGGATATGAGAAAAGTAGCAGAGTAAGGAGAAGATTATTCCCAAACCACCTGGGGTCTTCTTGCAGACCTAGATTTAGGAATCACTGTTCTAGAGCATGAAGACTGTGTCCTTTATTGCTGTAATGCAAAATGTTCATGTTGATGTCTGCATATCATGTCCTGTATCTAGTAACAAGTTGGCAAATGCAGATTCTATATCACAGTACTTTGATGTATACCTCTGTTTGAAATTCTGACCTGTTTGCCCAACATAGAATTTAAATCATTTACTGCATCTCTATGGTGATTAAGTTTCATATGTGGAAGCAGAGAGAAGATTCTTCAAGTATTAACCAGTGCTAGCTGTCAAGGGTTCAGTTCATTCTTCTAAATTTTATTTTTATGCTGTTTCTTAAGCTACTGGGCAAGTTTTGATGTGTGCATGCAATGAAATATGTTAATGTGACATGCATCTTTGTGTTCTGAATTTTGATAATGATAACAGTGTTGCAATTTTGCCCTTTTCTTTGTGTATGAGGTTCTCTCTCTCTCCCCCTCTGTGTGTGTGTGTGTGTGTGTGTGCGTGCACGTGTGTGTAACCATACGTACTGTATGTACACATTATGTTGGCCACCCAACAGTATGAATAAAAGTGTAACACACCTAATCAATAAGAACCATCCAATAATAGGTTCCCAGAAGGGTAGGACACACTGTGCTCTTCTCAATGTGCCACTTTTCCTTAGTCATCAAGTGTGAAAACATTAAAATATATCACTCTTTAAAGGAATATCTGGAAAAAAAAAAAAACCCTGTGAAACTTCTTTGTTAGTTGTTATATTGCTTTCTGTGAAACCAAACCTCCCCCCCCCCATTTTGCACGTAACATTCTAAAGGTGCAAGAGCAAGGCTGGTTGTTTATTGCAGATATTATCCAAGTTCTAAAATTTAACAGAGTTTTATTCAATTTTGAAATTCTTGAAGTAATTTTCTTATTACAGAGTGAGTTGGCCGTGCGGTTAGGATCCCATAGCTGTGAACTTGCATTTGGGAGATAGTGGATTCGAATCCCACCTTCGGTAGCCATGACATTTTTTTTCTGTAGTTTCCAATCTTCACACCAGGCGAATGCTGGGGCTGTACCTTAATGATGGCGACAGCTGCTTTCTTCCCAATCCTAGCCCTTTCCCACCCCTGCATCGCCGAAAACCTCAATGTGTTAGTGCTACATTAAACAACTTGCAAAAAGTTCTAATTTTTAGCTTTGTGTTTAATTAGAGCACCATACATCCATACATCACATAACGCACGCTACCAATACATATCTAACCATCCTGGAGACACACAAATAAAGCTCTCAAATAACAGAAAATAAAAACTTCTGAAAACTTACTATTAAAATCAGTTTATTTTTAAAGTTAAGTTAGTGTTTATAGGCTGACAGATTTAACTCTGACTATTCATATTAGCCTACATTATATTTGACGATTTATCCTATTTTTCTAGTTTACACTTTTGGCAATTATTTATTTAGGTAGTGATAAAATTCTGCATGTTTCATTATATACAGATGGATAAATTATTAAGCATGATCACTGTGATTTTTTTTATAATGGAAGCCATTTTTCTTCAGTTTCCACTTAATTTATAACTGAAGTTCTTGAGGCATTCTTTGCTGGATTAGAAAATAAAGAGGAAGCATTGCTGGAGCATTTCCTTAAGGTAAGTTATAACTTTAAAGTTAACAACAAATCATGTCATTCTGTTTTTATCTGATAGTATCATTTTAAAGTATACCTAATCTGTTAGCAAAGTTTTTCTTTTTCACATATTTTCTAAATTTATTAGTTTCACAGACTTAAGATCCTCATAATAGAGCTGGGAATTAAATATTTTAACATGATCATGTATCCTGTTCCACCACAGTAGGCTGTTACAGAAATATCATGTTATAAAATATCAAGTTACAAAAGTCTTAGCGAAACCATGGGATGGGATGAGAGTTTCTGATTGGCTAACGGATATTAGTCTCCATAAGGAAGCACACCAGCTCACTTAAGCATGCACTCCTGCGCAGGCGCAAGTTATAATTTCGTAACAGCTTTACGAGGTAGTATTGACATTCCTACTGTACTCTGTTAATTTGTTGGCCAGTTCCAGATATTCTTTAGTTATATGAAGTATGTTGTATTAGTTGTATGTTGTATTAGTTGTATTAGTGCTAATACATACGGTAGCTTCCTGGAACAGTTCCACATGGCCTTACCACTTTGCATTTCGTGTTTCACACTGTGTTGTGGACAATGTGCAAAAGACCCAATATGATTCATATGGACAAGAACTCAGTTATAAGGAAACTGTTTCTAATTTGAAAAAAAAAAAAAAAAGGTGGGGGTGTTGAAAGAAGGCACCCAGTAATAAAAATAATAATAATTTAAAAATTCATATAAGTTACATCTAAAACTGGACTCTCAATCTCATGAGGTAACCCGACACTTGGAAGGATCTCCTTGATACTGGTACAAAATGCCTCTGGTAACTAAGTTTGACAAAATCCCTCAGGTAAATAATTTCATGTACTTCAAAGAGAGGAAATTTCTGAATTACAAAAACCCTATAAAATAACATGGAACACGTACAACGAAACATCCATATTGCGGTAAATAAGCCTGAAGCATTATATGCATCAGAAACCTGATCATACAAGACAGATCAGCAACTAAGATTTAGAAAAACAAAAAGGATAATCTTTAGGAAATTCTCTTGCCCAGCATGCACAGAAGGAATGTGGATGAAAACAAGGTCTCCTGTGTTATACCAGCATTCTGAGAAAATATCAAGACACTATCAGAAAAGGATGATTGAAATTTTATGGCCATAATCAAAGAATGGACAATGAAAGACTTATAGAAGGATATTCCTCACTAAAAGTCGAGAATAACTGGATAATTGAAATTGAACAAGACCTTCAAGAAATCAACATAATAGACTAAATTATATGGGACAGGACTAGCTTTAGAACGTTGGTGAACATCATTTTGCTGATAAACCCAAGATGAGAACCAACACCGCATGGACAGAAGAATGGAAGAAAAATCATAGAGTATGAAGAGATTCTGGGAAGAGAAGAAAGCAAATTCATTTGCTAAATTAAGTTCAATCACGCTCCTTAGATACACACAATATTGTGTAATAATAATAATAATAATAATAATAATAATAATAATAATAATAATGGACCGATGACCTGGACATTAGGCCCTTTAAACAACAAGCATCATCATCAATAATAACATTTCAAATTTCTGCTGAAAAGTGATGACAATAACGTAACCATGAGCAGAATGTGAAACCAAATGTGTCTAAATAATGGAACTACATGTGGTTGCTTATGCAGAAGAGGAATCACGGAGCATTGATGTACAGTATGCTATAGGCCTAAAAAAAAAAAAAAAGGACATTGCGCACATAGGTGAAATGACACGCCTCAAATATATTTGATCACTCAGAAAGGCCGGGACTGCCACTTTGTTCACTGACAGCGACGAGGCACATAGTGTTGCAAAACGTTCATTTCAGTAGTACGTTGCCGCAAGACATGTCGTGCCAAAGTCATATGCTACAATGTTGCGGACTGGTATCAAATGGGGTGCAAAAGACAACAAACTACCACGTTTGAAGAACTCCAGCTTGTGATATTTCACCGTGCTCGAGGTAAATTGCATAGGAAGTTATCGCAAATGCTTAAAATAAGCAGAGCAACAGTTGGAGATACACTTAAGACGATTCCAAAATGAAGACAGAACGATTCAATTCCCCAGACTGGCAGACCGAGAAGGCGGACAGAACGAGAGGAGCGGTTTGTGCTTCGGAACGTGGAACAAAATCCGAAAACGAGTGCCCTGAAACTGGCAGCAGCTGTTTTAGAGGAGAGTGAAAAGAATGTGGGCACTGAAACCGTGTGAAGAGCACTGCGAAGGAACAAGTTCTTTGAGAGAAGAGCTAGGAGGAAACCATACATTAGTGCGGCAAATAAAAAGAAGTAGCTAGAGTTCGTAAAAACCTACGTAAGCAAACCCAGTGCTTGGTGGGAGGATGTGTTCTATGTTGATGACTCAAAGTTCAACGTCTTCGGATCCGATGGAAAGCAATTGATGTGGCAGAAACGTCATGAGGAACTGACAACAAGCAATTTACAAGAAACAGTAAAATATGGTGAAGGAAGTGCAATGGGGTGGGGATGTGTTGCATCGAATGTGCTTGGTGCACCGAGTTTCACTGAACATATTTTGATAAAAGAGGACTATTTGGCTATCCTCAAAAATAATCTGGTACATAGCGTACTTTCAACTTCTACCAAGCACAAGTCGTAACTTGGCAGGGAGTGGCTGCTGTACAACTGCCCGAAGGTTTTGGAGACTCCACCACAATCACCCGACCTGAACCCCATCGAAAATGTGTGGAGTCGAATGAAGGCAAGAGGTGACTGTTCCTTCCAAAAGTTGACCTGGAACTACAATGTAACGTATACACTGCAATGATTTGCCCCATCTGTACCTCACAGTTATAAATGAAATGACCACTGTGACAACGTGATGAAAACAGTTTCAATACAAAACTCCTGCAATGATTTAGTTTTTTTTTTTGGGGGGGGGGGGGGTAGGCCTAGTAACATTTTATAATAAAGTCAATGTCACAAGGTGATAAAATCTTGTCTCAATGACATCACAATGTGATAAAAACTTGTCTCAACAACAAGAGAATACCCAGGCTGAGACAAATGCTAGAGCCAAATTGGTGGGTGTTAACATGGCTGAGTCCAATGGTGAAAGGGACACAGGGAGAGATTTAGAGACACTGCCAGCCTCGTTAAGGTCAATTTACCAATAAGTACAGGGCTCCTGCCAGACAAAATGTCTGGAACCTTGGCATCTCCGAAAATCAAAAATGCAGCTAATGGAATGTAAAACCAAATAACATTGTTACTGTTAATCAGGCAACTGACTCCTGGGACCAACCTGGAGTACAGGATTATAATTTTCAAAATACGAAAAAATAAACAATCTACCTGCCAACAGTTCAGCCTAATTGTAACTTATACCTAAAGTGACCAGACCAATCCCATTTTTGCTTGTTCTGTCCCCAAAATTGTATGCGGGACACGTAGATGTGCTGCTGTCTCTAGCTTTGACAGGTGAAAATATTTTTTCCTAAAGATTATCCTTTTTGTTTTTCATAAAACGTAAAATTAAGAGGAAAAAAAAATCTCACCTTGATCATTGTCGTTCCAAGGCCAGAACATAGTTTTCAAGATTGGAGAACAAAGTGTCAGCATTGTTGAAGTGGCTTTAATTCTGACCGATTTATGTCAGAAATACGAGAAAAGGGAGTAAAATGGCTTTCTGCCCATCTCTGTTTATGTCTTTTAAATAAATAATCTAGACATATGAACACAGAGACTGTTCTGAACACTGCAGTTAGTTTCTAATATACTCGCATGAATTACCTTAACAATGGTCTTTCCATGTCTAGGACGCAGAAAATCTGTCTTTGTAGGCATTAAATGAAGTCTCATTTTGAGAACAAGTAATGCCTGGAACTACTTGAAAAGATGTCACTGATGAGAAAATTAATGAATGGAGTGACCTCAATACTCCAGTTGATCAAAGATAATGGAAATGTTCAGGCTTTTTGAAGACAAGACCCGTTCTTGCTAATTGCTTTACGTCGCACCAACACAGATAGCTCTTATGGCGATGATGGGACAGGAAAGGCCTAGGAATGGGAAAGAAGCAGCCGTGGCCTTAATTAAGGTACAGCCCCAGCATTTGCCTGGTGTGAAAATGGGAAACCACGGAAAACCATCTTCAGGGCTGCCGACAGTGGGATTCGAACCCGCTATCTCCCGGATGCGAGCTCACAGCTGCGCGCCCTTAACCGCATGGCCAACTCGCCCGGTAGACCCATTCTTGAAACTCCTTACTGAATTGTTTTTGTATTCTTTGTACACAGGGGATTATTAAAGGATGACAAGAAGGATATAAGGTATCAAAATGTACAGCAAGAAGGAGAGCAGATTCATGAGACTACAGACAGAAACTAAAATAAAATCTCTAAAAATTAAAAATAGGCCTACTAGATAATTAAAGAGATGAGATTTATCCTGTCTAGCCTGCTAACTGTAAGCAAAATACCTGCAGGTATTTAATTATATGGTTCATTTAGAAGTTAAGGACATTAAGTCATCAGCTGAGAAAGATATTAAAAAATGTAATGAACATACCGGTACAGATGGGCAAAAATAAAGTGCTCTTGAAAAGACATAACAAAAACAAAGTAAAGCCTACAAGTAAGAGGAAAGGCAACTGAAAACAAAAGAGTTTTCTGTTCTTACCGAGCAATCAGCCCCAAGTTTTTATTATTATTATTATTATTATTATTATTATTATTATTATTATTATTATTATTCTGCCACTGTTTTTCCACACGCTGGTTGGTTAATGGGCAAGAACTGTGGTGCATGTGACTTGGCCCTGTTTTACAGCTGGATGTCCTTCCTGACATCAATCCTATATGGAGGGATGCATTCACTATTGTGTTTCTACAGTGGTTGATAGTATAAAGCATATATGAGGAGTCTGTTGGGGCAAGCACAAACACCCTGCTCTCAAGTCAGAGAATTAACCAGATGCAATTGAAATCCCCAACCCCAATGGGGACCCTCTGAAGCCTAGACTTCCAATGCTGACCATTCAGCCAAGGAGCTACACCCCAAGTTTAATTCATCTTCATAAAATACTGTATTACATCTTCAAGTAGCAGAGGAAATAATGGAAAACACAACAAAATAAAAAAATAATAGGAAAAGCATTTCTAAACCAGCCATGTAAGCCTCTGCAGGAGCACCTAGCAAAGACCATCTGTAACAAACACTGAATGGAACTGAGTATTACTCGCGAAACTTTTAGGGATACCTTGACTCCCTAGTGCTGAATCGGTAGACCTCAACAATCTTCGAGATTCGTATTGGCAACCTTTCAACACAAACTATGAGCCGCCGTGAGACATCTGGCATACACTTTATGTACTAGTACTGTTGTTGTTTACACAGCAAAGCCAAAAGATAGAATTCATGCTAGGAACAAGAGTCGCATCGAGAAATGTTATATAATGTTACAGAATGTGTGTGTGACACAGCTGTAGGCTTAAGATAATAAGGGTTTAGAAAATTAATACTGATCGATCATACTATCGATTCAATTCAGATTTCATTTCCATTCAGTTGGCAGTATTACCAGAACCGGGCTAGCTCCCACCTTACTCCTCATCCCTGTGCAAAGAGTAATAGTTAGCTCTAGGAATTAACCTGATGTTTATTATCACAGGTGGGTCGATACCAGTTTTTGTCGATACTTGATACAAACGTGAGCATTTTTGTCTCAATACTCTGATACTTTCATTCATGCAATAAAATAGTAAAACATTAATTTCTAAATACAATATTATTTTTGATACTGTAAATATAATACATATACATTACTATTTATTTCCTACCAAGTAGGAATTTTAATGTGAACACTTCAATATTTGTATAACTGTAAATTAAATTATATTGTGGCATGTAGTTCTGATGATGATGACGCTGCTGCTTGTTTAAAGGGGCCTAACATCTAGGTCATCGGCCCCTCATGGTACGAAATGATACTAAATATGACAATTTAAAAGTCCAAAATCATCTACTGAGCAGAATTCAAAACATGATGACTAAGAATGAATGGATGGATATTAATTTAAAACAAATCAATTTAAAACAATCAGTGGATCTGACCCGCAATGCCCCACATTCCCAGAAACTAGCGTTAAACAATAGTATTACTGATCAAGGGACTGCTGCTAAAGCACAATCCTGAATCAATGATGCTTGTAGTCTACAGATGTCCAAAATCCAGGTCATCGGCCCCTCATGATGGTACTTATCGCTACGAAAGTAGAACCATGGTATTTGTCATGTTGCGGTACTAGTCAAAAGTAGCGTACTCTCGCGGTATTCCACACATTATGGTACAACTCACAGGTAATGTAATGCACACATGTAACACAGACCTATGGTGTTTCTCACATTGTGGCACCATTTACAGTCAACGCAATCCTAAAGTGGTCCTCACATAGGTGTACTAATCGCAGGGACTCTTACTATCCCTGGTGTTCCTCACATACTGGGTATTAATCATAGGCAAGGCAGACCCAGGGTGTCGCTCATAGAGTAGTGCTAATCACAGGTGCTGTAAAACTCACCGATTCACACACTGTCGCTAATAATCACAAACCTATTGTATACCTAACATAGTGGTACTATGCACAAGTAAAAGCTACCCACGGTGTTCCCCGCGTGGAGGTACCAATTATAAGTAGTCTCATGGTTCTAATTCAATCATCCCTCGGTCGTCCCTTTTAGTCGCCTCTTACGACAGGCAGGGGTACCGTGGGTGTATTCTTCGCCTGCGTCCCCCAGCCACAGGTGGATGTGTGTTTGGCCCGCGACAGCTATTTTATTTTGCTCAAGTCCACCGGCAAGTCGGTTAGTAACCCCCAATCTGCCACCTGGGACGCGCCACGTGGGAGTATCACCTCTCCCCCTACTACGCCAGCATAGTAGGTTCGTGGCATGTAGTTCTAGTTAGTAGTTAGTCACGCATCTTTCCACAAAACAAATGTTAATAAAAGTCTTGAATGCTGTTTTAAAAAATCAAAATCAAATTAATGATAAAGTAACTTACCGGTAATAGTGTTATACGATTTTGTTCAAAATATAAGAGCTCTCACTCTGTCGGTGTCGAGCCTACTTCATTTTTCTATCACATGAGTCCCGCTGAGCTAAACAGTCTCTCAGAAAATGTGTTGCTGTGGTATACATAAATATTTCACAGCTTTGGCAACTTTGTATTTGCTTTCCAATAATTGTAAACACTTGAAGGGGGGGGAAGTAAAACATGTCTTCAATAATAATGGTACTGTTTTTAGGTCCCACTAACTATTTTGATGGTTTTCGGAGACGCCAAAGTGCCAGAAATTAGTCCCGCAGGAGTTCTTTTACGTGGCAGTAAATCTACTGACACGAGGCTGACGGATTTGAGCACCTTCAAATACCACCAGACCGAGCCAGGATCGAACCTGCTAAGCTGGGGTCAGAACACCAGCGCCTCAACCGTCTGAGCCACTCAGCCTAGTATAAAACAGGTCGTCTTTCGGGTATGCGGTTGATTTCATCTGCAGAAGTGTTGACTGACAATTAATTTGTTGTCATTTTTTCATAATGCTACCGTACAAGCACCACATACAAGGCAATGTTGCTGTCTATGAAGAATGGGGTTACGCGAACAAATTCGATCCACCAAATGTCACTGTGATACTTGTCCCAAATGGAAGATAATTGCTTTTACTCAAATAAAGTGTAAAATCTGCAGTAAATTAAAAAACAGTATGGAATATATTACTTGTAGAGAATAATAAGGATACATACTTTACTACCTTACAACTATTTTTTCTGCTACGTCGCAGCGCTTCCGTGTGTGTTTTGTTTGCCTAACACTTTCGTGTGTGATGTCTTTGCTCACTGAATTTGTTTGAATTTAGGTGTCTTTTCTTCATGTTCTTCATTCGTTTAGTGCCCTAACTCATTCATTAAGTGATATATTTATTGGTCCCTTCAACATGGATAATGTTATTTTGCTGCTTGAACTGCCCGCACTAGTTATATGGACAAAGATAATGAGAATTCACAGACATAGCCCTGGAACAAAAAAGAAACAAAAACCGGCACGAGCAGCAGAATGCAACATAAGGGAGTCCTGTCTACAGCCCGTAAGTACATATTTCTCTAGTAACAATGGTATTTCTTAATTTATCGCAGATTTTACACTTTATTTGAGTAAACGCAGTTATTACCTTCCATTTGGGGCAAACATTACAGTGACATTTTGTGGATCGGATTTGTTCACATAACCAAGAATGGGTCAACTAAAATAAGGTTAATATAAGCCTACTATTTTTAGCAAGTATTTAAGTGCAACCTATACTCTTGCCAAAGATTTGGTGCATCTTCAGTTGTAGATTCCAGACCCTCCGGTTGATTAGCAAGTTACAGCAGTGAGTACCGAAACTCCAAAAAACTTGTTCTTTTAAGCACAGCTCCAACAGTGTTGCAAAAGAACATAGTTCACTCTCTTCAATGTCTATGTAGGCCTACTGCATACTAATTTCAACCAGCAATAACGGTCTTACTGTCAAAATTCCTGATCCATTTTGTGATGGTGTCTGAAGATGGGATATGACACTGTTCACTATGGGGATTGTCTCCAATACTGTCACTGTAGAAGAATTTACAGTAAGCGTTGTTGGATTGAAGATATTTAATGTATTGATCAATAAATCAATATGTTCCCAATGTGAAACTGTAAGATTTAACAAAAGGGTGGGAAGCATATGACGAGTTGAATTCCACTGTGTAGGTTAATCTTGAATCAGGCAGTGTTGTGGTACAGAATGATGTTTCTGTGCTGCTCTGACAATCTTTGCAAATTTTGAGAAATGTTTGCAACTTCCTACTGATTTATTGCATAACGCTGTACAAATAGAAGCATGGTTCAGTTCTATTAATCTAACAAATGATACTTTACTCTCATGCATTACTTTTCCGAAACATGAAATACAAAAGTACTAAAAAAAATAATACTGGGAACACCGCACGAAATCGTAATATAGTTTCGTGATTACAGTTATACAATGCGGCAAAAAAATGTAATTGTTTACTCACTCAAAATAAGGAATCTCGCATTGCCGTATTAAGAGAAAAATCGTCTGTCGTTCGAATACCGGTTTATTGCTGAAAGTTAAAATATAGGGTTAAGACAGTCATTTTAGTTGTTTGTGCCCTAGACAAAATACATTTCAGACAAACATATAAGGAAAATATTCACGAATTAAGCACCAAGGAGAATGCAAACATTCAAACTCAGTAGCAAATAAATATACAGAATTCTTACGCCTGCTCAATGCATGGTGCCACAACCTTGATACTACTGCAGCAAGAGAGAAAAATGAGTAGTAAATCTGTCTCGCCGTCTTTTAATGTTACTTACTTATATTTAATATCGTGTGCAAAATCAAAAAGTGCTGTCATGCTCCATCTTGCACAGTATAATATTAGTTATGCGATGAACATATCCGAAATTTTTAATAGAACTTTCATCATTAGAAACATAAACATCACGTTTTAACACTGTGACCAATAGCACGCAATAAATTCACCTAACTTTGGTATATACAGGTGTTGCCTACGAGATATACAAGGCCGTGACATAGCTACTAATTTGTCGCTGCAAAAGCAGCCCGACCGTGTTTACTGTTTGGCCGCTAGATGTCAGGTTTCCGTTCTGTTCTTGGCAAGGTCTGTCCCTAGAGGTCAAGTCACGAATGCTACTTAGGGAGCCGCCATATTGGGTCTTTAAGCGAGCATAACCAAAGACAAGCGTATTGGAATTTAGAGGATTTCTGTACCGTACATTGAAATAAAAACAATATATCAACTATTTTTCATATAGAATTTAATTGGGCATCTACTGTTTATGTATATATAACTGTATAACACTTAAATGACTTGAATTCATTCACAGATATTTGAATAGGAACAGAGATTGAATTTCATATATATATATATATATATATATATTCTTTTTTGAGAAACAAGAATAAACATGAAAGCTCATGTCCTACTCTTTTACTTCCTTACAACTTGATCGTACTCTGATTCTTACTAATATCATCTGTCAAATACATAATCTTATTGACAGAACATAGAAATCTGTGCAGTACATGTGCCATATTATGATTACCGGTACATGAAATACTGAACTTGAAGTACTGTACTTAAAGTACTAAAAGGCAGTTGTAGTAAATTAACTTCAGCGTTTTCTTTATTAAGAAAGTAATTACCGTACTGCGTTTCTGAAAGGTTACCCCAATATGTTAACAAACACTGAACGCCTCTTGAGTTGAATGCATTCAATTATGTATGATAACTGTTGTTATCCATTCATATGGTCATTTCTTTGTGTTCTAAGGCAAAAATACTCTGCACATATGCAACAAGAGTGATGTTCCTAACTACTTTTAACTAGTTTATTGATAACCTAAGCAGCTATATAGTACAAAGTGGTGGTGGTGCTGATTGTTTTAAAAGAAAGTACAACTGGGCAATCACTAATCAGAAGAAAACAAATGGAAGGGGTTCAACAATTCGAAAAATGAAGGTATCAGCAAAAAAAAAGATGACCACAAAGTGCGTGGAAATGAAAAACTTTCTAGGCCTCGAATGCGCTAATGCCGCCGCGGTCGGAAAAGAAGAAGTGTTGACCAGGGGAGGTCGGATAGGATAGATGAAAGTGAGAGCCTGACACAAGTAAGTGAAAGCAATTTCAAGACTCAGCTAAGGGCCTCGTGGTCAAAACTCAGAATAGATTTCCCCTTGTAGGTGGGGACAGTAGTATAACACCCACGGTGCCTCCTTCCTGTCATAAGAGGCGATTGAAAGGGGCCTCAGGAGCTCCTAACTTGGGAGCGTGACTTGGTGACCACGGGGCTCTTAGCCGAGTCCCGGCATTGCTTCCACTTACTTGTGCCATGCTCCTCACTTGCCTCTATCCTATCCGACCTCCCTTGGTCAACTCTTGTTATCAATCAATCAATCAATCAATCAATCAATCAATCAATCAATCAGTCACTACTGATCTGCATTTAGGTCAGTCGCCCAGGTGACAGATTCCCTATCTGTGCGCTTTTATTGTGCTGGGGTTGGTAGGATTATGATTAACATTACTGACGGGAACGAGATCACGTGCCACCTTACATTGGCCAATAGGAATGCAAGTAGCTACTTCAGAAATGAAAATGGCGTGTAATATTCTTCATTAGGTTATAAAAGTAAATTTACTTCTTGGGACGGGATGGTGTGTTCCTGGACACCGCAATGAACACATCCCTCCTCTGAGACGCACTCCAAGTAAGCTTTCATTAATTTCCACTTATTTATAACATTAGAAATACCAAATACATAATTAGACCCATAAATATAAAACATCGTTCATATAACCATATTATTCTTCAGAAATAATAAGAATGTATAACTTCATTAGTCTCGCCCAAGGCGGAATTATCTGTAGGTTGCCATTTGTCACGCCTACAGTTCTGTACCCACTGAGCTATCCATTGCTTATCTCTAGGGAAGCGAAGAGGTTTAATTCCGTCAGTTGTCTTATTTTGACAATTTGGTGCGGCACAGTATCCCATTTTCCTTCAAAATACAAGTAATAACTCACATCATCACGTCAGACACGCCCACATAACGATATTTAAGACCCAATATGGCCGCCACCGCAAAGGATTTTTTAGCGTGACCAGACCTTCCTAGACTGACCTTGGTTCTTGGCGGACTTTAACATTGTGATGCTGTGTTGATTTTGTGTAAATTATTGTAAATATTGTTTCTGTCGGTGAGTGTCTGTGAGGTTGAGAAGAAGGTGTACTGTTGTGTACCTCTATGTATTTCGGATGACACTAAAAAAGCATGACGTTCCATAACACCGAGCTCGATAGCTGCAGTCGCCAGTATCCAGTATTCGGGAGATAGTGGGTTCGAACCCCATTGTCGGCAGCCCTGACGATGGTTTTCCGTAGTTTCCCATTTTCACACCAGGCAAATGTTCATCGTTATCTGAATTGGAACTTTTACTAAATTTTGATGGACCGAGCTCGATAGCTGCAGTCGCTTATGTGCGGCCAGTATCCAGTATTTGGGTGATAGTAGGTTCGAACCCCACTGTCGGCAGCCCTGAAAATGGTTTTCCGTGGTTTCCCATTTTCACACCAGGCAAATGCTGGGGCTGTACCTTAATTAAGGCCACGGCCGCTTCCTTCCTACTCCTAGCCCTTTCCTGTCCCATCGTCGCAATAAGACCTATCTGTGTCGCTGTGACGTATCTACGAGTATCTCTGTTAAATCTAAAAAATAAACGGATGAGAAAATTAAATACCAGATTACAGAAAATAACCTGTAAATTGAGAAGTATGATACGGGTAATGAAATCAGAAAAAAAAAAACTTCATGGTATCTGAACTTGACCCAAAAGCAAACCAAATTGAAAAGCATGCTAAAATTGGTAATTTAGGAGCTTTATTCTTGTTGGAACGAATTTAATTTTCTTCTTCATTCTTCATCCGTTTACACTCCAGGGTCGGTGTTTCCCTCGGACTCAACGAGGGATCCCACCTCTACCACTCAAGGGTAGTGTCCTGGAGCACCAGACTTTGGGTCGGGGGATACAGCTGGGGAGGATGACCAGTACCTCGCCCAGGCAGCCTCACCTGCTATGCTGAACAGGGGCCTTTTGGAGGGATGGGAAGATTGGAAAGGACAGGCAAGGAAGCGGCCGTAGCCTTAAGTTAGGTACTATCCTGGCATTTGCCTGGAGGAGAAGTGAGAAACCACGAAAAACCACTTCGAGGATGGCTGAGGTGGGAATCGAACCCACCTCTACTCAGTTGACCTCCCGAGGCTAAGTGGACCCCGTTCCAGCCCTCGTACTACTTTTCAAATTTCGTGGCAGTGCCGGGAATCGAACCCGGACCTCCGGGGGTGACCACTAATCATACTAACCACTACACCACAGAGGCGAACACAAATTTAATTTTACGGGAAGAAAAAAGAGAAATACGGTGAAACGACGCTAAATATTTGCGTAACGGGCATAACATCGCTCACCAAACAGCGGCTTCAATACGAATGTCAAAATATCAGATGTGCGGAGGAAAAGATTGAATCGCTGATAATTGGTGAAAGGGCGATTAAATCCAAAGTTATTTATGACCGCAATCTCGATCCGCTTATCGGATACTCTGAGCCACAATTAAAGGAATTGGTAAGTAGTGACAAACTCGCTATCAGATTTCTCTGCTTCTTTCATGAATACTTTGTGCCATATATTTAACATCTTTGTTTTTGCCATAATTTTAGTACACCGAGATAAATGATATGTTAACTTAATTTTATGTTGAAATATAGCTTAGATATTGTGCTTTCCATATCAAGTAGTATCTGTCACATAATTGTTAGAAATATCCCATTACCGGGCGAGTTGGCCGCGCGCGTAGAGGCGCGCGGCTGTGAGCTTGCATCCGGGAGATAGTAGGTTCGAATCCCACTATCGGCAGCCCTGAAGATGGTTTTCCGTGGTTTCCCATTTTCACACCAGGCAAATGCTGGGGCTGTACCTTAATTAAGGCCACGGCCGCTTCCTTCCAACTCCTAGGCCTTTCCTATCCCATCGTCGCCATAAGACCTATCTGTGTCGGTGCGACGTAAAGCCCCTAGCAAAAAAAAAAAATATCCCATTATGGTGAATTTTGATAGCGGCCTAATGTTACCCCGGTTTGGGGTAACTTTAGGCCGCCTATGTCATTTCACTGTTTGAACAAAGTAAACCGCGAATGGGTTTAATTTGTGCCAGTTTTATTTATGTAAATAATTTACATGTGACTCCAGTCTTCAAATAACATTTATTACAACATCTAAGGGAAACAATGAGCAATAATAATAATAATAATAAATTTAGACTTGTTAGCAATGTTCAGAAACGTGCTCCTTACTACACATTTGCAGTTCTTACAATGACAACACATAATGGAACATAGCAAAGGTCTATTTTCCCCGCATGTACTCCAATTCCTTCACTCTGAAAATGCCCCTTTTGTTCACCATGACAGGATCATTAATTTTCATAACAATGTCCTCTACAGGGTATTCCTTAATTAAATCATCCACTCCTGGCCACTTCTAATTTTTCTCACTCTTCTGCATGCACTTCACTTCTATTTCCTGTTGTGCTGCATTTACACTTAAAACCACTCCTAGAAACAATGAGCCATCATAGTCTATTACAACATGCCACCCTACTGATAAATCATCTGCTCGGAGATTGGATTTCACAGCAGCAGCAGCAGCAGCAGATCGTCTTTCATTTCCTTTATCAACTTCTAACCGAGAAAGGCCACTACATTCTTGCACCTTATCCGCTTTTCTCATGCTGCTAGAGTAATGGTCATCCTCATCATTATCACCTTCAGTTTGCAAATCTTCTGCTGCCACACTTTTGCCTGGGGAAACATTGATCCTCTTCTTCCTCTGTGCTTTTCCATGCACTTCTGGATATCTCATCTTCTTAATGTGGTCTATAAACACCTGAGAAACTGAATTATTCATAGCTTGCACATCATCACGTGGCAATTTATCTAAAACATGTTTCTTGTCCATTGAAAAAATGCCTGTTGCTCGGAACCCTGACTTTAAGTTCTCAGTCAAATTACAAGAAATTTGTGTTATCAGCTTCTTCGAAAGGGTTGGGAATTTAGATTTTGGAATGGATGATGAATGCCTACCCTCGCTTGTCATTTTCTATCCAGACAGAACCTTTCTCCATGCTTCTTTGAGTGGGCCAAAAACTGCCACATCCAGTGGTTGCAAGATATGGGTTGAATTGGGTGGCAGAAACACGAAATTGATGTTAATCTTCATCTGCTATCAAAATTCTCTTTCCTTCCAACTTCCTCACTGCTGGAAGGAAAGTACATTCGAACCAGTCCTCGAAAATACCTGACATCAAACTAGCCAGATTTTGTAGCATTGTAGTGCACTCCTGGTGGACCACCAGCTGTCCATGTGTCAAACAGACTTTCCGCCTTGTATACCACATATGGTGGTAAACATTGGCCTGCAGCACTACCACAGAACATGACTGACACATTGCCCTTAGTCGAGTTCAAGACTCTCTCGGGATATTTACATGTGCGTCTGACTGTCACACTCTTTCTTCCGGGATCATCTGACAAATTGGTTTCATCAAGGTTCCATTTATTTGTCGGAGGTACTTCTTCCACTTCTGCTTCCAAGTTGTCGAAATACTCACTTATGGTGACTTTTGACACCGCAGCGTGGTTTCTTTTAATATTAGCGGCAAGTCATTCTATGAGGATTTCCGACTGCCTTGAAATGAACGATTTTGCCCAGTCTTCTCCTGGAAGATTATTCTTGAACCTGCTAACAGTTCTTCCCTCCCGATCAAGGTAACATTTGACAATACACCTCAAATCAAAGCGATCTAATGGATACCCCCATCCTGCCATGGTGATGCAGTAATAGACAAATGCTTCTTCCTCAGCTTTGGTGAAAACTGGAGGACGACCTAGAAAGCAACATACTGTAACAGGTATTATTAATCACGTAAGTACTGGTTCCTACAAATATGATTGTCAATAATACACAAATAACCTTTTATAAGACAAAATAGAGCAATATTTACCAGGTTCCAGGCCATGATTTATCTTAAGCTTGTTCATTATGGTATTCCGGTGAATTCTGAAAGCATTGGCAGCTTGCCGCTGGGTCATAGCACCCTCACGGACTAAATTAATGCATTTCTGTAATGTTCCTGTTGAATAGTCTTTGTATTTTCTACTTCCAATATTCATTTTATGGATCCTTGCCATTTTAAACCAATATCTACGAAAAAACAAGATGGCACAAAGTTACACCGACCTAACCTCTTTCATTTACAATAGAAAAATAAATTAAGGGACATACATTCCACCAAACTAACATCACCATGCGATTACAGAGTACATTTATGATTAGGTTAACACTTACCTAAAGTTACAAATGATTACGGCTGTCTTCCTAGGTTTGTAATAAATGACCAAAAATAAACACTTCTTGCCGCGTTTGTGAACCACAGAATTTCTCACTCCAGGGAATCTACATCATACATTTATGTAAGTTCCCTGCTATCGTAAAAGAATCTTACGAGTATATCGAGTATTTCGAGCAGTTTAGAATTCTCGGGAACTACTGCTTAGGTGAATAAATTCCAAAACTTTCCAAGTTGACACAATCGCACAAAGTATACCCTGAGAGCACAAAGTATCCCCAGTTGACGGTACTTATTTCGTTTAAGCATATTGTAAGAAATACGTTGTAGAAAATAAGTCAAATAATTGCTCTTCGTCTATCTTTGATCTCATATCCTTTTACTGCCTTCTGAAATTACTAGTTTTAATGAATTTTAATAGTTTTTCGTATTCGAACGTGCTGTAATGAGCGGGCGAGACAGATCAGTAAAGAGAACTCTAGCGGCACTCGCCGGAAGTATCTCGAGGACGAATCTAGTATGCTGTATTTCCCGGCCTTGTATATCTCGTAGGCAACGATACAGGACAAATAGAAATAGTGTGACGACATAGGCACGGCCGCCTTGATGCGTAGCGCTAGCTAGCTCTTCGTATTCCTCTTCCTTGATGCTTATGGGCTCTTGTACTTTTACCCAGTCACTACACTTTTAATATAGAAAAATACACGAGAAACTGTATGGTTCTATAAAGTCACACATAGGATAAATCGGATTAACACGTAAAATACAAAAAACTATTATGTAATGAGCAGTATTACTAAGGGATACATAAGCCTCGTATGGAAGGGATTGTACACACAGTTCGAATGGAAGCAGGAGTGAGAATGAAATTTACGGAGTCAATTGGGCGACATCGAGATATTGATTAAGAACCTGTATCTTGGCAGGAGAGGGTTCAGATAACAAACAAGGAATACTAGTAGGAAAGGGAATTTTCATCCGTATGAGGGTATGGAGAAATTTACGGCGAGAGTGTAAATAGGCAGGACATTGGAAAAAGACATGGTTATAGTCGCCATCCGAATCACCACACACACAATAAGGTAAAGTCGCGAGCCGAAAACTATATTTATATTGGGGTGTAAGAGCATGATTGAACCGTAGGTGAATAGGCAGGACATTGGAAAAAGACATGGTTATAGTCGCCATCCGAATCACCACACACACAATAAGGTAAAGTCGCGAGCCGAAAACTATATTTATATTGGGGTGTAAGAGCATGATTGAACCGTAGGTGAATACTGTTAGTGATATGTCGTTATGACGTTGTTCCCTTATAAAACCAAGGTTGTGAGGGGATGGATGGTTGAAGCTGGTCATAGTAGTGGCCTTTGGAACGTGCGGATTGACTCCATTGTACTTGCCAAGCCCGGTAGGCAGGCTCCTGTAAACAGGGGTAGTAATCAAGGCTACTGGGAGGGGAGAGGTGCAAAGTCGACAGGCTTCTTGGCAGCGGAATCGGCGAGTTCATTACCTGCAATATTAAAATGCCCTGGGATCCATACAAGCGTTAAATATGCTCCATCACGCTCAAGATGAAAAAGTAACGATTTAACATGGTATGTAAAACACTCTGAGCAACTGTATAAACGGTGACTTTGCGGAAGGAATGTTGTTGAGTATAAAGTAAGGCTTGTTGGATAGCAAATAATTCGGCCGAGAAGACGGAAAATGTTGCTGGGAGATGAAAACGCTCTATGGCGTGGGAGTGAGCAATGTAAAAGGCAGCACCAACTCCCTGAGAATTTTTAGAACCATCAGTATATATATTCATGCCACATACGAAAGTGGTGAGGCGCTTCAATTTCAAGGATGGACAAGGTAGACTGGAAACAGTCGTGGATACGGGAAATAGGGAATTATTAGAATAAATTACATTAGGGATATAGGGGAAAATATAAAATAGGGAGCGTAGGTGTTTTAAGAAGCGAAGGTCGAAAATTATTAACGGTAATATAAGCTGTGTATATAGCGGGAAATCGTCCAGTGCGGGGAGGGCTTGATTGATAATATTCATATAAGAGCTATAGCTTCGGGAATAAGGGGCTGGAGGAAAAGGCAAGGTGTTTAAGCAGGTATTTCTGTGCAAGCATACGCCGTCTAAGTACTAGGGGAAATTCACCTGCCTCTACCAAAATGCATTGGTTGATGTAGTCCTGAGAGCTCCAAGGCAAAGTCGTAAAGCACGAAATTGAAGGGTATTAACCCGTTCGGTGGGCGATGCGGCGTGATCCGCGGCTACAAGTCTCTTGCTCGGTGGGGAACGCGGATAGATCCGCCGATTCAAATTATATTTTTTTCTCAGTTGCCTGCCTGCAGAGGTTTATTTCCTTTTCAGTAGCGTATTATGTATGACTCTACCCTCCGATGTGAATTTTTTTCAACTATGTTCTCCCAATACCAATGTGTCATCCATGAGTTGCAACATAAAGAACGCTACTGAGTCCGGGCAAGAACGACCTAAGGCCCAATAGCTCCGCGCTGAAGCTCTAGCTCATCACCTAATCGTCCTTGGGATGTAATAATATTGCTGTAGAAGGGATTTCTAGAGATTATCACACTGAACAGACCTCTCTGATGACATTTTAGAACTGTGACCTGATTTATTATCCCCAGTCTTGAGTTCTTCCTTCACGAGTGGAGTGTGTGTTTATCGCTGGTTACACAACATTTCATTATCGTACGCATCCGTAACACAGTCATATTTCATATTTTCCGTCCAAACTGCTGAGACTGGGGTTCTATTCGATCCTTTTTCTTACATTTTTGACCCTAAAATTTCTATAACGAATTACCGTCCCCCACTGTTAGAGGCAGATGATTTACGGGTCATGATAAACGAAATGTTGTAATTTAGGGGGGAGAATTGTGATATTAGTGAAGTAAGTTCTGCCGAAGGGGAATTCGTAAGTGACAAGAAATTACCTGGAATAAGTACTGCAGGCTCGAATATACAGGGTTTGGGTGTAGCTGATGTGAATGTTCAGCAGTCGCAAAAGAGATAACAAGCGTTCGATTCCAGTTCAAGTAGCGATCATGACAGAGGCAGTTGTGACGATAATACTGATTACAATCCAACCATTGCTTATAGTGAAAATGGACAAAGAAATTCCCGTCTTGATCCAAATTTCCATCGTGATGTAAAGAGAGTGCTTTTATGGAAAACAAAACAGCGAAATATTTTAATTACTTTTTATGACGAGATATGCCAGAACATAGTTGAACAGACAAAAGATGCCGAGCAGGAAATTGCACATAAAATCCCGTTTCGTAAGACGAAAGGAAGGAATCGAGATCAAGACCGTGTCCGGACAAATAAGGACGAAATAAAGCTTCTTATGGCCATACTGTTGCCGCAGGGGATTTTACAGAAACCTAAATTAGGACACCATTTCTCGCAATCGCTTGTTCACTACGACTATTTTCTATGAGCTGATGACAAAGAAGATATATTTTCTCGCCAGATTGAGTGGCAGGTATTCGATTCTGGCTCAGACAGGTGGTATTTGAAGGTGCTCAAATACGTCGGCCTCTTGCCAGTACATTTACTGGCATGCAAAAGAACTCCTGCGGGACTAAATTCCGGCACCTCGGTGTCTCCAAAACCGTAAAAGTAGTTAGTGGGACGTGAAGCCAATAACATTATTATTATTATTATTATTATTATTATTATTATTATTATTATTATTAGATTTTCCTCCACAGCTTTTTACATATCTCTGACAATGGGGTGAATAATGCACAAGTTCCTCCCAAAATATACGAGATAAATCCAGTAGTTGGCCACCTGTTAGCCAAATTTTTGGAAGCTTATACCCCTGATGGCAAAATGTCAATTGATGGGAACCTGTTGCTATGGAAAAGGTGACTAGGGTCGAAAGTTTATATAACAAGGAAACGATCGCGTTTCGAAATGGAATTGTATAAATTATGCGAAGGCGAGACAGGTTATATAACATGACCTGCTTCCGTGTGTATCATAATAAACAGCTGTAAAAGAAATAACACTGTGAAGACTGTAAATACTGTATTACCTGTATTGTAGTGTAATATAGTCCGTTCATGTCACTTATGAATTGTAGGGAGGCTATATAAACGTGATCCCTCGAAAGTGCTAACTAACATAACAGAAAATTTCGTGAGTATTATAATTTATTCCATTGTACATCTTTTAAGTACATGTAAACTTTATAAATCTACAATTTACATATACAGAAACATTTATTTACAGGCAGAGATTGATAGTAAACTGTCTAAAATATTCAGGTAAAAGTTTCTGTATAAACAAAAATTAATGCTTTGCTGTTAGGAAGAAGCAATCTCGATTTCACAGTGTGAAAGCACTTAGTACGTTTTTGCACAGAGTATTGAGAAATTAAAATAGGTAATAGAATTTTTCAACAATTAAATACATTATATTCAAGTAAATATTTCTCTTTTGGCCCTTCAATAGTTCGTTTTAGTCTAAGATTGTTTTAATCAAGTAATTAAGTATTTTCTTCAATCAGGGAAATCGCTCCCCCACCTGAGAGTGAGCTAGTGTGTACCGAGCTCCCCGCTTAAGGGGTTAAGTAGCGTAAGGGATGTAAGCGATGTTGTATCTACTATGAGAATGAAAATGAATGAAAACCTACAACCTGTTTTCCAGTCATTGACCGGGTCAGGGATGTAATGAATGAAGCATATATAGGCTGTTAGTACGATGGGGTCGCCACTCCCAAAGTGATATATATTAATGACTGATAGATGCTATGAAATGAGAATGGAGAGTGTTGCTGGAATGAAAGATGACAGGGAAAACCGGAGTACCCGGAGAAAAACCTGTCCCGCCTCCGCTTTGTCCAGCACAAATCTCACATGGAGTGACCGGGATTTGAACCACGGTATCCAGCGGTGAGAGGCCGACGCGCTGCCGTCTGAGCCACGAAGGCTCCTACTATGAGAACAATAGTCAAAATATGAGCGAATAGTTGCTTTATATAATGAGAGGGCGATGAAGGGATCCGCATCCCATTGGTGTCGTATAACCGTTTGTAGAACTTGAAGCTATCTATCAGCTTTTTGACATAATGATGTAAGATGTCGTTGCCAAGTAAGCTTTTGGTCAAAGATTATTGCAAGGTATTTGTAATGGGTGGTAAAGGAAATACTATGTCCTTGGAAAGTGAGAGGGGAGCGATCATATGAGCGCTTGTGTGTAAAGAGCATTGCGGCGCACTTGTCGAGAGATAACTGGAGTCCATCATCATGAAACCACATATATACCTCACTCATGACGTTACTCATAAGTGTGCGTGCCTCATCAATACAATTATGAGATGCGTATAAAAGAATGCCATCCGCATAAATGAGTATACAAATATGCTGCGAAATAATATTATGTTCCAGATCACTAATATATAATGAAAAAAGGATGCCACTTAATATATCTCCTTGAGGCAAGCCACTTGAGGAAGAACGACTAGTTAAGTTATGGTATGACGATTTAATTGTTAAAGAGCGAAAGGTATGGGGCAGGTGAAAATAGAGGTAAAGTATAATGCAGGGTCAGTGGATGAGAAAAGGAGAGGAGAATGTCCTGACATAGACAAGTAAGACACACACATTTAGTTTTAAAATAAAATAGTGGATACCGCCGTTCAAATCCCGGCGACTTAATGTACTATCACTTGATAGACCTACTAATTACATCTTAGCGTTAGGAAGGGCATCCGGCCGTAAAACAGAGAGTTTGATTCTTGTGTTTCTTTCTGTTCTCTGTTACTTGATAGACCTGGTTTCTAGTAATTACATCTTAGCGTTGCCGTCAGGAAGGGCATCGAGCGGTAAAGCACTAGCTTTGATTCTGGCTTGGAAACTAAAAGCTCTTACAACAAACGGGGCACAATATGTTTGTTATTCAAATACGACGTTATATACACACGTCTGTTAATGCCTCTTACTCGAAAGCGCCGAGTTTGATTCTACAGGACCAAATCCACATGTGCGACACAGTTCGCGCACGTGACCTGTACATGTAGAGAAAAGTAGTAGAATGATTATTATGAATCTTGTGTAATTAAGTCTCCTGGCTCTAGGAGTAGGTGTTCATGTTTGTTCCAAAACTTTCTTCTTTATATTGAGACTAGCTGATATACCCGCGCTTCGCTACGGTATTCTCAGAAAGACTGACCTTGCCGTTTTCCTAACTAAAGTTACTAAAAATAAACTGAGCACTGTTCATTGCGACTGAACAAGCTACGCAGGTAAGTCTGACTGATGATTGCAGACTAACTGTCAAATAAACTAAGGACTGTTCATTGCAGACTGAACAATGCACCTACTAGGTATATCACGTAACAGGACATTAAATCACCGGGATTTGAAGCACGGTATCCACTATTTTATTTCAAACTAAACTATGTCCAGACAAAGTCAAGAGTACTTTGCTGCGTTGTCAAGTGACTTCCGTTCACGTTTGCGAGCAATAGCAGAATCTCACAGTATCGCTCTCATTTGCTCTTATGACTTGGAGCAGACTACATGCATCCATACAACAAATTATGATTTGATCTTTTCCCCCCTTTTTTACATATACAGTAAGTATCTTAGGTAATTCGTATATCTGTGTGTAGAGTAAATTAAAACACATGTGTAAGTGGTATAAAGTGTGTGTTAAGGCCGGTCTCCACTGATTAACATTTAACAACAACATGTTAAATGTTAAAAGTGTTAAATGTTAACTGGTGACACCATTAGCATGTTAAATGTTAAATGTCAAAAACTGCTTCATTTAACATTGTGTCCACACTTAATAAACATGTTAAACTTGACATTGTTTGTTTATATACAGGAAGTTCATCATATCAGTTTATGGTAATACATTTAGATGGTGTCTAGTATTTTTAAATAAGGACAATGGACTCAGATGAAGAGGAATTGGCCTTTGTTATTGCCACTGTTGCTTCTTGTTATGATTTAGAAATGCAGTTTTATTAGGCACATTTTCTCCCCTCACTCTGCTCATTGCTTCAAAAGCAAACCACTTTGAAGTATAAGCTTCGTCCGCTCCCGACTACCGAATTTTCTGAACTTTCTGCAATTCTCGACTGTACTGGGAGCGGAGGGACGCTAGTTTTTTTTTTTTCGATTTACTCGCGGGAACAATTATAGATATTTTCGAGTTCCAGGAAACTGTCGGCTTTCTTCGCTTTATATCTGTATTCCTCTGATGAAACATCCCACAAATAAGGCCTTTCTATTATATCATTAATTAAGTCCAGAGTAATCTCCTTGCTCTACTCCATTTCTGACTATACATTTTAGTATAGTGCAGAGAGAACGACACACGTGCGTGTACTGTATTTGTAGCTTATAACAAAGAGAAGGAGTGTTGCGGAGTGTTTAATTATAATCCTACTATATGAGGAGCACGTCGTTTGCGTCGTTTAGGTTATGTGTTGGCATGGAAACATCATGGAAGTTGCCGAAGCTGTGCCGACATCGCACGAACAACGAATTGACTTGACATGTTTTCCACTTGGAGCGGAAAACACGCCAACATGTTAAAAGTGTTAACTCAACATTCTGAGTTAACATGCAAAGTCAATTGGAAGACACAATCACAATATACATGTCAACTGTAACATGTTAAATTTAACATGTTGTTGTTAAATGTTAAACAGTGGAGACCGGCCTTAAGAGCCACCTCGCAACATTCTTGTCCGTGTGTGTTCTGTATTTCGAAAAAGGAGTGATGGTTGTGCGTATATTAGTGTATTATATAAGGAGTGAGGTATATTTTGTAAAATTTAGAGTTTACCGAGCAAGTTGGCTACCCGGCTAGTGCACGATGTGTTTCCGCGGTTTACGATTTTCGCACTTGGCAAATGATGGAAGATGTACGTTAGCTGTATTCATATTTTGTAAATTATCGATTACCGAGCGAGTTAGATACGCGTTTAGAGCAGTGTGTGTTTCCGTGGTTTCTGATTTTCGCACTAGGCAAATGATAGAAGTTGTACGTTAGCTGTATTCATATTTTGTAAATTAGTGTTTACCGAGCGAGTTGGTTACGCGGCTAGTGCACTATTTGTTTCCGCGGTTTCTAATCTTCGCACTTGGCAAATGATGGAAAATGTACGTTATCCGTGTTCATATTTTGTAAATTAGCGTTTACCGAGCGAGTTGGCCACACGGCTAGTGCACTATGTGTTTCCGTGGTTTCTGATTTTTGCACTTAGCAAATGATGGAAGGTGTACGTCAGCTGTAGTTATATTTTGTAAATTTGCGATCACCGAGCGTGTGTCGCCATCTACTATAGTGTTCCCTGCTAAGCAGTAAACATGTTTTAATCAGTTACTTTGTATTCTGAACACAACAAACAGTGTTCTGAACACGTGTTGTAGGTAACGACTCCGAGTATAGTGTTCGATTCTAGTCTTGTTAACATTGCAGCAATAAGGTTAGAATCTGTCAAGATAGCAGCACTAAGAGTAGCTATGTTTAAAAATCTTGTGAACATAGCAGCACTAAGAATAGCTATGTTTAAAAACCTTGTGAACATAGCAGCAGTAAGAATCTTTTTCTGCTCGAATCCATCTTCTTACGACAATGGTATCCCCTGCTAAGCAGTAAACATGTTTTAATCAGTTATTTAGTGTTCTGAACACAACAATCAGTGTTCTGAACACGTATTGTAGGTAACGACATCGAGTATATTGTTGGATTCTAGTCTTGTTAACATTGCAGCATACAGTAGCAGCAAAAACGTTAGACTCTGTAAAGATAGCAGCACTAAGAATAGCTATGTTTAAAAATCTTGTGAAAATTATAAGAAAATTATACAGCACAAAACACTACGAGTTGACTACAACTTCAATATACAAGGCCGGGAAGTGTGCGCTAGTTCCGTACATATCCAATAGAAGTTCACTTTCGACCTAATACCCACTATAAAGGTCGAGGGCGACGAGGTACATATATACATGTATGCAGATGACATGGTACTCGTATCAAAAACACACGAAAAACTACAGGCTGCTTTCAACAAGCTGAACATTTGGGCAGAGGACAATAAATTCAGAATTAATCGACAAAAGACGGTACAGATGATCTTCCGCAAGGGAGGCAGAACAGCATTAAAAGAGAAAATTCAGTATGAAAATGGAGGAGAAACTATACCAATAGTAAACAACTTTAAATATTTGGGCATTACATTACAGACGTCAGGAACTACTTATACCAGACATATCAAGGATAGAGTGGCTGCGGCCGTAATAGCAATGAATGACATCTTGATCTTACGCAAACTTTCGGTTGAAGTCGCTATGAAATTGTTCCATGCAAAAATATCTCCGAAAATGACGTATGGACTAGAATTGATATGGGAACATCTCACTAAAGGAAATATTCGAGACATTGAAAGTGTAAAAGCAATCTACATGAAAAAGGTATTATGTTTGTCCAAATTCACTCCTTCAAGACTATGTTACGAGCTGACAAGAGAACTCTTCTATACAGAAGAACTACGTCACAAACTAATATTGCCGTCTATAGGTGCATTCAACCAGTTACAAACAGAGCTGCAAACCAAGAAGGGAGATATATGGGAAACATTTTACACCACAGAGGCTATGACCAGTACGGACTGGATGAAGGCAAACTATGAACTCAGGCACATAGTGACTAGATTAGCAACACACGGTTTTCATCATCGTGTGTGTGATAACAAAACTTTCCACACCCCGAGAAAGGAATGTATATGTGTTCTGTGCGAGAAAACTTGCGACTTATATCATGTGATGACGTGTACTAAAAGACAGATGGGACTAACCAAATTCTGTTTGATGTAATTAGTCATGTAAACATATTTTAATGGCCATCGGCTGCAGTAAAATCTTTATTATTTAAAAATCTTGTGAACAAAGCAGCACTAAGAATAACTATGTTTAAAAATCTTGTGAACATTGCAGCAGTAAGAATTTTTCTGTTCGAATCCATCTTCTTACGACAAAGGTATCCCCTGCTAAGCAGTAAACATGTTTTAATCAGTTATTTTGTGTTCTGAACACAACAATCAGTGTTCTGAACACGTGTTGTAGGTAACAACATCGAGTATAGTGTTCGATTCTAGTCTTGTTAACACTGCAGCAATAAGGTTAGAATCTGTCAAGATAGCAGCACTAAGAATAGCAATGTTTAAAAATCTTGTGAACATAGCAGCAGTAAGAATAGCGATGTTTAAAAATCTCACGGACATAGCAGCATTAGGTTTTTAATCTTCTACCGCTAGAGCGTGTACGCATTACCTATCGATTGTGCATGTATCGACTATCGTACTAAACTTCTTCCGCTAGAGTGTATAATGATCACGTTTGTGCACGCACCTATCGGTAAGTATACACACATCGACAATCGTACTTAACTTCTTCCGCTAGAGTGTACAACGATCGCATGTGTGCACGCGCACCTATCGATATGTGTACACATCGACTATCGTACTAAACTTCTTCGGACAGAGTGTGCAAACATCGCATGTGCACACGCACCTCCACTGCTCATCGATCTGCGCGCGCACTGTATGCTGATCTTTGCATTCCTCCCCCACCCGCTCAACGTAAGTATAAATACGAGTGTAAGGCAAAGTGTTCCTCGCTTGCCTCGTTAGAGGCGGCCGTGCCCTGGTCCAGGGCAATATTTTTTTGTAGAGGAGACATGGCTTCGTCGGTGGACCTCTAGGCAGAGAGAGAGCACATCCCTCACTCATCATTAATTACTTTTGGTAAGGGGAGTTAGGGGCAAGAAGACTACCACTTTAAACCGCCCCTACTCCCCCCAAGTCAACAAAGCATAACCATTTACTTAGGTTAGCCTACCATGCCTAGGATGACAGCCGTGGAATTTCAAATTTCGCGCGCCCACGTGCAAAAGGTGGCAGCCATTAAGTTTTAGCCCCGTCAAATGCCAGCACTGAAGTTAGCGATGCTGTCTTGTTTAAAGATGGCAGCTGTCACCTTGACAGCTGTCAAAAAGCACGTGGAATTTCAAATTGCCCGCCGCCAGGTACATACGGTGGTAGCTGTAAAGTTTAGTGCCGTAAAGATGTCAGCACTGAAGTAAGTGATGCGCTCTTGTTTAAGGATTACAGCTATCAGCTGTCAAGAAAGGACGTGGCTTTGTTTACAAACAAGAGCACGTGGCTTCTTTTACAAATTTAAATTTCGCGCACACCGAATTCAAATTTCCCGCCCTGCTGATGAGCAGTCACGTGACCCGCTCCGCGGCCTCTGATTGGCTCGGGGTTTGAATCACCACAACTCATCTACTTTGGAGGTAGGAGGCTGGGTTGGTTCTCGCTATGCACCAGTCTGGGTGATGATAGAAAGAAGTGTGGAGGAGGTAAATGATGGAGATACAAAGAGGAATATTGAGAAGGGTGGAAGTTTCATTAAATACAAATGGTCAGAAAATACAAAACGGGAATTAGATGCCCGTACAGAAAACGAGCTACAATTAATGAGCTGTGGATGGGAAGTAGTATTGAAGGAAAATAATATCGGCAGAGCGTTGGATTGATTGAATATCTAATTAAAAGGGTTGCACGGATAGACAAAGGCAAGAGAAGAAAAACTAGAGGAGAGGGAGGGTGGTATAATAAGGAGTGCGAGGCTTAAAGAGAACAGTTATGAAAGCGTTAAAAGATTATAGAAAAAGCGGAGGGAATGAACAAAGAGAAGCATTCCGTAAATTAAGGAAAGAGTACAAACTTAATATTGTTGAGAGGAAGGAGTTATTGATGAAGGAACAAACAGAGTTAATAAATAGAGACTGTAGGATGAATCAAAATGAGAGAGTATGGGACAGAATAAACAAAATGAATAAAGGAGGGAAGAGGTTTGATAAACCAAGAATTGATTATGAACAGTGGGTGATCTATTTCAGCGAATTATCAGGAGGGAAGGACAAATGGGATTACGGAGAAGGTCTCATGTACAAACGTAGAAGTTAGTATATATGAACTTGATAAAGAAATTTTAATAGAGTAAGTACTGGAGGTGATAGGTAAACTTAGGGGTAGGTCAGCGGGGAGGGGGGAGTAATGGTATTATCAACTTGTTTTGGAAAGAAATAGGAAAATACCTAAAGATGGTGGAGGTCATAGAAAAATGTACTGCCAGGATAGTCGGAGCTGGGATTTTACTAAACGTCTCTTATAAGTGAGACTGAGGTTTACCCTTCCTGCCTTTCAACCCCTTCTTAAATTTGTGTCTGAGAGGAACCAGAGACCGTAAATTGCGTCTCCAGGTAGAAATATCCCATAAGATTCGTCCTGTGCTTACTTCATGGGTACGTTAAGTGCGGTCTGTGGTTCTCTAGAATCCGTCTAGCTCCATGGCTAACTGGTTAGCATAATGAGCTATGGCTATGGTCCGGGTTCATTTTTCTAGAGAATGAAAGGTATACAGGGTGTATCATAACTATACCGACAAGAAAACATTAAATCAGGGATGCTCTTCGTGTTAAGAACGATGGTGCAATCGGACTGGCGGAGAAAATTTTTCATTTCGAGAAAATAAAGTTACTTTCTTGGTTCTGGGCGAGTTGGCCGTGCGGTTAGGGGCGTTCAGCTGTGAGCTTGCATCCAGGAGACAGTGGGTTCGAACCCCACTGTCGGCAGCCCTGAAGTTCGTTTTCCGTCGTTTCCCATTTTCACACCAGGCAAATACTGCTGCTGTACCTTAATCAAGGCCACAGCCGCTTTCTTCCCACTATTAGCTTTTCCCATCCCACCGTCGCCATAAGACCAATCTGCATCGGTGCGACGTAAATCAACGTGTAGAAAAAAATCACGAAGTACCTACATACCGGCATAAACTATTTAATATCCTGTTCATAGAAGTTTGAGTAGAGACCATTAATTTTCACTTGAACAAATAATATAGATACCATCATGGCATACACTGCTTGATGAGGTGGGAAACTACTTCTAGGATTGTAAAAGGTGGGATTTTAACTCATTTTTCATCTCATTTACACTGTCTAAGTTCCTACAAACCTAATTCTTAAATTCACAGCAGAGGCAGAAGTGGAACTCACGGCAACCGAGTGGGGAGCTACTATTTTTACCTCTCTACGACGATGACGACTCAACAAATGGATTGATCTACTTGGATTCGGTTAAGTGGAGCAGTTAGGCCTGTAAAATAGCCCGGTTATAAAAACAAACTCAGAAGATTATTTGCTCCATAACCTACCAGAAGAAAACACTGTGATGAGAATTTGCCTAGGAAACTAGCGTGCAAAGTTATCTATTGCTTCAAGTTGGAACGGTGTCGTGCTCCTTGGCTGAATGGTCAGCGTAGTGACCTTAGGTTCAGAGGTTAATTCCCTTTGTTCGGGGTTTAGGTGTTGACGTACCCAACATCCCTGCAACACACACAACACTATCCTCTGCCACCATGTCACGCAGTTTCAGATACACGCAAACGCCGCGCACCCTAGGCGGAAGGTCTATCTAGCAACAGGCTAGGATTAGCCCCACGAAATCATCATTAAGTTGAAAAGGTGTAGTAGCAGCTTCAATGCTAGATGGACATAAGAGATTAGGCATAGAAACTTGAAGCGCGTAACAGTTTAATTTTAGTACCTACAGTATATATGCTGCCCATCCGAGGCGGTAAAGACGTGCTCAGTTCACCCAGAAGGAAGTGGGAACGATTTCCCGTTAGGAAATTTAAAAAATCCAATTTAGAATTTCCACTTTTGGAAAGGCACATGTGTCTGAGGTTAAATCAGTCAACAATACGTATGTTTAGGTTAATTACTTTAATTACTTGAGACAAATCACTCTATTCCATAAGCGCCGTAGTTACGAATAGTCGAAGCTTCTAGCTTCCTCTTCTCCATCGGACTTCATTGCACGTAGAGAATGTGTATGTATGTCCAGGATAAAACATCTTGAGTAGGGGAGCAGTGAGAGTTCTGAACCCACCACCGCCACCGGCTCTCCGCAGAGGCCTCCTCCACCACCTCGTCCTCACGCTCTCGGGAGAGCCCTCCTCCTCCAACACCGCCACACACTCTCGGGAGCGGCCTCCTCCTCATGCTGGCTAAGAATGCGACAGTAACCTCACACGCGTTATCTTTGAGGGGCTTAACCTAACAAAGAGAGCTAGCCTAACCACACGGAAGGGCTTAACCACAATTTTACGGCCGGCTGCCCTTCCTGACGCATAAGAGAGCGAGCTTAACCTTATATCTGTTATCTTGATGGGATTTAACCTAACAAAGACAGCAAGCATAACCTTATGGAAAGGTCTACCTCAGTTTTACAGCTGGATGCCCTTCCCGACGCCAATTGCACAAGATAGCGGCTATAAATGGCTCCTTACGAGACAACGCCGAACTTCACATCCGCTATCTTAGAGGGGCTTAACCTAACACAAGACAGCAACCCTAACCTCATGGATGGGCTTAACCCCAGTTTTACGGCTGAATGCCCTTCCCGACGTCAGTTGCATAAGATGGCGGCTATACATGACTCCTTATGAGACGCCTTAAAGGTGCTTGCTCAAGATGGCGGCTACAATATGGTGGCTATACATGGCTCCTTATAAGACTCCTTAAGGGTGCTTGCGCAAGATGTTGGCCGCAAGATGGCTGCTGCTCTTATGATACAGCCTTGGGATGCTTGCACAAAATGGTGGACACAAGATGGCGGCTATACATGGCTCCTTATGAGATCCTTAAGGGTGCTTGCGCAAGATGACGGTAGAAAGATGGCTGCTTCTTTTATGAGACTCCCTTGGGATGCTTGCGCAAGACGGCGGACACAAGATGGCTCCTTATGAGACAACTTAAGTGTGCTTGCGCAAGATGGCGGCTGAAAGATGGCTACTATACATAGCTTTTTATGGGACTGCTTAAGGATGCTTGCACAATCGTGCTGCTACATACCTTTGAAATGTGGTGGTGGCAATTTGAAAAATTCTACGTGCTTAACAAACCCACGTGCTTTTATGACAGCTGTTATCCACCATCCTGCATCGCAAACCTTAGTGCTGCACTCTTTAGCTACTTACCGTGGAAATGTGGTGGTGGCAATTTGAAATATTCTATTTGACAGCAGCCATCTTTAATCAACAGAGCATCGTGGTGCTATACCTTTGAAGTGTGGTGGCGGGAAAATTCCACGTGACAGCTGTCATCCGCCATCTTGCATCGCTAACCTTAGTGCTGCCTTCTTCACAGCAAAGCTGGTAATTTAAAAAATTTCGTCAGCTGTCATCCTCTATCTTGCATCGCAAACCTCAGTGCTGCACTCTTTAGCTACTTACCTTTAAAATGTGGTGAGAGATAATTTGAAAAATTCTTTTTGACAGCAGCCATCTTTAATCAACGGAGCACCGTGCTGTCATCTTTAGCTACCGCTATCTTACATCGCTTACCAGGGTGGTGCTATCTTTAGCTACATACTTTTGAAATGTGGTGGCGGACAATTTAAAATATTCTACGTGCTTTTTTGACAGCAGCCATCTTTATCCAACAGAGTACCGTGCTGCTATCTTTACGGCTACTACCTCGCTAATTAGCATTTAGAGGCCACTACACAAGATGGCGGTGGCTGTTATAGCCTCCTCCTCTACCTCCTCTGTTAAGGCATAGCTCTATCGAACAAGTTTAAACATGCATCGGGATAGCTAGAGTAAGCACGTGCTGCAGTGATGACGTCATTGTGCATGTTTAGACATGATCTTTTTTAAGAGAAAGTAGGTTTAAGAAATGCAATATGTACAACGTTTTGAATGCGATCAAATATTTATTTACGATGTACTACAGCAGTGTTCGCTTTGCTGCTGACAAGGTTGGTATGCTTCTTAACAACGTTTTGCGGTATGCTTCCGAAATGCCTCCTGCAACATTCAAATTAAACAAAACCTTTAGAAATATATTATACTAAGTATATAACATACTTAGTAACATACTTTACAGAGATGATCATACACTTCTTACCTTTTTGTTATTCCTTTTCTGAATAATCATCATTATGAGGTACTAGAAAAAGTTCATTCATACACTGTGTACGGTGTTCAATCCTCAGATTTGGTCCATCCCAGTCATCATCACCATTTTCTCCTCGATGCTTGTAGTGTCGTTGACAGGTTCTGCATAAAGCTACATCGATCGACATCTTACTGTGTAGAGGAAGGATGTCCCAAAAATTATGTACGTAAGAGGCAGCGTACATAGATAAAAATCCTGGCGGTAAGTATTGAATAGGATGTTTTGGCATCGAGGTTCTATGTTTATAGAATATCTTAATAGCCTCACTTACTCGTGTAAGATAAATAAGATGTTGCGTATGAGCATGCAAACAGCACGCACATTTATAGTTTTGTTCCATAGCGTACGATGTCGAAGCACACACTAATGTTGATGATAAAGAGTTATCCTTATTTATAGTCTGATAACAATATTCGTTAGCGGATGGTAAGTAACATCACTTATATGAATAATAAGACAGTAGGCTGCTGTGTTAGCAGGAATGTTTTCAGATGTTTCAAATTCTAAACGAATATCAACTGGAGATTCTTTTATGGATTCTTCATGATAAGAGCAGTCTATAACTACAATCGGTGCTTTATCTTTAAATTCTTGAGGTGTAAATAGCGGACGATCTTCTTTCTGATAATACGATGATTGAAATTTACAAAACATGTCATAGAGCATCCCAAATTTATTTTTCTCAAAGTTAATGTCTATGTTTTCGTAGGGATACGTAATTGCGTTGAGATATAGTCTCACGTGTCTTAATTTACAGTGACCAAACAGTGAGCTATCTTTTTCGTGATTGAATTTACGATTGGTTGAAATCCAAAAATAATATACAAGGGCTTCTCAGTAAAACGTGATGTTTTAACAGCCTAGCTATGCTCGTCTGTAGGTGGTAACACAAGATATTCATGCAGTTCCCAACTTCGAAAATGTATAGGTCATGGTGTATCACTTTCTACAATCTTGAGCAATCGAAGTTTTTCACGATCAGATAAGGTTACATGTGGAATCCTCCACAATATACGATGAAGTGCAATTTTCGATTCCACTGGTGTTTCTGCTGGTTTAAGAGAATTGTAATCACTTCGATCACGGATTAGAATAAGCTCTTGTTTTGCGTTGATTATAATACGTGTAAAGTCTTCTGCGAAGCCAAAAATATGTTTCAGTGATAACATACCCGTAAAAGTTCCATCCTCATTAATCATCCAGTTGTTAGTAGCTTTTGGAAACCATCCTGCCATCCGCAAAATATTACTTTCTTCGTCACCACAGTAAGAAGGGTAGAGTTTCATTGCACTTGTAATACCAACATTCTTCGTTCGATCTATTTCAACATTATTTACTTCATATCGCGCTTCAGAAAAGAGAAAAGCTAGAGCATGGTTGTTTAGTTGCGATGTGCTTGGTCCACTTTCATCCGACTTTTCTAGTCGTCCTTCAATATAGAGGTAGCTTTCGTGTGGTAAGGTGTATACATCTTGCTGATTAATAATAAAATGAATTTCATCATTGTTATTTAATTCAAACGTAAAAGGTTGATAGGAATGAAGCTCACTTCGTACTACACCTTCACGAGTTTCTACTGTATTCGTAATGTCTAGCATTTCTTCCATTCTGTTGTAGTAGCGTATAACCTTGGAGTATCTGCTTATGGATATATGTTAACTCGATGAGTCTCTGCACACATGTAGTATGTCTCCGGATTGTACACCGTGTTTTATAGATGGTTTTCATACTGGTTTAAGATGTAGTTTGTAAGCTACGTACGCGTGCTGATCTAAATGAATAAGCTGATTATGTTTATTTACAGGCCTAAGAGTAATGTTACTAATGTGTTTTACAGACACAGGATGATAAAGAACTACTGCTGGTTTCTCACAAATAGTTTATCCACGTTCCTCTGTAACAATAAAGTCGTGCAGGACGTGCGAAGGTTGTAGATTACTATTCAAGTCTGTAATAATATTACAAGTAATGTTCACATGATAATCAACGAAGAGTGTTATAGGTTGATCAGACCCGTGACGTGCGTTCGGTAGGAGCTCCCTTGATGAAAATCCAAGCAATGGTCCAATCGTATCAGGTTGTGATTTGAAGTCAATCTTAAATGATGATTCAATAACACATTTATGTGTAATGTTGTGTAATAATTTGATGAATACTAATGAATAAAATCATGAATAATATGTAAATAAATGATATTACTCAAAAACTTCATAAAATACTTGAAATAAATTAACTTAATAAAAATAGTTAACCGAAATGTCCGTAGTATGGGCGCCAGAGTTCACCAGAATGGATCCCTCGAATTTAGATAGAGCATGATAAACTTTACATTCCAGGGCGTGTACATAATGCTGCGTACTGGTACATCTGCTGCAGGCCTTACCTAACCTTCTGAAAACGACTAAATAGGTAGGAACTGCACCTAGGTTCATCAATAACTCCACTGATTCTAAAATAGCTAACTATATTCTTAACAAAATCCGTGCATGAGCACCTCATCAACACACAAAATTATACATATAATACACATACAAAAAATTGCTGGAAGACTCCATATTTACAACAACAACAATAATGAAAACAGTGGGAAAACGAAAGCGGGAACTAAGCCACCATTTGTAGTTAGTTCGTTGAACAATGTACATATATGTATATAAGAACCCTTCACTGTCTCTGTATCAATACGACTTGCCAATTCTCATAATCAACATTTATAACATCACACAGATACTGTACCTCGTAATACTGTGTTCACAGACTTTAACGCTTGTTCTAAAGATATATACATTTGAGCAACACACGCTTGTCGATCCTGAACATAAATTATGGAAAGTCTGAGATAGCTTTCACCAACATATACTGCCAGGCCGCCACAAGTGCTACAATATTTAATTTGTCGATCAGCCACATTCCACGAACATAACAAGACTACGTTCCATGAACGTTTGAAGTCCAGTCCAGTATATTGCAGCAGTCTCACTCCAGTATCGTGTATCAGCACTACTTCATTCCCGTACAGTGTGTCAGTTGTCGTTCCTTTCCGCTGTGATGTCGAAGTTTATATAAGCATCCGCTTCTCCCTTCCTCTCAGATGATACGCCGAGATAGATCTTCGCCAGCCAATCATGGTAGATCCTCTTGTCAAGACCATGCCCTGAACTTCTCCTTGGTCCCAAGACATAAACAAACTCTCGGGTGTTCCACATGAGTCATAGAACTTTCCTAGTACAACAACAAGCTCAACTCATCAGACTGGAATGGCCGTATGAGTCATACAAATTACCAGAGTCCAATATAGCAATGTTTTCCCAGTACAAAACAAATTACTCATACCTACATATGTGGATATCTCCCACCTTACAAATATAAATGACAAAATATACAAATTAAATACTACTACTACTACTACTACTACTAATAATAATAATAATAATAATAAATCGAATACTGACAATAATATCTCTCATTTCTGCATGTAGTGCGAGAGTGTGATATATGTACTACCACAGTTGCTTAAACTATCTTCTCCAAACTGATCAATTAACGTACTTTCAATGTAATCATGAATATCGTCTACTGAATAACTACCTGAGGGTAGCGTTAGCACATACTCATCGTAATATAACTTGTTTACACCATCACGCACATTATATATTTTATTGTAGCTTTCAAACGATACTAGTCCAAGACTATGCGGCTGATAGCCAAGTTCGGTCGGCGGATAAAAATAGGCGGTTGTTGCAGGTCCTTCACCACGTACAGCAAACGTTCTTTCACTGTTAGTCATCACGTAAACACTTATGCTCTTTCTCTACTGTCTGCGTTTGATATAAGAACATAAGACATAATCGTCCGCACATGCGTGTATTAAAGTTTTGCACACGGTTTTTATTGTAAACAATGTCTTCACTGCTTCCGAAATAACGTATAAGCACAAAGGGAGGAGGTAAGTCTCCATAGCTATCGAAATACCATACTTTAGATTTACGTTTTACATAAGCAACGTAATGAGTTCCAGGTCCACGACTGTTGTCCAAGTTAATTACGGCACGTTCACGTGGACGCGCTGGTAGTTGATCGCACATATACACACCTCGAAAATAATGAATTCCTAGTTGTTTAGCAAACGTAAAAACTTCATCATGCGTTGGAGCTCGATGTGGCAGTGCATTCAGTAGACTTTTTTTTGGAGAAATGTAGATACCAAGCCCTTTCTTGTATGGCGCTAGCTTCATGTCCACACCTTTGCCTCGTAATGCAATTGCCTCCATCGTCTTGTTATGACGTTAACTCTCTTTCAACTGTTGTTTCGCTACTTCTACAGCTTTGACAGTTCTCGCTACAGCACTAGCACCCCCTAGCAATGACCATAAAGCTGCTAGGCCAGCAAACAGCGCAGGAAGAAATCCTCCTCGTTTTGGTACAGGAATAATTCGTGCACGTTTACTAAATATTGCTCTGCACTTTGGAGAAATTCTCGCTCTTGCTGAGCGTAATGCCTTAGTAATAGCTACACGAGGATTGTATTCCCCTCGAATAGCCTTTTGTACAGCCTTTATAACATCTTTCCATCCAACAGTTTTTGCTTTCTTCTTCTTCTTCATGTCGATTGGATATCGTTGTTTTACAATTCTGCGCACGACTTTACTGGCCAAGAGCAAATCATAAACTAACCGTTGCCTCTTGTTTTAGTTTAATATATATATTACTATTACCTACTTTATGCTTCAGTTATCATGAAGATTATAAAGCAGCAAGACACACTACCTGTTACCGACATTGTACCACATCTCTTACACAGTTCTAGTACAACTACGCGAAAACGTCATGGAACGTTGTTTCCTTTTACTGTTCGATGTATTATATCAGGCCCATCGGGATGCGTGAAAACAAATCTTTTACTTACACTTATTACTTCTGTAAATGGTATACGCTTCGAGAATATTTACGTTTTTGCAAAGTCACTCTATCAACCGCTATATACTATTCTACGAACTGTAATGCATGATCTAGTTAAAGATGGAATAAGATATTTTAAATTTAATTCGCATGAGCAAGTACCATCACCAGACGATGTGCTTCCTAATTCTCTTATGATCTTTGATGATGTCGCAACAGTACAACAAAACGTTATTCGTGCATTCTTTAGTATGGGGCGGCATAAATATGTTGATTGCATCTATTTGTGCCAAACTTATTCTCGTGTGCCTAAGCAGTTGATACGCGGTAACGCAAATGTCATTGTTCTTTTTCGGCAAGATGAGCGCAACATGCGACATGTGTATAACGAACATGTTAACACTGATATGACATTCGATGACTTTAAACGTATGTGTGCTAAATGTTGGTCATTACACCGTTACAGCTTTTTAGTTATTGATAAAGAAAGTGATGTTCAGCATGGACGATGTCGCATGGGTTTCGATTATTTTATATGCATTAACACAGAATTACAGTAACTAAATGATTAAAAACCATTATCACGTTAACATCTAGCAAGGAGATTACAAAACATATCATCCAAGCTTGAAACAATATTCGACGGAAATTTAAAGAGCTTAAACATATTCAAGCAGACACGGATTTATTTTTAAAAACTCAACTAAGTACACCACTCAAAGAAATTTTTAATTCTACTTCATTACCGCAGTCTACTTCACGTTTTGCTTCTATGCAAACATCATATCATAAAGAGAAGCATGAAGAAGAGGAAAAGCATGTACAAGATAAGGAAGAGAAGAAGCAAGATGTAGATCAAGAAGAGGAAGAGGAGGATAGGGAAGAAGAACTTAATAATACATCACCATCTAAGCGTGTCGAGTTTTTACCTACAGATGTTATTGCTGAAACACCTACTACATCGACGCAAGATCTACCATCTTTGAGGTTATGATTACGCCAGAGTATTGCAATCAGTTTAGAACTTTTATTCAAAATACCTATGGATCTCTCTTTGCGCCTTATATAGAAAACTTTTTACAAGAAAAACTGACACTACCTACGGTATTCGCTACGAAGATGACTGTTTCTGGATAGGAAATTCAAATGTTAAGATTAATAACAACAAACTTATTGTAAAAGGTGTTACCTATAAACCTACGAATGGACTCTTAGAACTTCTTTTCTCACGAATACCTGACAAGGATATAATTTTACAAGATAATCTTAAAAAATATAAAGCAATACGTTTTGCTACTGACGCAACACGACGTAATTACAAGAGAGCAGAAGCTGCAAATGCAAATAAGAGTTACAAGTTTCGTGAGTTCATTTCTAAGCTGTTTCCGACTGCACGTGGTCTTGATGTTATCTACAAGCCTTTGTTGCCGTATGTGGACGTAAGATACTGGAATGTCCCAAACTTACCCGTTGAGCGATTACGACTTCTAAGAGCATCGCAAGATGCTGGCCACACAGGTCACGAATCAGAAATACCAGAAATAGAAAGAGAATTACGTTATGCTGGTATTATTTTGTTAATGGCTCGTCAAGAGAAGATCTCACCTGTAAAGGTAAACATCGCACATGAGTTACATAAACCAGCACGTCGCACCTACTACCGCAGACGCGTTATTACACGAGGAAAAGATGATCTCTGGCAAGCAGACTTAGTGGAAATGATTCCATATGCCTCTAGTAATAAGGGGTATAAGTATCTACTTTCTGACATCGATGTGTACTTGAAGTTTGCTTTTGCACAACCCGTGCGTTCTAAAACAGCAGCTCAAGTTAATGAAGCACTTAAACATATTTTTGAAGAATCGAAACGCTGCCCAAGGCTTCTTCAAACAGATCAAGGTAAAGAGTTTTACAACAAGGATTTTTCTTCTTACCTCAAGTTACTTGGCATTCAACACTACTCTACGTTCAGCAATCTCAAGGCAATTGTTGTAGAACGCTTTAATCGTACACTCAAAACAATGTTGTGACGAGATATTACAGCACAAGGTTCATATCGTTGAATTGATCTGCTACCTAAACTTTTATCTACCTACAACGATGCACCTCATCGCACTATCGGAAAAAAGCCACGTCTTGTTACAAGGAATTCACCTCGTCCAGATGCTATTCATCTTGTAATTAAAACAGCTGATCCACGTCGCCATCGCTTTAAAGAAGGTGATTTTGTTCGCATCAGCAAACACAAGTCTATCTTTGCAAAAGGATACACACCTAACTGGAGCATTGAAATTTTTCAAAGCAGAAGTGTTAAGCTTACTAATCCAGTTACGTATTTACTTCGCGATCTCAGAGGACAGCCTATTGAAGGAGGATTATACCTCGAAGAACTGCAGAAAACAAAATATCCTGATCACTATTTAGTTGAACGTGTTTTCAACGTCGTGGGAATAAACTGTACGTTAAATGGCTTGGTTTTAATAACAACTTTCATTCATGGATTAATAAAGAGGATGTACTTTAAATCTTGTGTGTGTTTTTTAATCCTCTACCTCTCTTTTCTTCTAAGTCACTAGGACATGCTGTAGGATTAAACAACACCTGTAATATGTTTTGACAATTCATATTTATTTTAGAATATATATTTTTGTCCTTTATTTATTTTACTGTCTTTGTCACTCAGTTTTCGTTTTATTGCACCAACAACAATAAGTGCTGCTATCTTCTGAGCAGCTGAAGCACTAGGTAATAAAACACACACAGCATAACTTTACGAAGCAGATTTTTATCAGGTACACGTCTTAGTTTAGGATTGTGTTGTCGACATACACTTTGCAGGCAGCATCTAACCACGTGTCAGGCGAACGTGTTCTAGGGTCGTAGGGAAGATAAAGCTCGAAGAAAAGAAGATCAATCACTTTATTGATGAGCCCATGCCCAACATGCTTCCTCATCCTTTTCCCAGCAAGTTTCTTCACCTTTTCCTTGTTTACTCTCTTCGCAGCCATGATAAGTGTTTATAAGCGAAGACAACTCATTAGTTTTAGGTCCATGATACAGTTTAATTAGTTGACATGTACTGCACTGTCTCACAGAAGGGCTCCTACCTAAACTCACGTGTTCATGGTGTAAACTACACGTTTGAAGCTCTGACAAAACAGGATCTTGAGTACACTCACGAGGCAACTTATCCCAAATCTTCTTTACAGCATTCGCAGCTACATTAACCAAAAAATGCCTTCGGTAATGCATTTAACTCTTCTCCGGTAAAAGTGTTTAGTTTCTTTTTGCATGCATATAACTTTACGATTGCCTTTTCAACTGCGTTACACTTACTAGGGAACACATACATGTGTTTCACTCGGATTCGGTTGAAATTTGGTAGGAATATTCGTGGGAGGCAGTAGAATGCTAAGGTGAAAACTGAACATCCCCAGCGCAAGTTTAAACGCCAAAATAGAACAAATAATTAGTCGTAAAATTAGAGGTGCCGCGGGAGTATCGGGGTTTGGTGGAGAGGTAGGGAGGAGCGAAGCAGCGGACGTGAGCCAACCGGGCTGTGTCGAGCTGCGCCAGCAGTCAGGCAGCGTATAGTTTGCGCGTTCCCCTTAACTTCCCGATTAGATGTGCAAAACATAAATATGAAAACAGCACATGAATCAAGTGTACAAAGGACGATGTTTGAACAACGATGCCAATAAAGTTTGAAGAATTCACGCCCGAGTTCTTGTTACTCGTTGTAATTAGTGCAATAGTGATTGTTTAAAAAAGTGTACAAGGCACAGATACTGTGTGCACCATGCACATCTTACAGCGCTGTCGCTTTCACAAGTATTACATTGATTATAGGACTCTTTGAAACAATAATCGACTGGATTAACAAATTGTGAAGGTTTCTTGTTAATATAGCCACATTTGTACCAACTTTACTGCCACATGCTATGAAAACGCGGAGAGGAGAACTGATTGTGCGTCAAAGATTGCTCTTTTAAAATGTTGTTCCTTAAATGTACCTTGATGTCTAACGAGTTTTTATCAAAATTAAATCGTACAAAATACGTATAAATTGCTTTCAAATGCGGAAGCCCAAAACGTCTAACGGCTTGACAAGTCCAGTGGCTCCTTTCGGAATTGTTTGAACATTAATGATTTTTTTACTCCCAATTTTAGCATTTAAAATATTTTCTTCTTTCTGTCCGGTCCAGGAATCGAGAACTAAACCATTTCTGTACAAGTTCTTTGGTCAGTTTTCCAGACTTTGAAGGCAAAGTGTACACATTTGGTGCGGTAAATAGTTTTTCTATATTAGGAAAAAATTTGCCATTTTTTCTTTCAACACCACTTGCAACTTCGGCAGGAGTTGTCCATCTGCCGAAATGATTGGCTGTATTGTGTAGCTATGAGTTAGTGAATTCATAGATTGTGCTTCTGCTAATACGACTTTTTCTCCTCGTTCATTATGGGTCCTGCCAGAATGGAACTCTTCATGAAAACCAGACTGATCTGTATTAAACACGCACATCATGCCATGATTTTCTATTAATTTCCACACTTCTTCAACAAACAGTGTCGCGTTACAATTAGTACCTTCTTGTTCAATTTGGTACATTTTAGATACGAATTTGCATTTTTTTCTTGATCCAATTTTGAATTTCGTTTTAAAACTCATTACCCAGGAATGAGACGCTCGAAACGTGTCGTAGTTCACTAGACGAGCGTACTTTAAGGCCCATTTTTAAATATTTATATCGTGAACAATTTGGTTTCGTTGTGTACTTTCTTTGAACTTTTGATAAGTCTTCTTCGTAACAAATTTATTTTTTTCTCCCATTGTGCCACCGTTTTCCAGTTGTTGCTCCCACGTGTAAAGCTCTTTCCGGATCTTTAATTTATAAAACCTGTGTTTCACTGATACGAAGCTCCTCTGTTTCCCACCTTTGTTTCGCCAATATTCGACGACCTTCTTCTTTTAAGTTATTGGGAATAGGCATCGTTCAGCCATTGTTGTGGATGCAGGGTTAGGAGCAACATTTTTGGAGACGAGGTCAAATGACGGTGTTTCAATATTGTCTTCCTCGAAATCAAAGTCATCATCTGACATATCCAATGTGCCATCCAGTTCCACTGTCATATCGGTATCCAAAACCCTGTCGGCAATTAGACCTGTAAAACGGAGACAAGAACGCAATTCCTGTGAACGCTTGTTTTTCTCGTAAAAGTAAATACACTGACTGACAGAGCAAATGCAACACCAAGAAGGATTGGTCAGAACTTTATGCCAATTGCAGGGTAGACTGACGTCACTAAGGTATGCTCATGATGTGAAATGCGCCGCTGTGCTGCGCACGTAGCGAACGATAAATGGGACACGGCGTTGGCGAATGGCCCACTTCGTACCGTGATTTCTCAGCCGACAGTCATTGTAGAACGTGTTGTCGTGTGCCACAGGACACGTGTATAGCTAAGAATGCCAGGCCGCCGTCAACGGAGGCATTTCCAGCAGACAGACGACTTTACGAGGGGTATGGTGATCGGGCTGAGAAGGGCAGGTTGGTCGCTTCGTCAAATCGCAGCCGATACCCATAGGGATGTGTCCACGGTGCAGCGCCTGTGGCGAAGATGGTTGGCGCAGGGACATGTGGCACGTGCGAGGGGTCCAGGCGCAGCCCGAGTGACGTCAGCACGCGAGGATCGGCGCATCCGCCGCCAAGCGGTGGCAGCCCCGCACGCCACGTCAACCCCCATTCTTCAGCATGTGCAAGACACCCTGGCTGTTCCAATATCGACCAGAACAATTTCCCGTCGATTGGTTGAAGGAGGCCTGCACTCCCGGCGTCCGCTCAGAAGACTACCATTGATTCCACAGCATAGACGTGCACGCCTGGCATGGTGCCGGGCTAGAGCGACTTGGATGAGGGAATGGTGGAACGTCGTGTTCTCCGATGAGTCACGCTTCTGTTCTGTCAGTGATAGTCACCGCAGACGAGTGTGGCGTCGGCGTGGAGAAAGGTCAAATCCGGCAGTAACTGTGGAGCGCCCTACCGCTAGACAACGCGGCATCATGGTTTGGGGCGCTATTGCGTATGATTCCACGTCACCTCTAGTGCGTATTCAAGGCACGTTAAATGCCCACCGCTACGTGCAGCATGTGCTGCGGCCGGGGGCACTCCCGTACCTTCAGGGGCTGCCCAATGCTCTGTTTCAGCAGGATAATGCCCGCCCACACACTGCTCGCATCTCCCAACAGGCTCTACGAGGTGTACAGATGCTTCCGTGGCCAGCGTACTCTCCGGATCTCTCACCAATCGAACACGTGTGGGATCTCATTGGACGCCGTTTGCAAACTCTGCCCCAGCCTCGTACAGACTACCAACTGTGGCAAATGGTTGACAGAGAATGGAGAACCATCCCTCAGGACACCATCCGCACTCTTATTGACTCTGTACCTCGACGTGTTTCTGCGTGCATCGCCGCTCGCGGTGGTCCTACATCCTACTGAGTCGATGCCGTGCGCATTGTGTAACCTGCATATCGGTTTGAAATAAACATCAATTATTCATCCGTGCCGTCTCTGTTTTTTCCCCAACTTTGATCCCTTTCGAACCGCTCCTCCTTGGTGTTGCATTGTCACTGTCAGTCAGTGTATATATAAATACATTGATCTACTTACGATATAATTCCAATCCCAAATTCCTTTCATCTTCAGAAAATGGGGTGTCTTTTTTGTCACACTCTGCAAAACAATTCTGAAGGCACACTAGTACATTCCACGGATTGAATGACTTCTGTAGTGGGCATTTTTTTGTATCTAGGTGTAAAAAATAAATTATTACCATACATGGTTAAAGTAAATATACAGTCACCATTCATAAAAATGACTATAAGAACGTCAGATTTTACCTGTCATTGTAAGAACGTTGTCTCATAGGTCGACTAATCAATGTGCACCTCTTGATCTGCTTTGACGTTTCTAATCGGGAAGATACGAGGTATGTGCGAAGTGCGGTGTAGTAAACAAGAGTGGCCGGGAGGGTGGGGGTGGGTGGTCATTCATTCGACTCGAGCGAGCAGCCCGACTATACGCTGCTCACGTCCGCTGCTTCGCTCCTCCCTCCCTCTCCGCCGCACCCAGATACTCCCGTGGCACTTCTAATTTTACGACTATTTATTTGTTCTATTTTGGCGTTTAAACTTGCGCTGGGGACATGCAGTATTCACCTTAGCATTCTACTGCCTCCCACGAATATTCCTACCAAATTTCAACCGAATCCGAGTGAAACATAATGTATGTGTTCCCTTGTTAGTATCTGTTAGAAATGTCATGATGTCTTTACAAATGTATCTTTTACACTAAGGTTATTTCGACACTCAGTTTATATATGTTGTTCACCTCCCGGCATGCACTGCAACACAACCAATCAAAGAGCATGCATACATGTTGTAAAGACTGTTTATTTGTTTCTCTACTATGCTCCTTCGGAAGAGTTTTAAATGATGGACACCCTAATTCATGCATGTCGATAATATCACACGATGATGGTAGATACTCACGCAACCATTCTTTTTTTTCACAACCCTTTAAAAGAACAAGATCTGCTCTTGACAAATGTGCGTTCATCATTAAAGATAGAAAACGATAAGGTATTAATTTTTCTTCCCACTTCAAACCCAAATTGTTTTCGATCCACTGAGTCTGCTTTTTATCTTCATGTGTTTGCAAACAGTAAGGGGAAGGTGGGCTAAATACTAAACTAACAAGTTTTGGTGCCCACAACACACTGCAATCTAACACAGCCACCTCTTTGAACACAAATTTGTTGCCGTTTACTTTAAAGCCTTGCACATCAACTATTAATGTTTTCGCCATGTTTGCGCTCCACTATCTATCACTGTATCTCGAAGACTAAAGCTCTTAGATAACGAACAGGTTTAAACATGCACACCTATAATAACGTCATCGCTTCAGTACATGCACACTCTTGCTTTCATGATGCATACTTATTACATTCCTTACACCTATTTACTCTTAAAAAAAGCAGTCTAAACATGCACAATGACGTAATCACTGCAGCACGTGCTTACTCTAGCTATCCCGATGCATGTTTAAACTTGTTCGATAAAGCTATCCTTTAGCAGAGGAGGTAGAGGAGGAGGCTATAACAGCCACCGCCATCTTGTGTAGTAGCCTCTAAGTGCTAATTAGCGAGGTGGTAGCCGTAAAGGTAGCAGCACGGTACTCTGTTGAATAAAGATGGCTGCTGTCAAATAAACACGTAGAATATTTTAAATTGTCCGCCGCTACATTTCAAAGGTAAGTAGCTAAAGATAGCAGCACCGAGGTAAGCGATGTAAGATAGCGGTAGCTACAGATGACAGCACGGTGCTCTGTTAATTAAAGATTGCTGCTGTCAAAAAGAATTTTTCAAATTATCTGCCAACACATTTCAAAGGTAAGTAGCTAAAGAGTGCAGCACTGAGGTTTGCGATGCAAGATAGAGGATGGCAGCTGACGAAATTTTTTAAATTACCAGCAGTGCCGTAAAGAAGGCAGCACTAAGGTTAGCGATGCAAGATGGCGGATGACAGCTGTCACGTGGAAATTTCCCGCCAGCACATTTCAAAGGTATAGCACCACGATGCTCTGTTGATTAAAGATGGCTGCTGTCAAATAGAATATTTCAAATTGCCACCACCACATTTCCAAGGTAAGTAGCTAAAGAGTGCAGCACCAATGTTTGCGGTGCAAGATGGCGGATAACAGCTGTCAAAAAAGCACGTGGGTTTGTTAAGCACCAGAATTTTTCAAATTGCCACCACCACATTTCAAAGGTATGTAGCAGCACGATTGTGCAAGCACCCTTAATAAGTCCCATAAAAAGCTATGTATAGCAGCCATCTTGCAGCCGCCATCTTGCGCAAGCACCCTTAAGGTATCTCATTAGGAGCCATCTTGTGTCCGCCGTCTTGCGCAAGCATCCCAAGGGAGTCTCATAAAATCAGCAGCCATCTTGCGACCGCCATCTTGCGCAAGCCTCCTTAAGGAGTCTCATAAAGAGAGACGTATAGCCGCCATCTTGTGTCCGCCATCTTGCGCAAGCATCCCAGGGGAGTATCATAAGAGCAGCTGCCATCTTGCGCAAGCACCCTTAAGGAGTCTCATAAGGAGCCATGTATAGCCCCCATCTTGTAGCCACCATCTTGCTCAAGCATCCCAAAGACGTCTCATAAGAACCTATGTATAGCAGCCATCTTGCAGCCGCCATCTTGCGCAAGCACCTTTAAGGCGTCTCATAAGGAGTCATGTATAGCCGCCATCTTATGCAATTGACGTCGTGGAGAGCATTCAGCCGTAAAACTGGGGTTAAGCCCCTCCATGAGGTTAGGCTTGCTGCCTTGTGTTAGGTTAAGCCCCTGTAAGATAGCGGATGTGAGGTTAGGCGGTGTCTCATAAGGAGCCATTTATAGACGCCATCTTGCGCAATTGGCGTCGGGAAGGGTATCCAGCCGTGAAACTGAGGTTAGACCCTTCCATAAGGTTAGGCTTGCTGTCTTTGTTAGGTTAAGCCCCCTCAAGATAGCAGATATAAGGTTAAGCTCACTCTCTTCGGCGTCAGGAAGGGTAGCCGGCCGTAAAACTGAGGTTAAGCCCCTCCGTGAGGTTAGGCTACCTCTCTTTGTTAGGTTAAGCCCCTCCAAGATAGTGCGTGTGAGGTTAGGGTCGCGCTCTCAGGCGTCAGGAAGGGAATCCGGCTGTAATACAGAGGTTAGGCCCTTCCATGAGGTTAGACCAGCTCTCTTACGCATAAAAAGTTAGGTTAAGCCCCTTCAAGATGGCGGGTGTGAGGTTAGGGTCGCGTTCTTAGCCAGCGTAAGGAGGAGGCCACTCCCGTGAGCGTGTGGCGGTGGTGGAGGAGGAAGACTCTCCCGAGAGCGTGAGGAGGAGGTGGCGGAGGAGGCCTCTGCGTAGAGCCGGTGGCGGTGGTGGGTTCAGAACTCTCACTGCTCCCCTACTATCTTGGTACCATTGGTCGTCTGAGCTGTTATCTTTCTAACCAATGGCTGTCTTCCTTGGGATAAGGCTGCCGAGGAACCTATAGGACATCGCTTTGAGATCGGCATGGGTAATTTTGATATCATTGAAAGCTCCATAAAACATCAAATACGTTTGTTTGTCTTGTTTGCCTACTGGTGACACAATATGCCTTCTCGAAGTGTACTCGTGGTAAACTATGCGTTCTCGTGGAGCACTGATGATACATTAAGCGTTCTCGAGGAGCACTGGTGATTGTCGAGGAATACCAGTATACAAATACGATAGTTCCGAATGGTTTGCCACTCCTAAGGAGTTCGTTCTTGATTATTTTGATAGAGTTAACTTTTGTGATGGTTGTTGGGTCTCATTCTTCATTCGCTGCTCATGGTGCAAGGTAAAAGTCTGCTTTGGTCATTTTGTGAATTCTGACGATGACCACTTTGTGAAATATTACTCCGCTCTCGCATATTAATATGTTCCAGTTCGGAATAAAATACCTTCCGCTCTACCCTACGGTAAATTTTCCTTCGTTATCCTGTGGAAAATTTGTTCCATGAGCAGCTAATGTGTTGCTGTTTGGGTCATCAGTCCATAGACTGGATTGATGCAGTTCTCCTCAATGCCATCTTATCCTGTGATAAATTTTTCATTTCTACGCAACTACTGCATCATACATCTACTCTAATCTGTTTCTTGTATTCCTACCTTGGTCTAATCCTGTCGTTTTTACCACCTACAATTCCCTCAAACACTAACTGAAAAAGTCCTGAGTATGGCGAATGGCATTTAGTGCCAGGAGTGTCCGAGGGCATGTTCGGCTCGCCAGATGCAGGTCTTTTGATTTGACTCCCGTAGGCGACCTGCGCGTCATGATGAGGATGAAGACAACACATACACCCAGCCCCCGTGCCAGAGAAATTAACCAATGATGGTTAAAATTTTCCGACCCTGCCGGGAATCGAACCCGGGACCCCTGTGGTCAAAGGTCAGCACGCTAACTACTTAGCCATGGAGCCGGACCCTGAGTGTATCAATATGTGTCCTATCACTCTGTCTCTTTTTCTAGTCAATTTTTTCCAAATCGTTCTCTCACCAGTTCGATTCAGTATCTCTTCATTCGTGACTCGATCAACCCATCACACCTTCAGCATTCTTCTTTACCACCGCATTTCAAATGCTTCTATTCTCCCTGGGATAGTTATCGTCCGTGCATCATTTCTATACAAAGTCATGCTCCAGAGGAATGTCTTCAAAAACGTCTTTCTAATTCCTATATCGACGTTCGAAGTGAACAAATTTCTTAACTTAAGAAAGCCCTTCCTTGCTTGTGCTAATCTGAATTTTGTGTCCTCCTTACTTCCGCCACCATTAGTAATTCTACCACCCAAGTAACAATAATCATCTACTTACTTTAAGACTGCATTTCTTAACCAAATATTTCCTTCAACACCTGACTTCATTCGACTGCACTCCATTACTTTTGTTTTGGATTTATTTATTTTCATCTTTTACTCCTGCTCCAAGACTGTGCCCATACCACTCAGCAATTTCTACAGATCTTCTGCGGACACAGGAAAAAAAGAAAAATATAATAAGAAAATCTCAGAGATTTAATTTCCTTGGATTGTGATTCATTTTCCGAACGCCTCTTTGACTGCAGCCTTGTCTCACTCCTTTCTGAATTACTGCTTTTTTCATAGCCTTCGATTCGTATCACTGCAGACTGATTTTTGTATAGACTATAGATAATCCATTTTCCTCGGTATCTGATCTCGATCACCTTCAGAATCTCAAATAGCTTGGTCCAATCCACACCATCGAATGTCTTTTCTAGATCTACGAATGTCATGTATATTTGTTTCCAATTTGCCTTACGTCACACCGACACAGTTAGGTCATATTGCGACGATGGGTTAGGAAAGGCCTAAAGTGGGAAAGAAGCGGCCATGGCCCCAATTAAGGTACAGCCCCAGCATTTGACTGGTGTGAAATATCATGTACGTCGACTCGTCTTTCATAATTCGATCCTCTAAGATCAGACGTAAAGTCAGGATTGCCTCACGTGTGCCTACATTTCGTCTGAGGCCAAACTGATCTTCTCCCAACTCAGTTTCAAATTGTCTTTCCATTCTTCTGTAAATAACATGCATTCATACATTATCATTATAGACTGTTATGCCTTTCAGCGTTCAGTCTGCAAGCATTTGAGAATTTACTAAACGTCGCCACAATCCTCGATTTGCAACTAGTGTTGTGGCCTCATTTAGTTCTATACCTCTTATCTTTAAATCGTTAGAAACAGAGTCTAACCATCGTCGTCTTGGTCTCCCTCTATTTCTCTTACCCTCCATAACAGAGTCCATTATTCTCCTAGGTAACCTATCCTCCTCCATTCGCCTCACATGACCCCACCACCGAAGGCGGTTTATGCGTACAGCTTCATCCATCGAATTCATTCCTAAATTAGCCTTTATCTCCTCATACCGAGTGCCCTCCTGCCATTGTTCCCATCTGTTTGTACCAGCAATCATTCTTGCTACTTTCATGTCTGTTACTTCTAACTTATGAATAAGATATCCTGAGTCCACCCAGCTTTCGCTCCCGTAAAGCAAAGTTGGTCTGAAAACAGACCGATGTAAAGATAGTTTCGTCTGGGAGCTGACTTCCTTCTTACAGAATACTGCTGATCGCAACTGCGAGCTCACTGTATTAGCTTTACTACATCTTGATTCAATCTCGCTTACTATATTACCATCCTGGGAAAAAACACAACCTAAATACTTGAAATTATCGACCTGTTCTAGCTTTGTATCACCAATCTGACATTCAATTTTGTTGAATTTCTTACCTACTGACATCAATTTAGTCTTCGAGAGGCTAATTTTCATACCATACTCATTCCACCTATTTTCAAGTTCCAAGATGTTAGACTGCAGGCTTTCGGCACAGTCTGCCATTAAGACCAAGTCGTCAGCATAGGACAAACTATTTACTACATTTCCACCTAACTGAATCCCTCCCTGCCATTTTATACCTTTCAGCATATGATCTATGTAAACTACAAACAGCAAAGGTGAAAGATTACAGCCTTGTCTAACTCCTGTAAGTACCCTGAACCAAGAATTCATTCTACCATCAATTCTCACTGAAGCCCAATTGTCAACATAAATGCCTTTGATTGATTTTAATAATCTACCTTTAATTAAATAGTCCCCCAGTATAGCGAACATCTTTTCCCTCGGTACCCTGTCATATGCTTTCTCTAGATCTACGAAACATAAACACAACTGCCTATTCCTCTCGTAGCATTTTTCAATTACCTGGCGCATACTGAAAATCTGATCCTGACAGCCTCTCTGTGGTCTGAAACCACACTGGTTTTCATCCAACTTCCTCTCAATGACTGATCGCACCCTCCCTTCCAAGATGCCTGTGAATAATTTGCCTGGTATACTAATCAATGAGATACCTCGATAGTTGTTGCAATCCTTCCTGTTCCCTTGCTTATAGATAGGTGCAATTACTGCTTTAGTCCAATCTGAAGGTACCTTACCAACACTCCACGCTAATTTTACTACTCTATGAAGCCATTTCATCCCTGCCTTCCCACTATACTTCACCATTTCAGGTCTAATTTCATCTATTCCTGCTGCCTTATGACAATGGAGTTTATTTACTATCCTTTCCACTTCCTCAAGCATAATTTCACCAACATCATTTTCCTCCTCCCCATGAGCTTGACTGTTTGCAACACCACCATGATGATTTCCTTTTACATTGAGAAGATGTTCAAAATATTCCCTCCACCTCTCCAGTGATTCCCTGGGATCTGTTATGAGTTCACCTGAATTACTCAAAACACTGTTCATTTCCTTTTTCCCTCCCTTCCTAAGATTCTTTATTACTGTCCAGAAAGGTTTCCCTGCTGCTTGACCTAGCCTTTCCAGGTTATTACCAAAATCTTCCCATGACTTCTTTTTGGATTCAACAACTATTTGTTTCGCTCTGTTTCTTTCATCTACGTACAAATCCCTGTCTGCCTCGGCCCTTGTTTGGAGCCATTTCTGATAAGCCTTTTTACGTTTACAGGCTGCTCTCACTTCATCATTCCACCAAGATGTTCGCCTGTTCCCATCTTTACACACAGTTGTTCCTAGGCATTCCCTTGCTGTTTCTGCTACAGCATCCCTGTATGCCACCCATTCACTTTCTATATCCCGAACCTGCTTACTGTCTACTGTTCGAAACTTCTCACTAATCACATCCATGTACTTCTGTCTAATTTCCTCATCCTGGAGATTTTCTACCCTTATACGTTTGCAGACAGATTTCACTTTCTCTACCCTAGGCCTAGAGATACTTAGTTCACTACAGATCAGATAATGGTCTGCATCATCGAAAAATCCCCGAAAAACTCATACATTCCTAAAAGATTTCCTGAATTCAAAGTCTGTTAAGATATAGTCTATTATGGATCTGGTACCCCTAGCCTCCCATGTGTAGCGGTGAATAGCCTTATGCTTGAAGAATGTATTCGTAACAGCTAAACCCATACTAGCACAGAAGTCCAGCAAACGCTTCCCATTCCCATTAGCTTCCATATCTTCCCCACATTTACCAATCACCCTTTCGTATCCTTCAGTTCTATTCCCAACTCTCGCATTGAAATCGCCCATTAGCACTATTCTATCCTTGCTGTTGACCCTGACCACAATGTCACTCAATGCTTCATAAAACTTGTCAACTTCATCCTCATCTGCACCCTCACATGGTGAATACACAGACACAATTCTTGTCCTAATTCCTCCCACTGACAAATCTACCCACATCATTCGCTCATTTACGTGCCTAACCGAAACTATGTTGCGTGCAATGGTATTCCTGACAAAGAGCCCTACCCCAGACTCTGCCCTTCCCTTTCTAACACCCGTCAAGTACACTTTATAATCTCCTATCTCTTCCTCCTTATCTCCCCTTACCCGAATATCACTTACTCCTAGCACATCCAGATGCATCCTCTTTGCTGACTCAGCCAGTTCTACCTTCTTTCTTCCATAAGCCCCCGTTAATATTGATAGCTCCCCATCGAATTCCATTTCGTTCGCCAAGTTGTTTCCAAGGAGTCCCTCGCCTGTCAAATGGGAGTGGGACTCCATTACTCCCATAGGTCCGGGGCTTGCTTAAAGTGTTCTGAGCTCGGTAAATTCATGAATCAGGATGCTGCCCTACTTGCACATAGTCCATGTGAGGATCTCTCCTCTAACGGATTTTGGACCACCGGTGAATTGTATAGTCCTAGCCGCCTGAGCAGAAGGAGGGCCACGACTCAGAATATGTCCACTCCCATTCCATAGCAACTGGTATCTCGACTCTCAGGACCACTTACTAGGCCACTCAGCCGTTGCCCATGGTTCACGAACTAGGACGTGACTACAGTAACCCACAAACATGAATACGTGTTAAAATTTTGCAAGCGTGAGATTCTAAACTAATGGTGTAGTAGTTGGTTTCTCTTAACGCGGTCAGTAATTCTGAGGGTATGTCAACAATTCCAGGCGCCTTATTGCTACTTAGATCTCTCAAAGCTCTGTCAAATTTTGACCTCAAAATTGGGTCTCCCATTTCATCAGCATCAACAGCTTCTTTTTGTTCCACAACCTTATTATCTACTTCTTTCCCTTCATACAATTTTTCAGGTAATATGTTCCTGCCATCTTTCTTTCTTGTATTCCTTCCCTAGAAGTGGTTTTCCATCTGAACTCTTAATATTCTTACAGCTAGTTTTCCTTTCTTAAAACGTTTCCTTGGTTTTTCTGTGTGCAGCATCTTCCTTTCCTACAACCATACAACCTTCAACATCCTTGCACTTCTCTTTCAGCCACTCTTCCTTAGCTGACGTGCACTTTCTATCCACTTCATTCTTTAATCACCCGTGATCTTTTCTGCCCTCCCGTTTTTTGAATTTCTGTAATTTCACCGTTCGTCAATCAATCTGATTCTTACTTGATATTACCTTTCTTCGCAAGCCCTACTGATCTCCTCCTTCACGACTGCCCACTACACGTTTATCGTGTTTCCTTAAGCCTTTTCATTTAGTCCATGTGCAACATGTTCCTTAAAACATTCCCTCACACCATTTTCTTTCAATTTATCTAGACCTCACCTTCTCGCATTCTTTTCTTCAATTTCTTCAACTTCAGATGACATTTCATGGCCACCAAATTTTGGTCAGAGTCCATATTTGCTCTTAGGAATGTCTTGCAATCCAACACCAGGTTTCTGACTCTCTGCCTAAATATAATGAAGTCTATTTTTTATATTCCCGTGTCTCCAGATATCATCCTCGTATACAACCGTCACTTGTGGTGTTTGAACCAAGTATTAGCAAGGACTTTATTATGGTCGGTGAAGAATTCAACCACCCGACTTCCTCCTTCATTTCATGTCCCAGTCCTAATTCTCCTCCGGCATTACCTTCTCCTTGGCCTACCACTGCATTCCAGTCTCCCATCACAATTACATGTAGATTCTCGTCTTCTTTTACATATTGCATTAAATCTCCTATCTCTTCATATATTCTTTCGATGCCTTCATCATCTGCTGAACTAGTAGGCATATAGACCTGCACTATTCACTACTGTGACTATTGTCTATCTTTACAACAATAATTGGTACACTATACTGGTCGTATTAGCGTACCCGCTCCCCTATTCTCTTATTCATTATTTAACCAACTCCTGCATTTCCCATGTTTGATTTTGTGTTGATAAAACTGTAGTTACCTGACAATAAATCCTGCTCTTCCTGCCAACGTATTTCACTGAAACCAACTACATCTAATTTTAGTATATCCATTGCCTTTTTCAGATTCTCTAACCTACCACAACGATTCAAACTTCTAACATTCCACGCTCCAACTCGCAGAATGTCAGTATTCACCTTTCGGAAGAATGCCCACTCCCGTGCAATCCCCACCCGCATATCCGAATGGGGGAATATTTTACCCGGGAGGAAGCCATCATAATTACATCATTCATTTATACAGAGAGCTGCATGTCCTCGGGAGTTAGTTACAGCTGAAGTTTTCCGCTGCTTTCTGCGATGTAGCAGTATCAACACAGCTAAGTCATGTTAAATATGTAATTGCAAGACGATATCAGTCAATCATCCAGACTGCCACCCTTGAAAAATTCGAAACGCTGCTGCCCCCCTTTCGATGAACCATTGGTAGTCTTGGGTATAGACAGATACACATCTGATGTGGTTAAACCTATACGGAAGCGTCCCCACCACGGCAAGTTCACATGGTTCACAGGGAAGGCAGCTAATATAGCGTAAGTTAACTAGATGTGTATGATACTTTCAACGATATCAGCAACATTGTGCTTTGACGACTTCGAAGTGAGATGGATTCCTCGTGAGTTTCATGAACTCAGGTCGACAGATTCCACCTCCGTTAATACAAATTTTATAAACACAGATCACTTTTATTTTAGGATCACATGACTTTATCCTAAAGAAAATTGAATTCTCGTATTCATAAGCCAGTCTTAAATTCATGGCAAAGTCAGAATTCGAGCACAGAGCTTGAGGGCCTTATGAACAGCAACTTGGTACGCAAATTGTTAGACCAGAGGGATGTCACTATCATTGTTTGTCTAGTGACAATATATACAGCCAAATCACATTATTATGACCACCTGCTAGTATATAACACATATTTTTATATTTGTAAAACATTTTAAGGGACTGCCTGGTCGAAACGGTAAAGGCGTGCAGGGCTCGTCCGGAAGGACGTGGGTTCGATTCCCTGTCAGGAAGTGGTAAATTTTAAGAAACAAGTTTTCCACTTCCGGAGGTGCATATGGCCATGAGGTTCACTCAGCCTTCACCAAAATGAGTACCTGGCTAATTCCTCGGGGCATTGGTGGCCGGGCATATAGCTAACCACTCTACCCCATCAGGTGCAGAGGTTACGGATAGTGGAAGCCTTTACTTCCACCCCTCCACAACAATTTTAAAGTACTTTGATATTTCATGGTTTTAATTTTTAATATTCCCTACACCATAATTCAAGGAAGTAAACTTTTTATTTTCCATGTGCTAAGAACGAAAGTAAAGTGTTCCGAATTTTCACTTGTCAAATACAGAAACCCTAAGCAGAAAAAGTTACATTGTTACTGTTAGCATCACTAATTCCAAACAGCGTACACGGATAGCCAAATAAAGTACTGCGATCTGTACAGCCACATATTCATTCACTTTTATTGTAAATATTATGGTCAAATTGTCTATTATATGTTTCATTCTTATTGTGATATTTGCGTTGAATAGAAAGGACTGGTTTAGATGGTCCTATTTTTTATTTCTTCATGTCATTATACGTTGGTTGTTCAGTAAGAATATTTTTAATTTCATTCATATCAGTTATTAAACTTCTGTAGCGTAACGGTTACCACTATTAGCTGCCGTCCTCGAAGACTTGGGTTCGATTCTCAGTACTACCAGAGATTTAAGAATGCCAGGAGGGCTGGTATGTGGTTAAAATTGAACATACAACTCACCTCCACTGGAGCTGCGCCTGAAAAGTGCTGCACAACCTGGGGACGATGAGACGAGATTGCCCAGCTCCATGGCTAAATAGTTAGCGTGTTGATCTGTGGTCCAAGGGGTCCCGGATTCGATTCCCAACCGGATCGAAGATTTTAACTGTAACTGGTTAATTACTCTGGTTTTGGGACTGGATGTTTTGTACCGTCTTAAAGATTAGAATTCATCATAGTTACCCTCACACTCATGCAGGACGCCTTCACTACCGTCCTAAGCGAATTCAATATATTTGCAAAATTTAACCCTGTGGGTTTGGAGGTAGTCTTCAACGATTTTTTACAGCCAAATTAACATGTTTACAACAAAACTCGAGATATTAGACGTATTTCGTCTGGCGTATGTTACAAAATCGATGTTTACGATGACTTAAAAAATAGCCGAAATGGAGTATCTTGCATTTCCTTGGGTTAACCAACGTATCTGGTAGTAAATACCGTAAGTGCGTTAAGGAAATGACACATTATGCTATAAGGTAAGGGAAATATAAATAGCTTAAAATCTCAATGATCTCAAAACAAGTATTTGCGCATACGTTGAATTCGCTTAGAATGGCAGTATGGACGTCAGTTCCAAAGACGTGCGTAACATTATTATTATTATTATTATTATTATTATTATTATTATTATTATTATTATTATTATTATTATTATTATGCGCTGGCGAGATGTAGTGTTTACAGTGCACTATGTCTTCTGGTATGGGCTATATCAAATTTGTTACTTTCATTGACCTGTCTCAGTCTCATCCTTGGCTTTGACAATATAAATGTGAGAGGTATGAGTGATGCTAGTAATACCATTCCTTATGCAGCCAGACCCTGTTATGAATGGTGTGAAAATATCGCCCATAGGGTCGATTGGTGCATGCATTTAAGTGGGCTTGGCAGACTGATATGTAATAGCAACGGCTGGCTCGGTGAGGAAAGCAACGGGAAACTACCTCGCTCTTCATTTCCCTAGTACGCCTCTTCAGTGACGCCTAGACTATTTACGACAGCTGTTGGCGGAGCTGCAGAGGATCAAACTAGCCTTCGGGCTGAATACCCAATATACATTATTATTATTGTACCGGGTGGTACACCTCCACGCCGCTAATTTAAATGCGCGCCAGTTAAAACTCCTCTGCTGGAGGAAGTCTGAACTTTATTGACGTTATTAATTTTCTACCTTCTCAGAAGATGTCACTACCTGTAAATTTTGGAGTTTTAGAACTGTGTCAATTTTGATGTGTTTTTGTTTCGCTTGAAGTAAGAAGTGTGAACTTTCTCTTCTAGAGGACACTACTGAAGATCTACAATAGTGCAACCTAGTGCGGAGTCAAAGAACTATTTTTTTGGAGAAAATTTAATTTCAAGAGTTTGTTCTTTGTTAAATTTCTTTCTGTCATTGTTTAAGTTGGCAATATTTACCCCTTTCTTCCCCTTGTTATGAATGTATCCAATCCCGAATTTTTTCAATTAATTTCTATCCAATCAGATGTATCTTCCCCCAACTTGAATCTGTTGCGGGGTCCTACCCAATAAAGTGTTTGTGGGAGGGTGTTTTCATTCCCCTAACGCCTAGAAACTTCCGCGAGAGGATATAAACTGCTGATTTTCGGGTCTCCGGGCCACTTGTGTTCCATCTTTCAGTGTGTTAAGTACATAGCAGGGGGCGGGAAGCGCCTCTTTCTTCGGCAGCGGTCAACAACAAGGTAATGGCCGATTAATAACTTCTTTCTTTGCTAGCTCAGAAGTTTAACTTTCGGGGCGGGTTCTAAGCGTTCAACCATGTAACCTTTTCCTAAAATGTAACTTCTCTTTTCATCTATTCTCTTGTAAAACGACATATTGGGATAGAGAGTGCTAACCCTCTCGAGCTCCCACTCACATTGTCTTGAGGTGAACTTATTTTCTCAACCAATTCTTCCGTAATGTAATGTAAATTGCTATTAAGTCACCTCTGTAGTATGGGATTAGCCCTTGTATTAACGGCCTAGTGCCAAGTAGGTCTTAAGCAAAGTGTATTAGGAGTGCAAGTTCGCCTCCTCTCAAATTGTATTTTAGAGGTCATGTATTAATCTTCTTGTTATTTAACAGACCTCAGTAGGTTGGGTATTTTGCCCCTGTGTATATGTCCTTTGAGGACGGCTTAAAGGTGGAGTTCGGAGTGGCCTATGATAGGCTTGTATTTTAGGGGGAAGTTGCCCTTTTTGAAAATTGTGTTTCTGCCTCAAGGAGGCTTTTGGATGTAATTGGAAGCTGATGTTTCTGGCATGTTTGGGGGTTTTCGGCCCCTTTGTTGTATGGTGTTCATTGTAAGGTTGGGCTCATTGCTCAAGAATTATGTTTCTGACTTTTGAAGCCCCAAATGGGGTACCTATGTAAATGTATTTGTCAATCGTGTTTCGGCTACTAAGTACCTGTTCTATTTGTTGTTACCTAATTTTGAAAAGAAAATATAACCTTGTTAAATTTTAAAATTAATTTCACTTTAGTAGCTTGAGACCCATTCACCACCCAGCACCTTCTTTCATGCATAACTACCACCAAAACACGGTAACAAGTGGTAGCAGAGCGTGGTTGAATGGGTCTCAATTTAGCCCCTTTTGACGGCTAAATATTGTTTGTTCCGAACTCTAACCATTTTCTCAGTTGCTGGAATTTTTTGACCTTTTCAAAATTGGTCTGTCATCATGCCCGGCCCTCGCGATGTTCTCCTTCTTAACTATTTGCGCAAGGAGGAGTTGATCTATGAATTAACTATCAGAAATGTGCAATCTGGAGGCACGGTTGCAATAGACACTAACAAGCTTAGAGAGTCCCTGGATTTGCCCATTTCCATCCCCAATTTGGGAGAGAAAGAAATTGACGATTCTCTTTCCACGATCACGGAGAATATTACTGGGCTAGCTTCAAATTAAGCGTGTGCAAGGCAGGCTATATCATTTTTCGAATAAGGTTAACGATCTGTTGTCTCTAAAACTGAATGACGTTCAGAGGAAGGAAGCTAGTAAGCTCCTGGAAAATATTTCCGAATTATCTAGTAAGGTCACTCAATTGTTAACTGGGGAAGTTCCTCCCAAATCTGATCAGCCCACCATAGTGAATGTAGGTAGCGAGGAAGAACCTGCTAAGGGAGAAGTAAATAGGAAAACCATCGCTGCTCAAACTATCTCTGCCCCATTGGACAACGAGTCTGAACGCCGCGCATCGCTGAGTAACATCCGTTCTGAATTAACTTCTTTGCCATTGAAACCTTTACCTACTATGTCACCCGGGTTTAGTAGCTTGCCTCATCCATTGGCAATGTTGCTCAGAGGTATTTCTAAGTTTTCCGTTAATACCACCAGTGACGTAATTTCATTTTTAAGATTTCTAGTGGAATTTCAGGATCATGCCCTTGTTTTTTCTCTTTCTCCATGTCAAATCTTGCAAATTATCTATCCGTATGCTATTGGTATTCTCTCTGACAAAATAGTTAGAGCCATTGCCGAGCAATCTTCTATTGAGGATTTCCATGCCCATTTGCTAGCTAACTTCATCCCGGCTAGGGCCAGGTCCTCCCTTATTCAGAAGTACTATTATCGTGTACAGCGCTTGGATGAAAACTTGGCTGATTTCATACAGGACATTAAGTTTTATACTAGGGTGTTTGCCCTTCATTTTCCTGAAGATCAGATTATACAGGCTATTGTAGAGGGAATTTCACCCCCCTATAGGTCATATTTGTGTTTCGCGGCGTGCCCGCAAACCTTCTCTGAACTTGAAGCATTGGCCGTCTCAGCGGAAGGAGTTAGATACGCCGATTCTTTGCGTGTCGCGAAAGAACCCCCGCCTTCCTTTAGTAACACTCGGCCTCCTCCTCGCCGACCAGTCAATCCCCGTAAATGTTATGCTTGCGGGTCGCCTGACCATGTGCGCAACAAGTGTCCGCTGATCAAGTCAAGTGGGACAAGGAATGGAGCCGGGTCATCACAAGGCTGTTTTAAATGTGGGGCTTTCTCACATATTGCCAAGAATTGTCCCAACTCAAATAGCACCCCCTCCTGCTCAACTTCTGGTGCAAATTCCACCTATGCCAATAATAAAAAGTGACTAGTGGCTCCGGCTGAGTCGACTAATCCATCTTCCCGAGACTCAGCCCTTAGTAAACAGGTTGTAAATGCAGAGAACGATCAGCCTTCAAATTCATCTTTTGAATGCCCTAAAGAATGTCTTGGGATTGCGGCGGATACCCCCGCACCTGTTCCTTTTCTTAAGATTGAGTTAAATAACGAGCCTATAACAGCTCTCTTAGATTCAGGGAGTGTTTGTTCGATTATTTCGGCTGAATGGTATTCTAAATTGAAATCGGTTTGTAAACTTCCTGACTATGTCTCTTCTCCTGTTCAATACATTTCGGCTAATTCATCTCCATTAGAAATTCTAGGTTCCTTACTGGTCAAGATTCGTATTTTTAAGTTTACATGGAAAATTAAATTGGTTGTGGCCAAGCAATTGTCTTGCCCCATTATATTGGGAGCTGACTTTATTTCTCACACTGGTCTTGTGCTCGATCTCCAGTCTAGGTCGTGCACATTCAAATTTGCTTCTAGTTGTAAAATACCACTATTAAAGTGTAATTCTGTGTCATGTTCTTCTATTTCGCCTACCCAGGATGAGATGTTGTTAGACCTTAGACATCTACCTGAGGAGCAGGCTGATAGTATTCGCAAACTGTGTCAGTCGTTTCCCGAGGTGTTCTCTGATACTCTTGGTGTTACTGACCTTATTGAATACAAAATTGAGGTCACGGATTCGATTCCTGTTCGTTTTCCACCGTATAGGCTATCTCCACCTAAAATGAAGGCTCTGAAAGAAATTATCGATCAGATGTTGAAGGATGGTATTATTAGGCCCTCTAAGTCGGCGTATTCATCGCCTATTTTTCTAGTCCCGAAACCCCAAGGAGGCTTCAGGCCTGTCATTGATTACAGGGCTCTCAATCGGAAGGTGGTGTTGCAATCTGTGCCCCTTCCTGACCTTCATTCTTGTTTTTCATGGTTTCGTAAGGCCAAGTTCTTCACCATCTTGGACTTAAATCAGGCCTATAATCAAATTCCTCTTGCCGAAGAGTCTAAACACCTTACAGCGTTTGCCACGGACTGGAATTTATATGAATACAACCGCGTGCCTTTCGGGCTCCCTACGGGAGCAGCTGTGCTCACTAGGCTACTAGATAGGGTTTTCTCCGACATCAAATTCGAGTACTTATATCACTATTTAGATGATGTCGTCGTATTTTCAGAGACTTTTGAAGAACATCTAGATCACCTGCGAGAAGTTCTCGATCGCCTTCGTAAGGCTGGGTTAACTGTTAAGTTGTCCAAGGTTGCCTTTGCTAAGCCCTCTATGTCATTCCTAGGGCATATTGTGTCACCCGATGGTGTAGCAGTCGATCATTCTAGAACACAGGCCATCCGTGATTTTAAACCTCCCAAGGACATTAAAGGTATCGCCAGGTTCATTGGTATGGTGAATTTCTTCAGAAAGTTTATTCCTAACTTCGCTAATAGAGCGGCGCCCTTAAACCTTCTTCGTAGGAAAGGCATCAAATTCGAGTGGGGACCTTCTCAACAAGCCGCTTTTGAAGACCTTAAATTAGCACTTTGTAATGCCCCTGTACTTGCTATGCCTGATTTCTCGAAGAAATTCATTGTCCAAACCGACGCATCGTCGTCAGCAGTAGCTGCAGTCCTTCTTCAAGAGACTGAACTAGGGAGGCGACCCATCGCCTATGCATCTAGGACTTTGTCGGCTCAAGAAGCCAAGTATTCCATCTATGAGCTCGAAGGTTTGGCAGTCTTATTCGCCTTAGAGAAGTTCCGTCTCTATCTGGAACATGTCAAATTCGACCTGGAGACAGATAATCAAGCCTTAAGCTGGGTCTTAGGTAGGCCGCGTCGTACTGGTCGTATAGCCCGCTGGGCTATTCGTATTTCCGCCTTCCAGTTTGATGTTAGACATATCAGAGGTACCGAAAATGTTGTTGCTGATGGACTCAGCCGTATGTTTCATAACGACGTCGAGACCCACGAACCGGTCGATAGTTCATCACCTTCCGAGTCCATACTATCTGGTGTTAATGCCATCTTAACAGATGCTCCCATGCTTTTTAGGGATATTGAGAAATACCAACGTGAAGATCCGACGCTGGCTCCGATAATGGAAACCCTTTCTTCTGGGGAACATGCTGTCCCTTATGTTCTGAGGAATGGTGTTCTATGTTGCCCTTCGAGGCATGATAAGTTGATGAAAGTTGTTGTTCCAGCGGTTCTTGTACCTATGATCTTCAAGTATTATCATGAGACCCCATTAGGAGGGCATCTTGGAATCTTTAAAACCCGTGAAAAGATTCGTGAAATGTTCATCTGGAAAGGTATGGACGGCGAAATTCGTGAACTTGTAAAAGCTTGTAAATCTTGTTTGCTCAGTAAACCAACCATGTCCACCAAGGTAGGCCTCTTGTCTTCGCATCAAGCATCGCGCCCCATGGAACGCCTGTATATTGATTATGTAGGACCCTTCCCCCAGTCAAAGGGAAATGCCAACAAATTCATCTTTGTATGTGTAGATGGTTTTACAAGATTTTCGTGGTTATTTCCGACTAAGCTGGCTACCGCTCAATCTACAATTACTTGCTTAAATTCTATTTTTGCTTCTTTTGGTCCGTGCCAATATATTGTATCTGATAATGCTAAGGCTTTTACATCTAATTTATTTCGTAAATTCTGTTTTGACTTATCCATCTCTCATGTAACTACTTCTGCTTATTACCCTCAACCATCTCTGGCTGAACGGGTTAATCGTAATCTCAGGTCCGCACTGATTGCCTATCATCATGATGATCATTCCAGGTGGGACACGTCCCTGCATTGGTTAGCTTTTGCTTTGAATTCAGCGGTTCATGAATCTCACAAGTGTACTCCAGCTTCTTTGATGTTTAAGTTTGTTCCCAACACGCCGCTCTCTAACCTCTGGTCTCTGAGTGACATTCTGCCCGAGACAATAGATCCGGACAACATTAAAGATCTTTGGAAGAAGGCTAAAGCTAATCTTAAAGTATCTCATGAAAAGGTTAGGGAAAGGTATGATCGTGGACGGAGACCCACCCCTTTAAAGGTAGGTGACCAAGTAATGGTCAAAAATTTTGTTCCCGCGGGCAAGCTTGCCCCCAGATTTCATGGGCCTTGTATAATTCTCGATTTCCTCACCCCGGTTACGTTGTTATTAAGCAATCCAGCCACCGAGAGGATATTTAGGGTTCACCTGTCACAGGTGAAACCAGTGTAAATTTTGTGTCAACTTGCTTCATATAATTTGAAAGGAATATGAAGGTTATATTTTTTTTTTGAGTTCAACTTTAAGGCATTCTGCTCCTTCTATTTTATTTTATATGTAAGCATTTCTTGTAAACCTCCCCGATTGTTAAACTGCCATCCTGTCCTTGCCACGGCCATTACCACGCTCCCGTCTCCTGCTCCAACACACACAGTGGCTTAACTTATGCCATGGATATTTGCACGCCGCTGGCCCCTCAACCTCTCCACAAGCCTGTACCATCAAAGAAGATGATAGTCCAACACAATTCTGCCGCCAAGCTTTAATGTTTCAGTGCCCCCGCAGCCGCGCGACGCCGTGCAGCTACTGGAGCAGAGGACGGGCCCCCTCGGCCCCAGCGAGGACGACGTGTGCACGGCGAGCCGGAACTCTCCTCCCGGCCAAGGCTGATGTGCGGCGCACGACCTGCTACTTGCCCGCGGCCTGTATATGTTCACCGCGGGCGCGGCGTGCTTCAACACCTCTGCTCCCCTCATAGTGCGGGCGAGCGGTATCTCTGGGTACTTGAGGGGTCCGAGCGGCCTCCTTTGGACGCAAGCTGCAACGGCCGGTCTGGCCATCCAACTTAGCCTACATCAACTACATGGACAGTCACTATAAGAGATGACTACACTTGGGAATTCAACAACAAATTTGGTGGACATTGCAAAATTTTTCATCACCGTTTAAAAGATTATCTTCAGAAATTCGCCTTCTACCAACATAAATACTTTACGTTACCAATTACAACAAAAATTTTGGAACTGAATTAAGAAATTTCTCAAATACTTCTGCAATTTATTTTAATATCAACATCAAAACTTGGACCTTATTTTCAAACAAAAGTTTATGTTCTTCTGTGTTACCCCTTGGAGGAACTTTTGGGGGGGGAGGTCTGTACCGGGTGGTACACCTCCACGCCGCTAATTTAAATGCGCGCCAGTTAAAACTCCTCTGCTGGAGGAAGTCTGAACTTTATTGACGTTATTAATTTTCTACCTTCTCAGAAGATGTCACTACCTGTAAATTTTGGAGTTTTAGAACTGTGTCACTTTTGATGTGTTTTTGTTTCGCTTGAAGTAAGAAGTGTGAACTTTCTCTTCTAGAGGACACTACTGAAGATCTACAATAGTGCAACCTAGTGCGGAGTCAAAGAACTATTTTTTTGGAGAAAATTTAATTTCAAGAGTTTGTTCTTTGTTAAATTTCTTTCTGTCATTGTTTAAGTTGGCAATATTTACCCCTTTCTTCCCCTTGTTATGAATGTATCCAATCCCGAATTTTTTCAATTAATTTCTATCCAATCAGATGTATCTTCCCCCAACTTGAATCTGTTGCGGGGTCCTACCCAATAAAGTGTTTGTGGGAGGGTGTTTTCATTCCCCTAACGCCTAGAAACTTCCGCGAGAGGATATAAACTGCTGATTTTCGGGTCTCCGGGCCACTTGTGTTCCATCTTTCAGTGTGTTAAGTACATAGCAGGGGGCGGGAAGCGCCTCTTTCTTCGGCAGCGGTCAACAACAAGGTAATGGCCGATTAATAACTTCTTTCTTTGCTAGCTCAGCAGTTTAACTTTCGGGGCGGGTTCTAAGCGTTCAACCATGTAACCTTTTCCTAAAATGTAACTTCTCTTTTCATCTATTCTCTTGTAAAACGACATATTGGGATAGAGAGTGCTAACCCTCTCGAGCTCCCACTCACATTGTCTTGAGGTGAACTTATTTTCTCAACCAATTCTTCCGTAATGTAATGTAAATTGCTATTAAGTCACCTCTGTAGTATGGGATTAGCCCTTGTATTAACGGCCTAGTGCCAAGTAGGTCTTAAGCAAAGTGTATTAGGAGTGCAAGTTCGCCTCCTCTCAAATTGTATTTTAGAGGTCATGTATTAATCTTCTTGTTATTTAACAGACCTCAGTAGGTTGGGTATTTTGCCCCTGTGTATATGTCCTTTGAGGACGGCTTAAAGGTGGAGTTCGGAGTGGCCTATGATAGGCTTGTATTTTAGGGGGAAGTTGCCCTTTTTGAAAATTGTGTTTCTGCCTCAAGGAGGCTTTTGGATGTAATTGGAAGCTGATGTTTCTGGCATGTTTGGGGGTTTTCGGCCCCTTTGTTGTATGGTGTTCATTGTAAGGTTGGGCTCATTGCTCAAGAATTATGTTTCTGACTTTTGAAGCCCCAAATGGGGTACCTATGTAAATGTATTTGTCAATCGTGTTTCGGCTACTAAGTACCTGTTCTATTTGTTGTTACCTAATTTTGAAAAGAAAATATAACCTTGTTAAATTTTAAAATTAATTTCACTTTAGTAGCTTGAGACCCATTCACCACCCAGCACCTTCTTTCATGCATAACTACCACCAAAACACGGTAAGAATTATTATTATTATTATTATTATTATTATTATTATTAATATTATTATTATTATTATTATTATTATTATTATTATTATTATTATTATTATTAACTGAAGCACACAATGTATAGGCCTATTTATACGTTGATTGCCCAAAGACACGCGTTAGAACTGTTCACAAAACTGCAACATACAGTCTATCTATATATATAAAGTAGCTTGTCCTGACTGACTGACTGACTGACTGACTGATTCATCATCGCCGAGCCAAAACTACTGGACATAATGAAATGAAATTTTGGGGATACATTCATATTAGGATGTAGGTGCTCGCTAAGAGAGGATTTTTGGATATTCTGTCGCTAAGGGGGTGAAAAGGGGGGTGAAATTTTAAAATGAGTGAATCTATATCTCAAAACTTTAAAAGTTTACAAATGTAAAAATTGGTATTTAGAATCTTCTTTAAAAATAAGGAAACACGTATTTTTTTATTTTCAGAAAATCCCAATAGGAGGGGTGAAAACGGTGAAAAAGGGGTTGAATGCCTTTAATCAGGATACTGGTACTTATATCTCAGAAACTGTAGGTATTAGAGACCTGAAAATTGGTACTTTTGATCTCTTTTAAAAATAAAGAAACACGTATTTTTTTGTTTTTGGAAAATCCAATTAATGGGAGTGTGAAAAGGGGGGTGAATTTTTAAAATCAGTGTATCTATATCTCAAAACTTTGAACGTTTACAGATGTAAAAATTGGTATTTAGAATCTTCATTAAAAATAAAGAAACATGTATTTTTTGTTTTCGGAAAATACCAATAGGAAAGGTGGAAAGGGGTGAAAAATGGGTTGAATGCATTTAATGAGGATACTTCTATCTCAGGAACTGAATATATTACAGACCTGAAAATTGGTGTTTTGGGTCTCCTTTAAAAATAAAGAAACACGTATTTTTTTGTTTTTGGAAAATGCAATTAATGGGGGGGTGAGAGGGTTGAATTTTTAAAATGAGTGTATCTATATCACAAAACTTTTAAAGTTTATAGATGTAAAAAATTAGTATTTAGAATTTCCTTTAAAAATAAAGAAACACGTATATTTTTGTTTTCGGAAAATCCCAATAGGAAGGGTGGGAAAGGGTGAAAATTTGTTGAATGCCTTTAATGAGGCTAATTATATTTCAGAACCTGAAGATATTACAGACCTGAAAATTGGTATTTATGATCTACTTTAAAATAATAAAGAAAGAGGCATTTTTTGTTTTTGGAAAATCCAAATAATGGGGGTGTAAAGGGGAGTGAATTTTTAAAATGAGTGTATCTACATCCTAAAATTTTAAACGTTTACAGATGTGAAAATTGGTATTTAGAATCTCCTTTAAAAATAAAGAAACATGTATTTTTTGTTTTCAGAAAATCACAATAGGAGGGGTGTAAAAGGGTGAATAATGGGTTGAATGCCTTTAATGAGGATACATATATCTCAGAAACTGAAGATATTACAGAACTGAAAATTTGTATATGGGATCTCCTTTAAAAATAAAGAAACACGTATTTTTTTGTTTTTTGGAAAATCCAATTAATGGCGATTAAACAGGAGTGACATATTTGGGTGAATTTTTTGAAAGACAGTATCTACAGAATATCTGAGAAACGTAGAATGTTACAGACGTAAAAAGTGATATTTGGAATCTCCTGCAAATGTAAAGAAACATAGGCGATTTGTTTTTGGAAACTCCTCTTAAGGGGAACTAAAATGGGGGTTAAATTTTTAAATGAGAATTTATACAGTATATCTCAAGAAACTTAACATGTGACAGAAGTGAAAAATGGTATTTTTATCTCTATAAAAATAAGGAAACGTGTATTTTTTGTTTTCGGATACAGCACTTGGGCGCAGGGGGGGGGGGTAAAAGTGACTGAAAATGGTGTTGAATTCTTTTAATTAGGCTACTGTTATCTCAAAAATGAAGGTGTTACAGACGTGAAATTTGATATTTGGAATCTGCTTTAAAAGTAAAGAGCACGAATTCTCGGAAAATCCAATGAATGGGAGGGGGGGGGGGGAAGGGGGTGAAAGAATTGAAAACTTAATTGACCTAATTGTATGAGAATACTTACATCTAATAAAAGCTAAAGTTGTTAGGGCCTACAGACGTGAAAATTGGTATTTGGATCTCCTTTAAAGACAAAGAAAAGCCCGTTTTGTGGGGGGGATCATCTTGGGAGGCTTGAGTGAAAAGGAGTTGAATTCCTTTCATGAGGACACATAAATCAAAAACTGAAGAAGTTAAAGTCGTGATAATTGGTATTTAGAAGATCCTTTACTATTAAAGAAACAAGTATTTTTGCCGGAAAATGCACTTGGGGTGGGGATGGGAGGAGTGTGAATGTGAAAAAAAGTGAATTATTTTAATCTGAAAACTGAAGGTAATAGACGTAAACAATGGTGTTTGGAATCTCCTTTAAACATAAAGAAACACTCCTTCTTTTAGGTTTTTTTTGGGAGGGGGTAAATAAACTTAACGGCGGTGGGGTGTAAAAAGAGTTGAGACCAATTGATTTTACTGTTCATAATGTATTTATAAGGAGCCTCCGTTGCTCAGGCGGCAGCGCGGCGGCCTCTCACAGCTGGGTTCCGTGGTTCAAATCCTGGTCTCTCCATGTGACATTCGTGCTGGACAAAACGGAGGTGGGACAGGTTTTTCTCCGGATATTCTGGTTTTCCCTGTCATCATTCATTCCAGCAACACTGTCCAATATAATTTCATTTCATTCGTCATCCATTAATCATTGCCCCAGAGGAGTGCGACAGGTTTCGGCTGCCGGCACAATTCCTATTGTCGCCGCTATATGGGGGCTTTATTCATTCCATTCCTGACCCTGTCGAATGACTGGAAACAGGCTGTAGATTTTCGATGTACTTATTCTGATCATAAACCGATCATTTTTAATCTTTCCTGGGTTCGTTTTCAAGAGCCATCTTTCCCTTCGGAGAACGTTCTTAGATTACAGTACCTTCTCCTGGCATATAAATAAAATTTTAAACACATTTGAAATAAACGATAGGAATGAGATTGACCGTCCAGTTTTTCACCTCTTTAATAAGGTCAATAATCCACTGAAGTATGTTATTCGTATGGCCAGAAATCCCCCACACTTGCCTACGCGCGACAATGGTGCTGGTCACATTCTCAACAATGACAATGGCAGCAGATGTAATTTACCGCCAAGTAGCGGTCTTGCATCTTGCTGTTGGGTCCAGAACATCTATAATAATAATAATAATAATAATAATAATAATAATAATAATAATAATAATAATAATAATAATAATAATAATAATAATAATAATAATAATAATAATAATAATGTTCTGGACCGTCGTCAAATGTGGGGACCGCGCTGGAAACGGGTCCTGGACGGGTAATGACTACTATTGCAGTCTGGCCGCGGGTTCAGTACCGCCAAGGCACCCAGGATCTCCTCAAGGATTTGATCCATATTAAAAATGCTTATAGGAAAAAATGGCAAAGTTTTAGGGAGCCAACTGATGGGTGGAATACCTGGACCTAGCCCGGGAAGTACGAAATCGATTGCTGGAAATAAAAATTGAAAATGGGAGGAACTTTGCCGTAATCTCTCAGAAAACGAGTCAGATTGCGAATTTCGGCGGATTATATATCAAAAACAATATGCATTCAATTATAAATTTCAGTATAATACCGTAGCGAAGCACGGGTATCTTGCTAGTCTATATATATAAAATAGCTTGTCCTGACTGACTGACTGACTGACTGATTTATCATCGCCGAGCCAAAACTACTGGACATAATGAAATGAAATTTTGGGGATACATTCATATTAGGATGTAGGTGCTCGCTAAGAGAGGATTTTTGGATATTCTGTCGCTAAGGGGGTGAAAAGGGGGGTGAAATTTTAAAATGAGTGAATCTATATCTCAAAACTTTAAAAGTTTACAAATGTAAAAATTGGTATTTAGAATCTTCTTTAAAAATAAGGAAACACGTATTTTTTTATTTTCAGAAAATCCCAATAGGAGGGGTGAAAACGGTGAAAAAGGGGTTGAATGCCTTTAATCAGGATACTGGTACTTATATCTCAGAAACTGTAGGTATTAGAGACCTGAAAATTGGTACTTTTGATCTCTTTTAAAAATAAAGAAACACGTAATTTTTGTTTTTGGAAAATCCAATTAATGGGAGTGTGAAAAGGGGGGTGAATTTTTAAAATGAGTGTATCTATATCTCAAAACTTTGAACGTTTACAGATGTAAAAATTGGTATTTAGAATCTTCATTAAAAATAAAGAAACATGTATTTTTTGTTTTCGGAAAATACCAATAGGAAAGGTGGAAAGGGGTGAAAAATGGGTAGAATGCATTTAATGAGGATACTTTTATCTCAGAAACTGAATATATTACAGACCTGAAAATTGGTGTTTTGGGTCTCCTTTAAAAATAAAGAAACACGTATTTTTTGTTTTTGGAAAATGCAATTAATGGGGGGGGGGGGTGAGAGGGTTGAATTTTTAAAATGAGTGTATCTATATCACAAAACTTTTAAAGTTCATAGATGTAAAAAATTAGTATTTAGAATTTCCTTTAAAAATAAAGAAACACGTATATTTTTGTTTTCGGAAAATCCCAATAGGAAGGGTGGGAAAGGGTGAAAATTTGTTGAATGCCTTTAATGAGGCTAATTATATTTCAGAACCTGAAGATATTACAGACCTGAAAATTGGTATTTATGATCTACTTTAAAATAATAAAGAAAGAGGCATTTTTTGTTTTTGGAAAATCCAAATAATGGGGGTGTAAAGGGGAGTGAATTTTTAAAATGAGTGTATCTACATCCCAAAATTTTAAACGTTTACAGATGTGAAAATTGGTATTTAGAATCTCCTTTAAAAATAAAGAAACATGTATTTTTTGTTTTCAGAAAATCACAATAGGAGGGGTGTAAAAGGGTGAATAATGGGTTGAATGCCTTTAATGAGGATACATATATCTCAGAAACTGAAGATATTACAGAACTGAAAATTTGTATATGGGATCTCCTTTAAAAATAAAGAAACACGTATTTTTTTGTTTTTTGGAAAATCCAATTAATGGCGGTTAAACAGGAGTGACATATTTGGGTGAATTTTTTGAAAGACAGTATCTACAGAATATCTGAGAAACGTAGAATGTTACAGACGTAAAAAGTGATATTTGGAATCTCCTGCAAATGTAAAGAAACATAGGCGATTTGTTTTTGGAAACTCCTCTTAAGGGGAACTAAAATGGGGGTTAAATTTTTAAATGAGAATTTATACAGTATATCTCAAGAAACTTAACATGTGACAGAAGTGAAAAATGGTATTTTTATCTCTATAAAAATAAGGAAACGTGTATTTTTTGTTTTCGGATACAGCACTTGGGCGCAGGGGGGGTAAAAGTGACTGAAAATGGTGTTGAATTCTTTTAATTAGGCTACTGTTATCTCAAAAATGAAGGTGTTACAGACGTGAAATTTGATATTTGGAATCTGCTTTAAAAGTAAAGAGCACGAATTCTCGGAAAATCCAATGAATGGGAGGGGGGGGGGAAGGGGGTGAAAGAATTGAATACTTAATTGACCTAATTGTATGAGAATACTTACATCTAATAAAAACTAAAGTTGTTAGGGCCTACAGACGTGAAAATTGGTATTTGGATCTCCTTTAAAGACAAAGAAAAGCCCGTTTTGTGGGGGGGATCATCTTGGGAGGCTTGAGTGAAAAGGAGTTGAATTCCTTTCATGAGGACACATAAATCAGAAACTGAAGAAGTTAAAGACGTGATAATTGGTATTTAGAAGATCCTTTACTATTAAAGAAACAAGTATTTTTGCCGGAAAATTCACTTGAGGGGGGATGGGTGGAGTGTGAAAGTGAAAAAGTGAATTATTTTAATCTGAAAACTGAAGGTAATAGACGTAAACAATGGTGTTTGGAATCTCCTTTAAACATAAAGAAACACGCCTTCTTTTAGTTTTTTTTTGGGAGGGGGTAAATAAACTTAACGGCGGTGGGGTGTAAAAGGAGTTGAGACCAATTGATTTTACTGTTCATAATGTATTTATAAGGAGCCTCCGTTGCTCAGGCGGCAGCGCGGCGGCCCCTCACAGCTGGGTTCCGTGGTTCAAATCCTGGTCTCTCCATGTGACATTCGTGCTGGACAAAACGGAGGTGGGACAGGTTTTTCTCCGGATATTCTGGTTTTCCCTGTCATCATTCATTCCAGCAACACTGTCCAATATAATTTCATTTCATTCGTCATCCATTAATCATTGCCCCAGAGGAGTGCGACAGGTTTCGGCTGCCGGCACAATTCCTATTGTCGCCGCTATAAGGGGGCTTTATTCATTCCATTCCTGACCCTGTCGAATGACTGGAAACAGGCTGTAGATTTTCGATGTACTTATTCTGATCATAAACCGATCATTTTTAATCTTTCCTGGGTTCGTTTTCAAGAGCCATCCTTCCCTTCGGAGAACGTTCTTAGATTACAGTACCTTCTCCTGGCATATAAATAAAATTTTAAACACATTTGAAATAAACGATAGGAATGAGATTGTCCGTCCAGTTTTTCACCTCTATAATAAGGTCAATAATCCACTGAAGTATGTCATTCGTATGGCCAGAAATCCTCCACACTCTCCTACGCGCGTCAATGGTGCTGGTCACATTCTCAACAATGACAATGGCAGCAGATGTAATTTACCGCCAAGTAGCGCTCTTGCATCTTGCTGTTGGGTCCAGAACATCTATAATAATAATAATAATAATAATAATAATAATAATAATAATAATAATAAGAATAATAATAATAATAATAATAATAATAATGTTCTGGACCGTCGTCAAATGTGGGGACCGCGCTGGAAACGGGTCCTGGACGGGTAATGACTACTATTGCAGTCTGGCCGCGGGTTCAGTACCGCCAAGGCACCCAGGATCTCCTCAAGGATTTGATCCATATTAAAAATGCTTATAGGAAAAAATGGCAAAGTTTTAGGGAGCCAACTGATGGGTGGAATACCTGGACCTAGCCCGGGAAGTACGAAATCGATTGCTGGAAATAAAAATTGAAAATGGGAGGAACTTTGCCGTAATCTCTCAGAAAACGAGTCAGATTGCGAATTTCGGCGGATTATATATCAAAAACAATATGCATTCAATTATAAATTTCAGTATAATACCGTAGCGAAGAACGGGTATCTTGCTAGTATCTATATATATAAAATAAGAGTTTTGTCTGTAGGCCTACATTGCTCAGAATTTGAAAATAATGTTATTTCTGTATCGGTCATGTCTACAGTAACAAGGAAATGCACTTTTTACTTTTCCGTAATTTCTGTATGTATGTATGTATGTATGTATGTATGTATGTATGTATGTATGTATGTATGTATGAGTAGTATAATAGGCGGATTGTGGCGCCGCCTCCTCCTCCGGCTATCGGGAGAGGCCATCACCTCCCGTGGGAAATTTGAATTTTGTCGGGAAATTTGAATTTTGGCGGGAAATTTGAATTTTGGCGCGAGATTTGAATTTGTAAACAAAGCCACGTGCTTTTTGACAGCTGTCATCGACAACAACGCATCGCTAACCTCACTGCTGCCATCTTGACGGGCCTAAACCTCAGTGGTACCAACTTAACCTAACTAGCGCGAGATTTGAATTGGTAAACAAATCCACGTGTTTTTTGACAGCCACGTGCTTTTTGACAGACAACAACGCATCGCTAACCTCAGTACTGCCATCTTGACGGGCCTAAATCTCAGTGGTACCAACTTAACCTAACTAGCGCGAGATTTGAATCGGTAAACAAAGCCACGTGTTTCTTGACAGCCACGTGCTTTTTGACAGACAACAACGTATCGCAAACCTCAGTGCAGCCATCTTGACGGGCCTAAACCTCAGTGCTACCAACTTAACCTCACTAGCGCAAGATTTGAATTTGTAAACAAATCCACGTGCTTTTTGACAGCTGTCATCCGCCATCTTTAAACTACAGAGCACCGTGCTGCCCTCTTTATCGCAGTAGCTGCAAATTCGTCACCTGTCATCCGCAGTGCTGCCATCTTAACGGGCCTAAACCTTAGTGCTACCAACTTAACCTCACTAGCGTGAGATAAACAAATCCACGTGCTTTTTTGACAGCTGTCATCCGCCATCTTCAATCTATAGAGCACAGTGCTGCCCTCTTTAGCTACTTACCTTTGAAATGTGGTGACGGATAATTTGAAAAATGCTTTTTGACAGCAGCCATCTTTGAGCACCGTGCTGCCCTCTTCAGCTAGATACCTGTGGTGGCAAACAATTCCACGTGACAGCAGCCATCTTTGAGCACAGTGCTGCCCTCTTTGTGGTGGCGGGAAATTCCACGTGCTTTACAAACTCACGTGCTTTTTTCTGACAGCTGTCATCCGCCATCTTGCATCACAAGCCTCAGTGCTGCACTCTTTAGCTAGATACCTTTGAAATGTGGTGGCGGCTATTTGAAAAATTCTACATTCTCTTGTTTGGAAACAAACCTATGCGCTTTTTTGACAGCTATCATCCGCCATCTTTAATCCAGAGAGCACCGTGCTGCCCTCTTTAGCTACTTACCTTTGAAATGTGGTGGCGGCAAATTCTACGTGCTTTACAAACCCATGTGCTTTTCTGACAGCTGTCATCCGCCATCTTTAATCCAGAGAGAACAGTGCTGCACTCTTTAGTTGAAATGTGGTGACGGCAAATTCCACGTGCTCTTGTTTGGAAACAAATTCTACGTGCTCTTCAGCTGTCATCCACCATCTTTAATCAAGAGAGCACCGTGCTGCCCTCTTTGTGGTGGCGGATAATTTGAAAAATTCTTTTTGACAAGCAGCCATCTTTAATCCAGAGAGAACAGTGCTGCCCTCTTCAGCTACTTACCTTTCAGGCGGTTAATTTGAAAAATTCTATTTGACAAGCTGCCATCTTTAATGAAAAGAGCATCGTGCTGCTATCTTGCGGGTAATTTTTACGTCACAGCTGTCATCCACCATCTTGCATTGCTAACCTTAGTGCTGCCCTCTTTAGCTACTTACCTTTGAGGCGGACTATTTGAAAAAATCTATTTGACAAGCTGTCATCCGCCATCTTGCATTGCAAACCTCAGTGCTGCACTGTTTAGTTGAAATGTGGTAGCAGATAATTTAAAAAATTCTTTTTGACAAGCAGCCATCTATAAACTACAGTACACCGTGTTGCTATCTTGCAGGTAATTCCACCCGCTGTCATCCACCATCTTTAATCAACAGAACACCGTGCTGCTATCTTTATCGTAGTAGCGAGCAATTTAATATCTAGATGCTTTTCTAACAGCTGTCATCCGCCATCTTGCATCGCAAACCTCAGTGCTGCACTCTTTAGTTGAAATGTGGTGGCGGATAATTTGAAAAAATCTTTTTGACAAGCAGCCATCTTTAATCAACAGAGCAACGTGCTGCCATATTTAGCTACCGCCATCTTACATCGCTTACCTCGCTGCTGCACTCTTTAGTTGAAATGTGGTGACGGTAAATTCGAACAAGTTTAATCATACATCGGGGGAGCTTGAGTAAGCACGTGTTGCAGTGATGACGTCATTGTGCATGTTTAGACCTGATCGTTTTTCTTAAGAGTAAGTCGGTGTAAAGGAATGCAGTAAGTATGCATCATAAAAACAAGAGTTTCCATGTGCTGCAGCGATGACGTTATTGTAGGTGCGCATGTTTAAACCCGTTCGTTGACTAAAAGCTTTATTCTTCAAGAAACAGTGTTAGAGAGTAGAGTGCAGACATGACGAAAACATTAATAGTTGATGTGCAAGGCTTTAAAGTAAACGGAAACAAATTTGTGTTTAAAGAGGTGGCTGTGTTAGATTGCAGTGTGTTGTGGGCACCAAAACTTGTTAGTTTAGTATTTAGCCCGCCGTTCCCTTACTGTTTGCAAACAGATGAAGATAAAAAGCAGACTCAGTGGATTGAGAACAATTTAGGTTTGAAGGGGGAAGAAAAAGGAATACCTTATCGTTTTCTACCTTTAATGATGAATGCACATTTGTCAAGAGCAGATCTTGTTCTTTTATAGGGTTGTGAAAAGAAAGAATGGTTGCGTGATTTTCTACCATCATCGTGTGAAATTATCGACATGCATGAATTGGGGTGCCCATCATTTAAAACTCTTCCGAAGGAGCATAGTAGAGAAACAAGTAAACAGTCTTTACAACATGTATGCATGCTCTTTGATTGGTTGTGTTGCAGTGCATGTCGGGAAGTGAACAACATATGTAAACTGCAGTGCCGAAATAACCTTAGTGTAAAAGAAACATTTGTAGAGTAAGGACATCATGTCATTTCTAACAGATACTAAGTGTAACGCAGTTCAAAAGGCGATCGTAAAGTTTTATGCATGCAAAAAGAAACTAAACACTTTTACTGAAGGAGTGTTAAATGCATTACCGAAGGCATTTTTGGTTAATGTAGCTGCGAATGCTGTAAAGAAGATTTGGGATAAGGTGCCTCGTGAATGGGCTTGTCAGAGCTTCAAACGTGTAGTTTACATCATGAACACGTGAGTTTAGGTAGAAGACCTTCTGTGAGACAGTGCCGTACATGTCAACTAATTAAACTGTATCACGGACCTAATACTAACGAGTTGTCTTCGCTTATAAACACTTATCATGGCTGTGGAGAGAGTAAACAAGGAAAAGGTGAAGAAACGTGCTGGGAAAAAATAAGGAAGCATGTTGGGCGTGGACTCATCAATAGAGTGATTGATCTTCTTTTCTTCGTGCTTCATCTCCCCTGTGGCCCTAGAACACGTTCGCCTGACACGTAGTTACATGCTGCCTGCATAGAGTATGTCGTGTAGCTGTTAAAATCTGCTTCGTAAAGTTATGCTGTGTGTGTGTGTGTTATTACCTAGTGCTTTAGCTGCTCAGAAGATAGCAGCACTTGTCGTTGTTGGTGCAATAAAACGCAAACTGAGTGAAAAAGACCGTAAAATAGACAAAGGATAAATATGTATATATATTTTAAAATAAATATGTAATGTCAAAACATATTACAGGTGTTGTTTAATCCTACAGCATGTCCTAGTGACTTAGAAGAAAGGAAACGTAGAGGATTAAATGAAAACACACATAAGATTTAAAGTACATCCTCTTTATTAATCCATGAATTAAAGCTGTTATTAAAACCAAGCCATTTAACATACAGTTTATTGCCACGACGTCGAATAACACGTTCAACTAAATAGTGATCAGGATATTTTGTTTTCTGCAGTTCTTCGAGGTATAATCCTCCTTCAATAGGCTGTCCTCTGAGATCGCGAAGTAAATACGTAACTGGATTAGTAAGCTTAACACTTCTGATTTGAAAAATTTCAGTGCTCCAGTTAGGTGTGTATCCTTTTGCAAAGATAGACTTGTGTTTGCTGATGCGAACAAAATCACCTTCTTTAAAGCGATGGCGACGTGGATCAGCTGTTTTAACTACAAGATGAATAGCATTTATACGAGATGTATTCTTTGTAACAAGACGTGGCTTTGTTCCGATAGTGCGATGAGGTGTATCGTTGTAGGTAGATAAAAGTCTAGGTAGCAGATCAATCCAACGATATGAACCTTGCGCTGTAAATTCTCGCCACATCATTGTTTTGAGTGTACGATTAAAGCGTTCTACAACACTTGCTTTGAGATTTCTGAACGTAGAGTAGTGTTGAATGCCAAGTAACTTGAGGTAAGAAGAAAAATCCTTGTTGTAAAACTCTTTACCTTGATCAGTTTGAAGAAGTCTTGGGCAGCGTTTCGATTCTTCAACAATATGTTTAAATGCTTCTTTAACTTGAGCTGCTGTTTTAGAACGCACGGGTTGTGCAAAAGCAAACTTCGGGTACACATCGATAACAGTAAGTAGATACTTATACCCCTTATTACTAGAGGCATATGGAATCATTTCTACTAAGTCTGCTTGCCAGAGATCATCTTTTTCTCGTGTAATAACGCGTCTGCGACAGTAGGCGAACGTGCTGGTTTATGTAACTCATGTGCGATGTTTACCTTTGCAGGTGAGATTTTCTCTTGACGAGCCATTACAAAATAATACCGGCATAACGTAGTTCTCTTTCTATTTCTAGGATATCTGATCCGTGACCAGTGTGACCAGCCTCTTGCGATGCTCTTAAAAGTAGTAATCGTTCAACGAGTAAGTTTGGATCATTCCAGTATCTTACATCCACATACGGCAACAAAGGCTTGTAGATAACATCAAGACCACGTGCAGTCGGAAACAGCTTAGAAATAAACTCACGATACTTGTAACTCTTATTCGCACTTACAGCTTCTGTTCTCTTGTAATTACGTCGTGTTGCGTCAGTAGCAAAAAGTATTGCTTTATATTTTTTGAGATCATCTTGTAAAATTATATCCTTGTCAGGTATTCGTGAGAAAAGAAGTTCTAAGAGTCTTTTCGTAGGTTTATAGGTAGCACCTTTTACAATGAGTTCCTTGTTATTAACCTTAACATTTGAATTTCCTATCCAGAAACAGTCATCTTCGTAGCGAATACCGTAGGTAGTGTCAGTTTGTCCTGTAAAACGTTTTTCTATATAAGGTGCAAAGAGAGATCCATAGGTATCTTGAATAAAAGTTCTAAACTGATTCCGATACTCTGGTGTAATCATAACCTCAGACAAAGATGGTAGATTTTGCGTCGATGTAGTAGGTGTTTCAGCAATAACATCTGTAGTTAAAAACTCAACACGCTTAGATGGTGATGTATCATTAAGTTCTTCTTCTTCTTCCTTATCTTCCTCTTCTTGATCTACATCCTGCTTCATCTCTTCCTTATCTTGTTCATGCTTTTCTTCTTCTTCTTCTTCATGCTTCTCTTTATGATATGATGTTTGCATAGAAGCAAAACTTGAAGTAGACTGCGGTAATGAAGTAGAATTAAAAATTTCTTTGAGTGGTGTACTTAGTTGTGTTTTTAAAAATAAATCCCTGTCTGCTTGAATACATTTAAGCTCTTTAAATTTCCGTCGAATATTGTTTCGAGCTTGGATGATATGTTTTGTGATCTCCTTGCTAGATGTTAACATGATGATGGTTTTTAATCAGGTAGTTACTGTAATTCTGTGTTAATGCATATAAAATGATCGAAACCCATGCGATATCGTCCATGCTGTACATCACTTTCTTTATCAATAACTAAAAAGCTGTAACGGTGTAATGACCAACATTTAGCACACATACGTTTAAAGTCATCGAATGTCATATCAGTATTAACATGATCGTTATACACATGTCGCATGTTGCGCTCATCTTGCCGAAAAAGCACAATAACATTTGCGTTGTCGCGTATCAACTGCTTAGGCACACGAGAATAGGTTTGCCACAAATAGATGCAATCAACATATTTATGCCGACCCATACTAAAGAATGCACGAATAAGGTTTTGCTGTTCTGTTGCGACATCATCAAAGATCATAAGAGAATTAGGAAGCACATCGTCTGGTGATGGTACTTGCTCATGCGAATTAAATTTAAAATATCTTATTCCATCTTTAACTAGATCGTGCATTACAGTTTGTAGAATAGTATATAGCGGATGATAGAGTGACTTTGCGAAAACGTAAATATTCTCGAAGCGTACACCATTTACAGAAGTAATAAGTGTGAGTAAAAGATTTGTTTTCCCGCATCCCGACGGACCTGAAATAATACATCGAACAGTAAAAGGAAACAACGTTCCATGACGTTTTCTTGTAGTTGTACTAGAACTAGGTAAGAGATGTGGTACAATGTCGGTAACAGGTAGTGTGTCTTGCTGCTTTATAATCTTCATGATATCTGAATCATAAAGTAGGTAATAGTAATATATATATTAAACTAAAACAAGAGGCAACGGTTAGTTTATGATTTGCTCTTGACTAGTAAAGTCGTGTACAGCATGGTCAAACAACGATATCCAAACGACATGAAGAAGAAAGTAAAAACTGTTGGATGGAAAGATGTTATAAAGGCTGCGCAAGAAGCTATTCAGGGTGAATACAATCCTCGTGTAGCTATTACTAAGGCGGTACGCGCAGCAAGAGCGAGAATTTCTCCAAAGTGCAGAGCAAAATTTAGTAAACGTGCACGAATTATTCCTGTACCAAAACGAGGAGGATTTCTTCCTGCGCTGTTTGCTGGCTTAGCAGCTTTAGGGTCATTGCTAGGTGGTGCTTGTGCTGTAGCGAGGACTGTCAAAGCTGTAGAAGAAGCGAAACAACAGTTGAAAGAGAGTGAACGTCATAACAAGACGATGGAGGCAATTGCGTTACGAGGCAAAGGTGTGAACATGAAGCTAGCACCATACAAGAAAGGGCTTGGTATCTACATTTCTCCAAAAAACGTCTACTGAATGCACTGCCACATCGAGCTCTAACGCATGATGAAGTTTTTACGTTTGCTAAACAACTAGGAATTCATTATTTTCGAGGAGTGTATATGCGCGATCAACTACCAGCGCGCCCACGTGAACGTGAAAGTGCCGTAATTAACTTGGACGACAGTCGTGGACCTGGAACTCATTACGTTGCTTATGTAAAACGTAAATCGAAAGTATGGTATTTTGATAGCTATGGAGACTTACCTCCTCCTTTTGAGCTCATACGTTATTTCGGAAGCAGTGCAGACATTGTTTACAATAAAAACCGTGTGCAAAACTTTAATACACGCATGTGCGGACGATTATGTCTTATGTTCTTATATCAAACCCAGACAGTAGAGAAAGTGCATTAGTGTCTACGTGATGACGAACAGTGAAAGAACGTTTGCTGTACGTGGTGAAGGACGTGAAACAACCGTCTATTTTAATCCTCCAACCGAACTTGGTTATCGGCCGCATATTCTTGGACTAGTATCGTTTGAAAGCTACAATAAAATATATAATGTACGTGATGGTGTAAACAAGTTCTATTACGATGAGTATGTGCTAACACTACCCTCAGGTAGTTATACAGTAGTCGATATTCACGACTATATTGAAAGTACGTTAATTGATCAGTTTGGGGAAGATAGTTTTAGTAATCATAATTACAAGTTCTCAATCACTATAAGCAACATTACACATAAATGTGTTATTGAATCATCATTTAAGATTGACTTCAAATCACAACCGGATTCGATTGGACCACTGCTTGGATTTTCATCGAGGGAGCTCCTACCGAACGTACGTTACGAGTCTGATCAACCTATAAAACTCTTCGATGATTATAATGTGAACATTACATGTAATATTATTACAGACTTGAATAGTAATCTACAACCTTCGCACGTCCTGCACGACTTTATTGTTACAGAGGAACGTGGATATACTATTTGTGAGAAACCAGCAGTAGTTCTTTATCATCCTGTGTCTGTAAAACACATTAGCAACATTACTCTTAGGCCTGTAAATAAACATAATCAGCTTATTCATTTAGATCAGCACGCGTACGTAGCTTACAAACTACATCTTAAACCAGTATGAAAACCATCTATAAAACACGGTGTACATTCCGAAGACATACTACATGTGTGCAGATACTCATCGAGTTAACAGATACCCATAAGCAGATACTCCAAGATTTAGGATATACACTACTACAACAGAATGGAAGAAATGCTAGACATTACGAATACAGTAGAAACTCGTGAAGGTGTAGTACGAAGTGAGCTTCATTCCTATCAACCTTTTACGTTTGGATTAAATAACAATAATGAAATTCATTTTATTATTAATCAGCAAGATGTATACACCTTACCACACGAAAGCTACCTCTATATTGAAGGACGATTAGAAAAGTCGGATGGAAGAGGACCAAGCACTTCACAACTAAACAACCATGCTCTAGCTTTTCTCTTTTCTGAAGCACGATATGAAGTAAATAATGTTGAAATAGATCGAACGAAGAATGTTGGAATTACAAGTGCAATGAAACTCTACCCTTCTTACTGTGGTGACGAAGAAAGTAATATTTTGCGGATGGCAGGATGGTTTCCAAAAGCTACTAACAACTGGATGATTAATGAGGATGGAACTTTTACGGGTATGTTATCACTGAAACATATTTTTGGCTTCGCAGAAGACTTTACACGTATTATAATCAACGCAAAACAAGAGCTTATTCTAATCCGTGATCGAAGTGATTACAATTCTCTTAAACCAGCAGAAACACCAGTGGAATCGAAAATTACACTTCATCGTATATTGTGGAGGATTCCACATGTAACCTTATCTGATCGTGAAAAACTTCGATTGCTCAAGATTGTAGAAAGTGATACACCATGACCTATACATTTTCGAAGTTGGGAACTGCATGAATATCTTGTGTTACCACCTACAGACGAGCATAGCTAGGCTGTTAAAACATCACGTTTTACTGAGAAGCCCTTGTATATTATTTTTGGATTTCAACCAATCGTAAATTCAATCACGAAAAAGATAGCTCACTGTTTGGTCACTGTAAATTAAGACACGTGAGACTATATCTCAACGAAATTACGTATCCCTACGAAAACACAGATATTAACTTTGAGAAAAATAAATTTGGGATGCTCTATGACATGTTTTGTAAATTTCAATCATCGTATTATCAGAAAGAAGATCGTCCGCTATTTACACCTCAAGAATTTAAAGATAAAGCACCGATTGTAGTTATAGACTGCTCTTATCAAGAAGAATCCATAAAAGAATCTCCAGTTGATATTCGTTTAGAATTTGAAACATCTGAAAACATTCCTGCTAACACAGCAGCCTACTGTCTTATTATTCATATAAGTGATGTTACTTACCATCCGCTAACGAATATTGTTATCAGACTATAAATAAGGATAACTCTTTATCATCAACATTAGTGTGTGCTTCGACATCGTACGCTATGGAACAAAACTATAAATGTGCGTGCTGTTTGCATGCTCATACGCAACATCTTATTTATCTTACACGAGTAAGTGAGGCTATTAAGATGTTCTATAAACATAGATCGTCGATGCCGAAACATCTTATTCAATACTTACCACCAGGATTTTTATCTACGTACGCTGCCTCTTACGTACATAATTTTTGGGGCATCCTTCCTCTACACAGTAAGATGTCGATCGAAGTAGCTTTATGCAGAACTTGTCAACGACATTACAAGCATCGAGGAGAAAATGGTGATGATGATTGGGATGGACCAAATCCGAGGATTGAACACTGTACACAGTGTATGAATGAACTTTCTCTAGTACTTCATGATGATGATGATGATTCCGAAAAGGAATAACAACAAGGTAAGAAGTATATGATCTTCTCTGTAAAGCATAACATACTTAGTATAATATATTTCTAAATGTTTTGTTTAATTTGAATGTTACAGGAGGCATTTCAGAAGCATACGTTGTTAAGAAGCATACCAACCTTGTCAGCAGCAAAAACGAACACTGTTGTAGTACATTTGTAAATAAATATTTGAACACATTCCAAAATGTTGTACTTATTGCATTGCTTTACACCGACTTACTCTTAAGAAAAACGATCAGGTCTAAACATGCACAATGACGTCATCACTGCAGCACGTGCTTACTCTAGCTTTCCCGATGCATGTTTAAACTTGTTCGAATCTACCGCCACCACATTCCTTTACACCGACTTACTTTTAAGAAAACGGGCAAGTCTAAACATGCATGATGACGCCATCACTGCAGCACGTGCTTACTCTAGCTCCCCCGATGTATGATTAAACTTGTTCGAATTTACCGTCACCACATTTCAACTAAACAGTGCAGCAGCGAGGCAAGCGATGTAAGATGGCGGTAGCTAAAGATGGCAGCACGGTGCTCTGTTGATTAAAGATGGCTGCTTGTCAAAATATTTTTTCGAATTATCCGCCACCACATTTCATCTAAAGAGTGCAGCACTGAGGTTTGCGATGCAAGATGGCTGATGACAGCTGTTAGAAAAGCATCTAGATATTAAATTTCTCGCTACTACGATAAAGATAGCAGCACGGTGTTCTGTTGATTAAAGATGGTGGATGACAGCGGGTTGAATTACCTGCAAGATAGCAGCACGGTGTACTGTAGTTTATAGATATCTGCTTGTCAAAAAGAATTTTTTTAAATTATCTGCTACCACATTTCAACTAAACAGTGCAGCACTGAGGTTTGCAATGCAAGATGGCGGATGACAGCTTGTCAAATAGATTTTTTTTAAATAGTCCGCCTCAAAGGTAAGTAGCTAAAGAGGGCAGCACTAAGGTTAGCAATGCAAGATGGTGGATGACAGCTGTGACGTAAAAATTACCCGCAAGATAGCAGCACGATGCTCTTTTCATTAAAGATGGCAGCTTGTCAAATAGAATTTTTCAAATTAACCGCCTGAAAGGTAAGTAGCTAAAGAGGGCAGCACTGTTCTCTCTGGATTAAAGATGGCTGCTTGTCAAAAAGAATTTTTCAAATTATCCGCCACCACAAAGAGGGCAGCACGGTGCTCTCTTGATTAAAGATGGTGGATGACAGCTGAAGAGCACGTAGAATTTGTTTCCAAACAAGAGCACGTGGAATTTGCCGTCACCACATTTCAACTAAAGAGTGCAGCACTGTTCTCTCTGGATTAAAGATGGCGGATGACAGCTGTCAGAAAAGCACATGGGTTTGTAAAGCACGTAGAATTTGCCGCCACCACATTTCAAAGGTAAGTAGCTAAAGAGGGCAGCACGGTGCTCTCTGGATTAAAGATGGCGGATGATAGCTGTCAAAAAAGCGCATAGGTTTGTTTCCAAACAAGAGAATGTAGAATTTTTCAAATAGCCGCCACCACATTTCAAAGGTATCTAGCTAAAGAGTGCAGCACTGAGGCTTGTGATGCAAGATGGCGGATGACAGCTGTCAGAAAAAAGCACGTGAGTTTGTAAAGCACGTGGAATTTCCCGCCACCACAAAGAGGGCAGCACTGTGCTCAAAGATGGCTGCTGTCACGTGGAATTGTTTGCCACCACAGGTATCTAGCTGAAGAGGGCAGCACGGTGCTCAAAGATGGCTGCTGTCAAAAAGCATTTTTCAAATTATCCGTCACCACATTTCAAAGGTAAGTAGCTAAAGAGGGCAGCACTGTGCTCTATAGATTGAAGATGGCGGATGACAGCTGTCAAACAAGCACGTGGATTTGTTTATCTCACGCTAGTGAGGTTAAGTTGGTAGCACTAAGGTTTAGGCCCGTTAAGATGGCAGCACTGCGGATGACAGGTGACGAATTTGCAGCTACTGCGATAAAGAGGGCAGCACGGTGCTCTGTAGTTTAAAGATGGCGGATGACAGCTGTCAAAAAGCACGTGGATTTGTTTACAAATTCAAATCTTGCGCTAGTGAGGTTAAGTTGGTAGCACTGAGGTTTAGGCCCGTCAAGATGGCTGCACTGAGGTTTGCGATACGTTGTTGTCTGTCAAAAAGCACGTGGCTGTCAAGAAACACGTGGCTTTGTTTACCGATTCAAATCTTGCGCTAGTTAGGTTAAGTTGGTACCACTGAGGTTTAGGCCCGTCAAGATGGCAGTACTGAGGTTAGTGATGCGTTGTTGTCTGTCAAAAAGCACGTGGCTGCCAAAAACACGTGGATTTTTTTACCAATTCAAATCTCGCGCTAGTTAGGTTAAGTTGGTACCACTGAGGTTTAGACCCGTCAAGATGGCAGCAGTAAGGTTAGCGATGCGTTGTTGTCGATGACAGCTGTCAAAAAGCACGTGGCTTTGTTTACAAATTCAAATCTCGCGCCAAATTTCAAATTTCCCGCCAAAATTCAAATTTCCCGCGGGAGGCAGAGGCCTCTCCCGAGAGCCGGAGGAGGAGGCGGCCCCCGAATCCGCCTATTACTCTACTTGTATGCATGTATGTATGTACACGCATCACTGGAAAACGGCTAAAGAGCATTTAATGAAAATCGGTAATCAAAGTCGGGGAATAAGTCGCTACAATCTAGGCCATGAATAATTTCATTTACGCTTATAGAAATGGTAGTTTAGAGGAAGGCATAAAATTTAATTTTCAAATATTTATGTTATTATTGGTCCTATCTTAATGAAAATCGGTGTGCAAAGTCGGGAATTAAGTCGCTACAATCTAGGCTATGAATAATTTTATTCACGCTGAGTGAAATGGTAGTTTAGGGAGAGATCAAAAATTTAATTCCTAAATATTTACGTTATGAATGGTCCTATTTCAATGAAAATTGGTATGCATAGTTGGAGAATGAGCCACTATAATCCAGGCTATGAGTAATTTCATTCACTCTAAATGAAATGGTAGTTTAAGGGAAGGCCTAAAATTTAATGCTCAAAAAAATATTTATGTTATTAGTGGTCGTATCGATAAATACTACGTAACCAAAGTTATATAGAATTAAATTTTTGACCATTTATGTCTTCTACATTTTTACCGTACCGGCTATGATGACACAGATATTCATGGATTTGTAATTTTGTTGCTAAGTCCATATCAACTCCGATCCACGAGAAAATGAGTTGACAGAATTTAATGAAAATCGGTATATAGAGTCGGGGAATAAGAAACAACCGCCTAAGCTGTAAACAAATTTATTCAACCTGGTTGACACTGTAGTTTAGGGGAAGTCGCCTAAACTGTCATTTTTAATTACCTATGTTATTGGTCCTAAAGAAAAGCATTACATAACAAAAGTTATAGAGAATACAATTTCCGATCATTTTTGTTTTCTTTAGTTTTACCGTACCGACTATGGTAAGAGTGGTATTTCAGAGTTGGAAGAAAACTAAATGTGAAGCCCTATAATATCGAAAGCGCATGACATTGATCAACAATAACATTACATTTACCATTGTTTGTTGTGATGTTCTTAGTCTCTTATGCTGCCGATAGATGGGATTACTGCTGCGTACTGAGTATAACAGTCTGACTGAATATTGGCGGAATGTAGCTGGGGAGTTAGAAAACTTTCTTCTTTAGCATGCCATTCCTCTGGTTCATACATTTTGTGACACAGCTGATACGTAACACACTGGTTCATCATAGCATTCCAGCTATTCGATCCCTACTCTGACGCGCTGTTTTGAATGAACAGTGCGCACACTTTGGCCTAAGGCAGACGCTCACTTAGTAGTAGTAGTAGTATGGCTTGATCTAGAATAAAAATTTAGGCCTATTCCAAATTATATCACCACAATTCAGTAAATAACTCAAAATTCAACCCTGAAAAGAGTCGTTTCTTCTTCCTCTTCACTTTTATTAAATTCTATATTCATTTTATTCCAAATTAGCAGTGAAGAGGGGTTTTCTCCTCTGGCTTGGAGGAAAAAATTGCCTCCATGTCAGATAGATTTTTTCCGCCGCCAGTGTAGTGAAAGGCTGATTCTCCACGAGCAGGTAAAACGCCTCTCTTCGATCGCCTGACCGCTAAAGCTTTTTGCCTATTCTAAACGAGCGGTTGAATTAACGCCTGTAACCAGCGCCAAAAACGCCGGCGTCACGCGCAGCCATTCTCCACCAGCGATAAACCTGCCATACTATACTAATGATGGATGTCGTACAAATAGGTTGTGTTGTCGGAGCTGTTCTACAGTTGTTAGCAATATTAAAAAATAAACCTAGTAACAAAAGACGTTGGTAGACTCACCCTGCATTTTCGAACCGGCTCACCACTGGACAATTTCATTTAACGTTTTGCGAACACAGGAGTTATCCGGAAATGCTTTTTCAATATTATAGAATGTCAGGTGCTTCATTCGATGAGCTGTTTGAATTTATTAAGGTGTATATTTCCAAACAAGTAATAAAAATGAAATGAAATGGCGTATGGCTTTCTTTTAGTGCCGGAAGTGTCCGAGGACAAGTTCGGCTCGCCAGATGCAGGTCTTTCGATTTGACGTCCGTAGACGACCTGGGCGTCATGATGAAGATGAAATGATGATGAAGACGACACATACACCCAGCCCCCGTGCCAACGAAATTAACCAATTAATGTTAAAATTCCCGACCCTGCCGGGAATCGAACCAGGGACCCCTATGGCCAAAGGTCAGCACGCTAACCATTTAGCCATAGAGCCGGACACCAAACAAGTGAAATGGTAGTTTAGGGGAAGGCCTGACATTTAATTCTCAATTATTTATATCATTAGTGGTCTTATCGATAAATACTGTATTAGATAACTAATGTTATATAGAATTAAATTTCCGATCATTTATGTCTCATACGTTTACCGTAGCGGCTATGATAACAGAGACATTCATGAATTTGTATTTTTGTTGCTAAGTCCATATCAACGCCGAACCAGGAGAAAATGGGTTAACAGAATAAAATGAAAATCGGTACATAGAGTCGGGGAATAAGAAACTACAGTCTAAGCTATAAACAATTTTATTCACCCTGGATGAAATTGCAGTTTAGGGGAAGGCATCTAAAATTTCTTTTTTAAATACCTACAATAAGTTATTGGTCCTATCGAAAAGTTCTGCATAACAAAAGTTAGAGAGAATACAATTTCCGATCATTTATGTTTTATTGCCAACGGCCGTAGCCGCGTTGAAACACCGGATCCCGTGAGATCTCCGAAGTTAAGCAACATTAGGCGTGGTCAAGGTTTGGATGGGTTGCCAAGCGCAGTTTGGGGGGGGGAAGGGTATGGAGGAGCGGAAAGGAACTGGCCACCCTACCGCACATAAACTCTGGCCCAGGCACACCTCTGCGGACGGTCGCCTAAAATGTCATTTTTAAATACCTATGTTATTGGTCCTAAAGAAACCGTACCGACTATGGTAAGAATGGTATTTTAGAGTGGGAAAAAAACTAAATGCGAAGGCCTACAATATCGAAAGCGCATAACATTCATCAACAATAACATTATATTGACCATTGTTTGTTGTGATGTTCTTTGTCTCTTATGCTGCCACTCAACTCCGATAGATGGGATTACTCCTGCGTATAGAGTATAACAGCCTGACTGAATAATGGCGGGAAATAGCTGGGGAGTTAGAAAACTTTCTTCTTTAGCATTCCATTCCTCTGGCTCATACATTTCCTGATACTGCTAGTACGTAACACACTGGTACATCATAGTATTCCAGCTATTCGATCCCTACTCTGACGCGCTGTTTTCAATGAGTAGTGCGCACATTTAAGGCAGAGGCTCACATATTAGTGGCAGTATTGTGATAGTACATATATCACACCCTCGCACTATATGTAGAGGTGGTAAAACTTCAGACCTTGTCACGCAAGTTTGTATTACATTAATCATGGCTGACGGTGGGCGAATGGACACTCTCATTGGTTGAAGGCTAGTCCAATAAAATGTCGTTCCCATAATTCAATAGAGAGAGAAGTTATGACCAACTTACGCGATGAAAAGACCTAAGAGTGAGGCAATGTCAAAGAATGAGCATATGAAACAAATAAGAGTAACTATATCTTGGTATGTTGAACTATGGTAGTGACATTTCATAGGGCAAATCTTCAGGCCATGGAGAGTCTATTCGTGCCAACGCCGGCCACGATTAAATAAGCACGTGATGAAATCGATGATTAAATAAGCATGTGATGAAATAGTTGAGAAGTTTCAATGCAGTAATTACAATTCTAAACACTATAAACCATAGATAGCGGTAATTACGCTGAAATATGAATAGGAAATAGAGTCTTAAATCCGCGCAACTTATGATTGAATATTAAAAGAGAATAGAGACATGATTATTACTAGTACGTAGCGGAAGAAAAAAAAACACAAGGAAATGTAACGTGGATGTTATGCAATGTATAATAAACAAGAAGAATGTTTGTAAATGGAACCAACCTTAATGTAGTGGAGGATACAGTACACTGGCAGCCTTGAAGAATTCATGCACCCTCGTATCCAGTGGAAAAGTTGTTTTAAATAGGCATTCGGCGAGGTATCCGACGAAATGATGCCTTCTCCTCCCGAACCCTGGCACTGAGTAGCTGCCGTGCTTGAGGTGTCTCCACCTATTCTCGATATTTTGAGTGTGCACTTCTGCTCTGTTGTCTGGCATAACCCTTCTGTTTGCCATATTAACTTTACCACTCTTGCTGGTGTCCACGAACTGAATGGAGTGGTTTACCCGAAGATGCACAAATCCCTCGTGTTCAAGGCAGTCGCAGGCCTTCCAACAGTCCGAAATGATAATTGTTCCGGGTGAAATCCACTCTTTAATAACTTCCAGCAAAGTCTCTCTGTCTCTTTTCTCGACTGGTACAACGAAAAAGTTCTTATGGTTATCTCCCTCAACTCCTCCGAACAACCATTGGCCTTGAACATGCCTCCCTCTGTGGTACTTGGATTTCCCAAATTTAGATTCGTCAATTTCAACGACAATTCCTGGTCCACCAATTTTTTTCTTATTGGCGTCAACCCATGCCACACAAACTTCGCGACAAAAGTTGCACCAGTCGACGATAGTCGCCGGAGCAAGACCCAATTCGAGCTTGATAACAGGTCCCAGAGGCTTAGGTAAGACACACCAAAGTACAGCAAAACAACTTATTTGGTACAAGTTCAAAACATACTCACCAAAGAAAGTATTTTTTCTAGCAGTGGCATACCAACCGCATTCGTGACCGCCTTGTACTCGTCGACGACATGAAAAAGCAACACGATTGAACTTTTCATTAACAAGTAACTTAACGTCACGACCACACTTTTCACATACTCTGCTATTTGTAAGCAAATTATGAGATACGTAGAATTGAACTAAATCCTTCAAATTGTTCTTATAATTTGCTGAAAAACTCGTTATATTAATAATACATCCATCACACGATGCCATGTTAATATATGTTTTCCGTATCAACAATGAACAAATGAACTCGATGCGCTATGTACGAAGAAGGAAGTAGTAGGCTTTGCTACTATCAATCCTATCATTTGGTCAGCAGTAACCGACATAGAATGCCGTAACATGTAAAAAGAAATGTAATTATGGTCCAGGGTTAAAGAAACGTAATTTTGGTCCAGGGCTAAGTATCCTAATATCTGAAAATGAGGGTAATTTTGGTCCAGGGCTAATTTCCGTAACATGTGAAAAGAAAAGTAATTGTGGTCCAGGGCTAACCGGCCTCAGACTGGGGGCTTACGCCCCCAGACCCCCTCCACTGGGTCGCGACTTTAGATTGGGGGCTTAAGCCCCCAGACCCCCTTTGCTAACAGATGGACTAGGGGGTCATGACCCAGAGAAGGGGGTCTGGGGGCGTGGTCGCGACTTTACACTGGGGGCTAACGCCCCCAGACCCCGTTTGCTAACAGATGGACTAGTTCCTAAGTACAGCAGTTGGCAGCATCGGCGAATCGTGCGAGTCGTCTACGATAAAAATAAACATACAACAGTCATACCGCGCGTATATATTGCCGATGAAAGCGGTAACCATGGTACTACCGCGGAACTAATCTTGCGTGACATAGACTGAAGTTCTAATGTAGAGGTGAGAGAGATCGTTGTCAGTACGTATTCGATTTATTATTATTATTATTATTATTATTATTATTATTATTATTATTATTATTATTATCTGTATTTTAGTTGTATATTTTGTCATTTATATTTGTAAGCTGGGATGTCTCCGTATATGTAGTATGAGTAATTTGTTTTGAACAACGAGTGGAAAAACATTGCTATATTGGAACTTGGAAACTTTGCATGAGTCACGTATATATCCCAGTCTGATGAGATGAGCTTGTTGTTGTACTAGGAAAGTTCTATGACTAATGTGAAACACCCCAGAGTTTGTTTATGTCTTGGGACCAAGGAGAAGTTCAGGGCATGGTCTTGACAAGAGGATCTACCATGATTGGCTGGCGAGGATCAATCTCGACGTATCATGTGAGAGGAAGGGAATGCTGAGGTCTTTATATAGTTTGACATCACAGCGTAATAACCACAACCAGATACACTGTACGAGAAGGAAGGAGACCACACACGGTACGGGAACGGAGTAGTGCTAACACACGGAAGTGAAACTGGATATACGGTACGGTAGCGACACGCTTGCAATATACTGGACTGGACTTCAAACGTTCGTGGAACTTAGTGTTGTTATGTTCGTGGAATGTGGCTGATCGACAAATTGTGGAGTGCTTACGCATTAGGTATTGTAGCACTTGTGGCGGCCTGGCAGTATATGTTGGTGAAAGCTATCTCAGACTTTCCATAATTTATGTTCAGGATCGACAAGTGTGTGTTGCTCAAATGTATATATCTTTACAACAAGTGTTACAGTCTGTGAACACAGTATTACGAGGTACAGTATCTGTGTGATGTTATAAATGTTGATTATGAGAATTGGCAAGTCATTGATACAGAGACAGTGAAGGGTTCTTATATACATATATGTACATTGTTCAACGAACTAACTACAAATGGTGGTTTAGTTCTCGCTTTCGTTTTCCCACTGTTTTCATTATTGTTGTTGTTGTAAATATGGAGTCTTCCAGCAATCTTTTGTGTGTGTATTATATGTATAATTTTGTGTGTTGTTGAGGTGGTCATGCACGGATTTTATTGAGAATATTGTTAGATATTTTAGAATCAGTGGTGTTATTGATGAACCTAGGTGCAGTTCCTACCTATTTAGTCGTTTTCAGAAGGTTAGGTAAGGCCTGTAGCAGATGTACCAGTACGCAGCATTATGTACACGCCCTGAGAAATAAAGAATTATCATGCTCTATCTAAATTCGAGGGATCCATTCTGGTGAACTCTTTAATTTCCCGTAATTTCTTTCTGTCTGTCTATCTGTGTGTCTGTACGCGCATCACGAGAAAACGTCTGAAGAGAATTTAATGAAAATCGGTATGCAAAGTCGGGGAATAAGTCGCTACAATCTATGCTATAAATAATTTTATTCACGCTGAGTGATATGGTAGTTCAGGGGAAGTCTTAAAATTTAATCCGGACAGGGCGAGTTGGCCGTGCGGTTATGGGCGCGCGTCTGTGAGCTTGCATCCGGGATATAGTGGGTTCAAACCCCACTGTCGGCAGCCTTGGAAGATCGTTTTCCATGGTTTCCCACTTTCACACCAGACAAATGCTGGGCCAAGCCATCTCCGTACAGGCCATGAAGGCCCTTGGAGGGGTGGAAGGTAAAGGCTTCCACTATCCGTAAGCTCGGCACTTGATGGGGTAGAGTGGTTAGCTCTACGCCCGGCCACCTCTGCCCCCAGAAATTAACCCGGTACTCATTTTTGGTGTAGGCTGAGTGAACCTCAGGGCCATGTGCAGCTCCGGAAGTGGAAAACTCACTTTTTAAATTTTACGACTTTCTGACGGGGATGTTGTACCTTAATTAAGGTTACGGTCGCTTCCTTCCAACTCCTAGGCCTTTCCTATCCCATCGTCGCCATAAGACCTATCTGTGTCGGTGCGACGTAAAGCCACTAGCAAACAAAAAGAATCCTCAAATATTTATGTTCTTAGTGGTCCCATCGATAAATACCACATAACTAAAGTTATACAGTATTAAATTTCGAGCATTTATGTCTTGTACATTTTACCCTACCGGCTATGATAACAGGGATATTCATGAATTTGGATTTTTGTTGCTAAGTCCATATCAGCGCAGAGTCATGAGAAAATGGGTAAACCGATTTCGATGAAAATCGAAATGTAAAGTCGGGAAATAAGGAACTACAGTCTACGCTAAAAATAATTTTATAAGCTGCTCTAATATCACAGAGTCAGAAGAAAACTAAATGTGAAGGCCTACAATATAGAAAGCTCATAAAACTGATCAACAATTACATTACATTGACCATTGTTTGTTGTGATGTGCTTTGTGTCTTCTGCTGCCACTCATCTCCGATAGATGGGATTACTGCTGCGTACCGAGTATAACTGCCTTTCTGAATGTTGGTGGGAAGTAGCTGGGGAGTTACATCTCTCTTTTCTTTAGCATGCCATTCCTCTGATTCATAAATTTTCTAATACTATTGCTACTTTACGCATCATAGCATTCCAGCTATTCAATCGCTACTCTGAGGCACTGATTAGAATGAGTAGTGTGAACATTTAACGGAATAATGGCAGAGCAGTGTTCCCGGGCTGTCTGCAGCCTGGTCATTCTAGCACTGGAACTTTGGACTGTTAGATCGGCAGCGTAGTACTGCTCGTTAAAAGAGAGAAAATGTGCGATTCTTCACTTCATTTCTTGACTTGATTTCTTCATTTGGTCGAGTATTTTGTATGATAACATTGCTTTTGATCGCTACATTCGTACTGATGTCATTGTAATGTCCTATGTTTATTTCAGTTGGGAAAACCATGAAGGCAGTCTTTCTGAGAATTCCGTAGCGAAGCACGTGTACATCAGCTAATAGAACTTATAAGATTAAATGAACGCATGCACATGTTCATAGAAATACAACACTACTGTTCTCACTGTTCAAGCTCGTCGCTACGCTGATGGCTTTATCGAGCTCGATAGCTGCAGTTGCTTAAGTGCGGCCGGTATCCAGTAATCGGGAGATAGTGGGTTCGAGTCCCACTGTCGGCAGCCCTGAAGATGGTTTTCCGTGGTTTCCCATTTTCACACCAGGCAAATGCCGGGGCTGTACCTTAATTAAGGCCACGGCCGCTTTCTTCATATTCCTAGGCCTTTCCTATCCCATCGTCGCCATAAGACCTATCTGTGTCTGTGCGACGTAAAGCAAATAGAAAAAAAAACACTGATGGCTTTGGCGGTTGTAAAGCGTGCGTACCCTTCTAAAGAAGAATTTCGGATGAATATGCTATACTTCGTGAGTCCGACTCATTGGCTGAATGGTCAGCGTTGAGGCCTTCGGTTCAGAGGGTCCCGGGATCGATTTCCGGCCGGGTCGGGGATTTTAATCGCCTCTGATTAATTCTTCTGGCATGGGGACTGGGTGTTTGTGTTTGTCCCAACACTTTCCTCTTCATATTCAGACAACACACTACACTACCACCCACCATGGAAACACGCAATAGTGAATACATCCCTCCATACAGGGTTGGCGTCAGGAAGGTCATTCGGCCGTAAAACAGGGCCAAACCCACATGTGTGCACCCGTGACCCGACAGATGTGGGAAAAGTGATAGAAAAAGAAGAAAGAAAGATGCTGAACTTCGTGACCTCCCGGTGGAAGCCTGAAATGGAGTGACACGCCCATAGAAGTGTTCAGATTTACTGCACCTGCAGGGATATAGATGTGGCATCGTGTCGGTGCGACGTAAAGTAAATTTTAAATACAAAAGTATACGTATTCGCTGCGAAACTCGTGGTTGATTTTTACATTGATTGAACAGTTATATTTTTTTTAGAAATAATTATATGATAGGCCTACAGTAATTTTGGAAGCGCTTAGTACATTCATTGAGGCTGGAGACTGAATATTGAAAGATATTTAAAATTGATTATGAAAATGTATGCATGTTATTATTATTCATTAGTAATTAATTAATTAAATAATAATTAATAAATAATAATAAATATTAATTAATAATAATAATAATAATAATAATAATAATAATAATAATAATAATAATAATAATAATAATAATAATAATAATAATAATAATAGACTAATAACCCGTGCTACCGAACTTTTGCCATGAAAGGAAGATTCTTTTGTCATTGGCTTTACGTCGCAAGCTAAGAACTACACGGCCTGAACTGCGCTGTCACTTCGTTCGGTGGTTGTTCTTTTACATTTAACCTTTCGCATTTCAGGGTTTCTAAATAGTAAATACCGACGGAGTGTGCTGAAATGCAATGGTGTAATCATAGGTACGGAGAAGAAGTATTTGATTACCGTAGATACACCAGACTGCTGGCTAAGAAAATTACATCAGTAGTGCCAATTACCGTGCTGAACGAAAATTTACAGGCGGATTATTCTCACCGTCATGTCTGCTGCTCTGGCGGTGAAGGTACGTATGTAGTTCTGCTAGAGATGATACCCTTCGTCAAAATTTCGTGGAGGGGGCTGCGTCTTAACTTTCCTATGGAATACACGATGAGTTTCCATCATGGGCACCCGCAAGATTTTCTTGAATATAAAACCATTATAACGTCAGCAACATTAAATAGTTTACAGAAATTTTCAGTTATAACAGATGCTGGATGACTGTCAGTAAGTTCAGTTTATGAAATAATCTGGTATGATATTAAACAATTGAACATCAACATTTTTAGATTTCCAGGCGGGGAGGGGGCAAGTGCCCCCCCTTGCCCCCTTCCCCACCCCCCTTGCGGGCGCCCATGGTTTCCATCATTACGACAGAAGTTTGTAGCTCCGCTAGAACTGTGTGGCGAGATACCAACCGCCGAGTTAAATAAACACTAAACATGTAATGTTTTTTTCCGACAATTACAGTAAATATTTAGATTACTTATCTCTGTAGTCATTTTCTCACTATATGAGAACATCTAAGGTATGCAGGTACCCATTTACTTAATTGCTTTCAACAGTTCGGTGCTACATTATCTGTTCTGACATCATACTATTTCATTTGACACGTCTGAGTGAACTTAAGGCAATACCCCTCCCATAACCTAATAATTTCCATGTTCCACATTACCCATCCGGCGACCTTGTGACGTCAAACAGCCAGCTGTCCGCCGTAAGCGTGCCACCTGCGTACCGTCACTTGTAAAGTGTTGGCAGTCGCAAGTACGATGGCGTCTGGAGAACGACAGCTGCAGCAATTGTTTCGAGCCTGCGATAAACAAGGCTCAGGTCATATCGGTCCAGACGAATTTCGAGAGCTATGCACAGGTTTCGATATTGGACCTGCAGATTCCGATGCTATTTTCGTGGACTTGGACCACGATGGTGATGGTAAAGTCAGCTTAGAGGACTTTGCTTGGGGATTCCGTGATTTCTTAAATCCTGACTCAACCAGTTCAAGACGCCCCTCGGTTGACGTCGTTGTTGAAGAACTTCAAAAACAGCAAGAATTAGAGAGGCGACATTCCTTGGCACAACATGCATGGTCCAACTTGGTCTCCAGCGTTGGTTTGACCACCATTAATCGCTTTCTAAATACGAGGTAGGCCAGTTATATTCGTATCGCATTTTTCACACTGATAGTAGTCTAGGAAATAATACAATGTTGAACTGCTGCACATTGAAACTTACGTATGTTTACATACTTAATGTGCCCGGGACTGTAGACTAAGATGTCCCAATAATATGGCTTGTACAAAGTTATTAAATCTCTTCTTGGATAAAGGTTTGCGAGTATAGGCGTACTAAACTTGCGCCTAAGTCTTGAATCTTCAATCTACTTACACCTTAAATCCTATTAGATCTTAAAATCTCTGAGCTGATTCTTTATTCTCATATCATAAGGCTCCTTCAAAATTAAATCCCTCTTAATCCTTTTCGAGCATGCCCCCCCTCCTCTATTATAAGAAGACTATATTAAATCTCCTTGAAAGATAATTAAACAGTTGTTCACCCTTGCATCGATAGACAGTTAAGGATTAATTTACTGTAATCTTCTACAATAGGATGTAACTTACTGCACCTGAAATACTTAAACATTAAATCCTCTAATAGGCTATCCTCTAATCTTTTGACCGGCTGTTACACAGTCGATTTGCATTTACGGGTGACGTTAGATTTACTGACTCCTTAAGTACCCCTTTAAGGACAAAAAATAAATTGTGGAGCGTGATACCTAAGTGGCATAGTCACTGGCGATAGTTGCGGTTCGAATACCGGTCAATACACGTGGGATTTTAAAAAGAAAATCACCGAGGCCGATAGCTGCAGCCGCTTAAGTGCGGCCAGTATCCAGTAGGCCTATTCGTTAGATAGTAGGTTCGGACCCCACTATCGGCATCCCTGAAGATGGTTTTCCGTGGTTTCCCATTTTCACACCAGGCAAATGCTGGGGCTGTACCTTAATTAAGGCCACGGCCGCTTCCTTCCCACTCCTAGCCCTTTCCCCTCCCGTTGTCGCCATAAGACCTATATGTGTCGGTGCGACGGAAAGCAACTAGCAAAAAAAAAATTAAAAAGAAAATCACGTCTTATGGCTCGGTTTCGACGTAAAACAAGAGGTTCGTGACTGTGATCACGATATCAGCAGTCATGTAAAACTACAAACTCGATTACTTCTTTCAGGGCAAAATTCCTGTAGTACAGCGACTTTTCATATCATCGCCATGGGGCAAACATACAAGGCTTTTCGGTGACGTTTCGGTGGGAAGGGAAGGATTATGACTGGGATGGTAATAGACGTGGCCTTAATAATGTACGGCCCCGGCATTTGCCTGGTATACAAATGTGAAATCACACATAATCTACTTAAGGGTTGCCGAAGGTGAGATTCGAATCTACCAACTCTCGAATGCAAACTCACAATTAAACGACTCGTACCGAGTAGCCAAATCGCTTGGTTTTATAGCTACCTTTCTGAACGCGCGTTTTGAAGACTATCGTACATTCATTTTAATCTTGATCAAATACCCAATAACTAATGTGTTCTTAAATCTTTGTATGCTTATACAACTCTTGTCCCGTTTCTCCATGGGGTCGTGTATGAAGTGAGATGAATGTTTGTAGCGAGTTTTTACGACCGGATGCCCTTCCTGACATCAGTGACGTCATATGTGAAAGTAGGAAGGGAGATGGCGAAATCCAGTGCCGGCACATAGCCTGCTTCTGTCGAATAGCATCAAGGGGTCTGCTGAAGGCTTAACGTCTCCATCCGATGGACGAATCACCAATAACAGTGTCATATGTTCTCTCTCCATTTGAACAGTGCAGAAAAGTTTGGAATTACATCCAGGATTTTCGCTCGTAATTTAATGATTAGAAATTGTGTACCACCACCTCCCCTACCCTACCAGCCAACATTCTGATGGTAAAATTTTTTCGACCAACGGGACTCGTACAAGTCTTTTAGTGTCTAAGTTTGAAATCACCCTTGGATTATGTCAGGGATTATATTTGCCCTCGCTGTGATTCAAGCGTTAGGGTAGGCCTATAGGCCCCCGATCCAATTTCTGAGTTAGGTATAAGAATAGGAAAGAGGTGCGCTCTGTCTCCAGAGGGAGTATTTGAAATCGGTGTCTTGGACATTCTGGAAGTGATATTTCGTGGGCTTGTTCTTCAACGTCAGGTGAATGCCGCGATGATACGTCAGAAAAAAACCACGGCCACTTAAAAAAATTTACAAGTGTCAGTAATAACAATGTTATTTAATTTACGTCCCGCTAACTACTTTTATGGTTTTCGGAGACGCTGGGGTACCGGAATGTTGTCCCGCAGGAGTCCTTTCACGTGCCAGTAAATCTACCGACACGAGGCTATCGTACTTGAACACCTTCAAATACCACCGGACTGAGCTAGGATCGAACCTGCCAAGTTGGGGTCAGAAGGCCAGCGCCCCAGCCGCCTGAGCCACTCAGCCTGGCTACAAGTTTCGGTCTGATGTAAGTTAAAGTAAATTTTAGTTTTCCTTTACCACGTTATAAGGTATTCTTTAATTCGTTGCTCAAAACAATGTAACCAGTGGGATTATTCGTAGCAGTGAATTAAAGAATCCTGGATAAACATTTTAATTCACCCCTGATACTATTACAGTTAAACAATTCCACTTTTGGGGTCATTAAGTTTTTTAATTATTTTTTTTCTATAATCTGCTTTACGTCGCACTCACACAGATAGGTTTTACGGCGACGATGGGTTAGTAAAGAGCTTGGAGTGGAAAGGAAGCGGCCATAGTCTTAATTAAGGTGCCTGGTGTTAAAATGGGAAACCACGGAAAACCATATTCAGAGTTGCCGAAAGTGGAGTCCGAATCCACTGTCTCCCGAATGCAAGCTCACAGCTGCACGACCCCAATCGTACGGCCAACTCACTCGGTATAATTTTTTTTTAATTAAGTGAAGAGAGAACATTTTTTGCATCAGACAAAACATCTTTCTTTCTTAATCTGCTTACCCTCCAGGGTTGGCTTTTCCTTCGGACTAAGCGAGGGATCCTACCTCTACCGCCTTGAGGGCAGTGTCCTGGAGCGTGAGACATTGGTTCGGAGGATACAACTGGGGAGGATGACCAGTACCTCGCCCAGGCGGCCTCACCTGCTATGCTGAACAGGGGCCTTCGTGGGGGATGGGATGATTGGAACGAATAGACAAGGAAGAAGGAAGGAAGCGGCCGTGGCCTTAAGTTAGGTACCGTCCCGGCATTTGCCTGGAGGAGAAGTGGAAAACCACTTCCAGGATGGCTGAAGTGGGAATCGAACCCACCTCCACTCAGTTGACCTCCCGAGGCTGAGTGTACCCCGTTCCAGGCCTCGTACCACTTTTCAAATTTCGTGGCAGAGCCGGGAATCGAACCCGGGCCTCCGGGGGTGGCAGCTAATCACACTAACCACTACAGAGGCGCACCAAAAGTTTGCTTAGTTATTTATTTATTCCATTATCTCCTTGTCACACAATTTAATTGCCATCGATAGCAGCAGACTCCCGCATGCAATGACAAACGCATATATTTCATAAAAGTATGAAGTAAGTCACGTAAACATTACGACAATAACTGCACAATTTTGATTTACGTCGCACCGACACACATAGGTTTTCCGGCGACGATAGAATAGGAAAGGCCTAGGAGTGGAAGTGGCTATGGCCTTAACTGAGGTACAGCCCCAGCATTTCCTTCTTCTTCTCCTTCTACCGAGCTCGATAGCAGCAGTCGCTTAATTGCGACCAGTATCCAGTATTCGGGAGATAGTGGGTTCGAACCCCACTGTCGGCAGCCCTAAAGATGGTTTTCCGTGGTTTCCCAATTTCACACCAGGAAAATGCTGGGATTGTACCTTAATTAAGGCCACGGCCGCTTCCTTCCAACTCCTAGGCCTTTCCTATCCCATCGTCGCCATAAGACCTATCTGTGTCGGTGCGACGTAAAGCAACTAGCGAAAAATCTTCTTATTCTTCTTCTTTATCTGTTTACCCTCCAGGATCGGGTTTTCCCTCGAACTCAGCGAGGGATCCCACCTCTACCGCCTCAAGGGCATTGTCCTGGAGCTCATTTGCCTGGAGGAGGAGTGGGAAACCACGGAAAACCACTGCTAGGAGGGCTGAGGTGGGAATCGAACCCACATCTACTCAGTTGACCTCCCGAGGCTGAGTGGACCCCGTTCCAGTCCTCGTACCACTGTTCAAATTTCGTGGCAGAGCTGGGAATCGAACCCGAGCCTCCGGGGGTGGCAGCTAATCACACTAACCACTACACCACAGAGGCGGACGACCGCATGAGTTCATATTATCGTCATCGCCGTAGTCATCGTTACTGTCGCTGTTGTTCTTGTTCTTGCTGCCCCAGAGAACTGTCTACTTCGTTCGTAAGCGCTTGGAAAAAAAAAAAAAAAAAAAAATTATTGTATGTGTAAAAGTGAAACGAGCGGGGTGGGGGTCGGGGGAGGTGGTACCTGCATATAATCGCACCGGGCGACAAAATTCCTGTGGCCAGACTTGCTCATCGAGACACTACCGATTTGTTCGATAGCCGCCTCTGAATCGAAGAATTCTTTTATGATGCGTGTGTGCGTATAAGGCTAGAAAATATTAGGTACTGCATAACACATCATGTATCAAAGCATTAATAACCCAGTGATATGTGCCGATGTTATACTGTGGTAGTGCGAACGATTCCGAGGTAACCTGACTTTTCACTGAGGCTAAAATTGGTCAATTATTGAGCTCCCATTGCACTGTTTGCGCCTGTAGATTTCTAGCATGACAGACAAGTACAAAATTACAACGGTCGACAGTTTTTCACTTCAGGCGAACGTTACCTTACTCCCTCATTGTACAATACTCGTACACATAATAGCCATCGTTCTACTGCAGAGGAAACAGGCCATGCACTGGACACAATTTCCATAATGTTTTCTAGAGAGAGCAGCCATGCATAAGTAAAGATTTTCATTCAAATACGGGAAGTATTTAGTGGGGGTGATGAAATTAATATTAATACCTGTATGTTCTTGTATTTAATAATAATACTAATACTAATACTAATACTAATACTAATAATAATAATAATAATAATAATAATAATAATAATAATAACAATCGTTTAACGATCTTTCAATTTCTAGGCCGGGCTGAGTGGTTTAGATCATGAAACGCTGGCCTTTGGCGGGTTGGATCCCCGCTCAGTCCGGTTGTATTTGCAGGTGCTCTAATACACCATTATGATCACGTAAAGGAACTTCCGCAAGACGAAATTCTGGCACCTCGGCGTCTCTGGAAACCGTAAAAGTGGTTAGTGGGACGTAAAACTAATAACATTATTATTATCCGCCTCTGTGTTGTAGTGATTAGCGTGATTAGTTGCTACCCCAGGAGGCCCGGGTTCGATTCCTGGCTCTGCCACTAAATTTGAAAAGTACCGAGCTCGATAGCTGCAGTCGCTTAAGTGCGGCCAGTATCCAGTATTCGGGAGATAGTAGGTTCGAACCCCACTGTCGGCAGCCCTGAAAATGGTTTTCCGTGGTTTCCCATTTTCACACCAGGCAAATGCTGGGGCTGTACCTTAATTAAGGCCACGGCCGCATCCTTCCAACTCCTAGCCCTTCCCTGTCCCATCGTCGCCATAAGATGTATCTGTGTCGGTGCGACGTAAAGCAACTAGCAAAAAAAAAAAAAAAAAAAAATTGAAAAGTGGTACGAGGGCTGGCATAGGCTCCATTCAGCCTCAGGAGGTCAACTGAGTAGAGAGGGGTTCGATTCCTACCACAGCCATCCTCAAAGTGCTTTTCCGTGGTTTCCCACTTCTCCTCCAGGCAATGCCGGGATGGTACCTAACATGGCCACGGCCGCTTCCTTCCCTCTTCCTTGTCTATTCCTTCCAATCTTCCCATTCCCCACAAGACCCCTGTTCAGCATAGCAGGTGAGGCCGCCTGGGGAGGCACTTGTCCTCCTCCCCAGTTGTATTCCCCGCCACAAAGTCTCACGCTCCAAGACACTGCCAATGGGGTGGTAGAAGTGGGATTTCTCTCTGAGTCTCAGGGAAAAACTGACCCTGGAGGGTAAACAGATTAAGAACGGAAAGAAAGGTTATTATTATTATTATTATTATTATTATTATTATTATTATTATTATTATTATTATTATTATTATTATTAAAATTTCGACTTATATAGTATTTGAAATAGCCAAGATGTTGCAATTTTGACCGTCAGAAGTTTCATAACATGTTAAAGACAAACGATATGTTGTAATCGCATTTAATCGTGCTCAAATGCCATCGACCCCAGTCGGGATCGAACTCATGGACAACGTGTATTGGATCGCGGGACTCAGGTCGCTAGGAGAATTAAGAGAGACACTTTTGCTCATATAACAGTATGTGTGCACGCGCTTCAGCCATAAAACACCTGTATTCATTATAGCCTATTTCTCTGGTGTTTGGTAGTATTGTGAGCTGTAGGTAGATGAAGAGAACTAGCAGCAATTGTAGTTGGTCAGGAAGAAACTGCTTTTTTTACAATTTGTTTTACGTCGCACCGACACAGATAGGTCTTATGGCGACGATGGGATAGAAAAGGCATAAGAGTGGGGAGGAAGCGGCCGTGGCCTTAATTAAGGTACAGCCCCAGCATTTGCCTGGTGTGAAAATGAAAAACCACGGAAATCCATCTTGAGGGCTGGCGATAGTGGGGTTCGAATCCACTATCTCAAGGATGCAAGCTCACAGTTGCGCGCCCCTAACCAAACAGCCAACTAGCCCGGTGAAGAAACTGTAGATACCGGGATCCTGTCAAATGATCCTCAAAAAAATTTGGTCTAATTAGGTGATCACCCAGTATAACACACCAGACATTTACTCCTCATCGTGCCTGAAATGCTGCCTGCCTTACCCAGTGGGGATTTTCAACACTCTAGTAGTGCATATTACGACGATTCACGGAGCCATTATTATGAAATCGTGCCTCGTCCGAAAATAAAATGTGAGATAGAAACGCTGGATCATTTGCTAATTGTGTCAATATCCACGCACAGAAATCAACACGAGTCTCGAAATCTCGACCCTGGAGTTTTTGGTGTAGTTGCTGATGATACGGACGAAAAAACTGGAATGTAATATCCTTACAACAGACGACTGGCTGATGTTGGCCTGTTGTGCTACTGCCCGGGTACTCGTGTGAGGTTTCTCCTGGAAAGTGTCCAAAACCATCTCAGCAGTTTCGCCGGACGTAACTGGCGCCTCTCTAACAGGACCTGTTCAGGAAAGTGACGAAGTTATACGCAAACGTCGCTCCACCCTCCTAAACGTATTTGCGTTTGGTTGTTGTCATCATCATCATCATCATCATCGGTTTACCCTCCAGGTTCGGTTTTTCCCTCGGACTTGGCGAGGGATCCCACCTCTACCGCCTCAAGGGCAGTGTCCTGGAGCTTCGGACTCTTGGTCGGGGGATACAACTGGGGAGTATGACCAGTACCTCGTCCAGGCGGCCTCACCTGCTATGCTGAACAGGGGCCTTGTGGAGGGATGGGAAGGTTGGAAGGGATAGGCAAGGAAGAGGGAAGGAAGCGGCCGTGGCCTTAAGTTAGGTACCATCCCGGCATTCGCCTGGAGGAGAAGTGGGAAACCACGGAAAACCACTTCCAGGATGGCTGAGGTGGGAATCGAACCCACCTCTACTAAGTTGACCTACCGAGGCTGAGTGGACCCCGTTCCAGCCCTCGTACCACTTTTCAAAGTGGGGGTGGCAGCTAATCACGCTAACCACTACACCACAGAGGCGGACTTGGTTGTGCGGAAATCTTTCCTGGTACAGGCGCTGTGCTTCCTGTGCGTTCTGTCTTGCTTCACCGCAGATGAGGAGCATGTCAACATACCCATCTGCTGAACACATAGCGAAGAAATGACCAGGACTGCTAGGCTACAAGTGTAAAGCCACTACACATTCAACAACATGGATGATATTGGTCGAATATGGCACGAATGGCCTCTTATTTGAGCCCCAATGTAAAATGTGAATAAAAATACGGTATTTATCGCTCGTGGTATTCGAACCCGCCTACCAACGCGACATACGTCAACGCGTCTGTGGTTAGGCCACTAGACTACGATAACTGTTGCCTCCAGGTTATCATAAAACTCACTTGGTGTGAAACTACGTTCCACTTCACAAACTCATACACGTTTCCTATCAGTACGCCATTGCTTTCAGCGATCATTTCAAAACGAATCGAAAGCTTAGTCCGCCTCTGTGGTGTAGTGGTTAGCGTGATTAGCTGCCACCCCCGGAGGCCCGGGTTCGATTCCCGGCTCTGCCACGAAATTTGAAAAGTGGTACGAGGGCTGGAACGGGGTCCACTCAGCCTCGGGAGGTCAACTGAGTAGAGGTGGGTTCGATTCCCACCTCAGCCATCCTGGAAGTGGTTTTCCGTGGTTTCCCACTTCTCCTCCAGGCGAATGCCGGGATGGTACCTAACTTCAGGCCACGGCCGCTTCCTTCCCTCTTCCTTGCCTATCCCTTCCAATATTCCCATCCCTCCACAAGGCCCCTGTTCAGCATAGCAGGTGAGGCCGCCTGGGCGAGGTACTGGTCATACTCCCCAGTTGTATCCCCGACCAAGAGTCTGAAGCTCCGGGACACTGCCCTTGAGGCGGTAGAGGTGGGATCCCTCGCTCAGTCCGAGGGAAAAACCGAACCTGGAGGGTAAACAGATGATGATGATGATGATCGAAAGCTTATAATTGGGATGTACATTTTGCATAACCGTATGAAAGTTTGATGTATTGTGTAAATACTTGTCGCATACATGTTTTTGCCAAAGTCGTGCAGTGATGGCGCAGTAAGTGTTTTAAGGCGACTGCAACTTGGTATACGACAAAGGTAAATCAACCATCACCCCACTGACGTTCGTAGGGATGACTCACCCGCTATGTGTTGTGTTAATACACTTTTCTTCATATACACACACAGCATGCCGCACTACTAACTACCACAGAAACACGCAATAGCGAATATATCCTTCCAAATAGGCTGTGCGTTATGAAAGGCATCCGGCCGTAAAAATGGACAAAATATACATCGAGTGCCAACCACGATAAAATGGGGAAAAGGCCAGGAGAAGAAAGAAATACATCGTGTCCAAGTTCTATTTCTTGCGTGGTATCAGGGGTCTTTCATGTCTTCTTTGCGTATATTTTCATACAATTATGAAACACGGTAGAAATTAATGGATGTAGTTCCAGGATATATTTCCTTCTACTCCAAACTTTTACGAAGAATCACCATCAGGCACATAAAGGGGTCCAATCGTCCTTCTTCCTCCTCCTGGCCCTTTTCCGAGTTATCGGCACTTGACATGGATTTCGCCGTCTTTACGAACGGATCCCCTTTATGACACCAACCATACGTGGAGGTATGCAGGCTATTCATTAATGCGTGTTTCTGTAGTGGTTAGTAGTGTGATGTTCTGTATGTAAACGAAGAGAAGTGCATTAAGACGAACACAAATACAAGTCTCCGAGCCAGAGGAATTAACCATAACAATTAAAACCTGGCCGAGAATCGAACCCAAGATTTTCTGAATTCAAAGCCAGTACGCAACCATTCAGCCAAGAAATCGCACGCGAAGTGTCTCGTCATCCGAATTAAATAAATCATTACATCCACTTGGTTATCACAGACCTGCTGGATTATAAAATAGTAAAATAATACTTCTGTGTCAATACAATCTTAACCACTGAGTTTTCTAATTACACTTTCTCCTGTGATCTGAAAATCTTAAGACAACATCATTTATAATTTCTTTCATTTCAGTATTTACAGTCTATCACTTCTTAAAGAAGAATCTTCAACATTTGTATAATAGAGTGGTATACTACAGGGTCTGTTTTTTGGCTCGCTCCGCAGCACCACTCAGAGTACGGCACTGCTGGCGCAATGACACTCCGTCGCTAGCCGGGATAATGCGCGCTTTTCCTCCCCACTACTCACGGCAATTCACACTTATAGAAATCCATTTCTAGTGAAACTATTTGTCTAAAACCTACCTGGTATTACATTTGATGTTCAAAATGTTGTCCCTCAGCCGTCAAACACGCCTGACACCTCGTACATAGGTTTGCAGACACTCAGCGAATCTCAGCCCGTGTGATGTTCGAAATACGTAATTTGTGTAATGTTCTCTTATAGTTCTTCTCTTGTGTGAGGGTTGTTCACATACACTTTTCCCTTCAGCTTCCCCCACAGGTAATAATCACAGGGATTTAAATCAGGAGATCTAGGGGGATAATAAACCACACGATCTTCGAAAACTTCCCGTATTACCTCTATAGACCGATTAGCAGTGTGTGCCGTCACATTATCTTGCATGAAGTAACCATTACTCCTTTCTTCTTCCGTCAGCTCTTGAAAGATTGGTCTGAGAATGAGGTCTATATATCGATCAAAATTTATTGTTTCACGGAAAAATATAGGCCCTATAATTCTGCGAGCACTTATTGCGCACCAAACTCCTATCTTTACATCATGAAGTGGATGGACATGCATCTGGTGGGGACTTTCTGCACACCAGTAGCGATTGTTTTGACTATTTACATAGCCACTTAAGTGTAGCCATGCTTCATCACCATACAATAAAAGTTCTTGGTCAGCATGCCCATCGTGAACTGACTGAAGCAACCAGTTACAGTACCGAACCCTAGCGAAACTGTCAGGTCCTCTTAAATGCTGGGCAGGGATGGGTTTGTATGGTTTTGATTTTAACACTTTTGTTGCTTTGTGGGCAGAAGATAATGACACATTAGCTTGTACGGCGAGACGCGACAGGGATTTTGTTGGAGTTTTTTTCCAAGAGAGCTCCTATTTCGTCAAGCTTTTCCTCTGTTAAAATGGTTCGTCTCCTGCGTGATTTCTTGTTAAGAATGGACCCGGTGATGCGGAACCTCTTTATAATTTACGTACCGTACTCCTATGGGGAGGGAGGATGCCAGAAAATATTCCTACAGAAAGCGACGCTATTTTAAAGCGAACACATTGGGCACGCTACCAATACCACAGATGTTAAACTAGACTATTGCTGTGAAGCAATGGTTATCGGCACCGTACTGCATTAGATCATCTTAGCCGGTCATGAAGCAATATACAGTATATGTCTCTGCTATTCGTACAGGCTTCAATTTCTTATCAAGTCTCGTATATTCACATTAACGATTGAATGAGTGAAATAAAACGTACATTACGGGTAAAAGCATGGTTTGTCAATGACAATTCGTTAGCGAAAACCATACTTATTTACATACAGGCAAGAAAATTTGATATTAATGTGCCAGCATCGACAAACGGGTGTGTCACTTGTATTCGTACACATGGACAGCATGATGCCCACCGTTTGGTAGCGATGCACGGAAAAGTCTCATTGAGGGCATACGACTGGTCAAGTGCGATAGTCTCCTTCCTAGTGTATCTGTGGTGGACATTGATAGGAGTGCAGATTTAAGTACGGAACTCAAGAACACTATACTTAAACCGGCACTTAAAGGACTTTCATTACGGAAGATTGAACAGCTGGTCAATAGAACACATTCTACGGTGCAATATGTGGTTGATATATGTAAATACAAAGACACTATTAAGAACACGCCAAGGAAACCCGAGAGGAAGTGTTTAACTGAAAGGAAAGAACGGCTTGTTGTTCAGCTTATAAAGTCGGATTCCAAATTAAGTGCACCAGTATTGAGGCAACTCACGGAGGAATGAACTGGAAAGAAGATCAGCAACTCCACCATCCGTCGGATCCTGTATCGGCATGGGTACTATGGAGGAATCCCTCGAAAAAGGCCATATGTAACTATAAAAAACAGACGGCTTATACAGACATTCGCTAAGGAGCGTATAAATAAGGAGAAAGAATTCTGGAATGATGTTATCTGGTCTTATGAGACAAAAATAAACCTTTCTTGGGTCAGATAGCATCCACAGAATAGGGAAAATAATTGGTACGGGCAATGATGTGGCGAATACACTCCCAACTGTAAAATACGGTAGTGGGTCTGTAAGGTTTTGGGGCTGTATGTCAGCCAGAGATGTGCGTAAGATACATTTTATCGACGGAATAATGACAAAGGAGGGCTATAATGCAATCTCGTGGGCAAACGTGAAGCAGAGTGCCGAAAATTTAGGGATGCCCCCTGTTTATATATCCCAGCATAATAATGACCCAAAACACACTGCTGATATTAAAAAGACATGGTTGATCTGGAACATTCCTAAGCAGCTTAGAACACCTTCCCAGTCTCCGGATTAAAATCTCATCGAACATCTCTGAGCTACGTCGAAGAGAAATCTCCATAGGCAACGTATGCGTACGAAGCAGGAACTTAAAAGTGTGATTCTTCAGGAATGGCAGAAAATCAGCCCCGATATGTGCAAGAAATTAGTGTATTCTATGCGGCGACGATGTCAGGCAATTAAAAAGTCTTGGGGACATTCTATTAGATACTAACATGTTCCAGGAACCCTTTATTTGTTTTGTTTATTTCAAGTGTTCTGTTTGCTTGTACGAATAGGAATGGTACAAGATCATGGGCGCGTTTTTCTTTATTAGAATCTGCATGTTTGGTTAAGATGATTGCAGACAGATACAGTAGATATACGTTTTCTGAAGGCTTTGTTGAATGTATATTGAGTGAATAAAGTCCTTTTTAGTTTATTATTTTCTGGCAGTGCGTTGAAGTAGTAAATCAAACAGCCCGTACGAATAGAATGGGTACATACTGTATCTCTCGGCAAATGAGTCACCCGGCCGCGCTATCGCCTTCAGTGCATGTTCCAATGACACACGGAGCCAAAAAAAAAAAAAAAACCTGTACAACGATTACGGTCGGCAGATGCAGAGTGGGTCTTCGCCCATAAGTGGCCACGGCTGGTCCGTGGTCCAACAGCTCTGCACTCTGATCGGCCAACCGTGCAGAGGAGGGGTGGCCACGGCTCTAACGTGGCTGTACGCCTCTGGATTCGGGAGATAGGACAGGGCTTGGTAGACCAAGGCCCGTCAGAGATGTAGCGCATGGGGTTTGATTATATACAGTAGGGCTGGGGTCGAGAAGGGCAGCCGGCCGTAAAACAGGACCAGATCCACTAAGCACCCATGAGTCTCAAAACTCACGAATTCCAAGAAGAGTAAGTTTCTCTGTCTGGGCCAGTCTCAAAACTCACGAGCAGGGCCAGTTCTTCTTTGGAGGGATAAATATCTAACCTATCAATGATTTGATAATGGAATAATTTTAATAATCGAATAACTTCCATGTCCACCTCTGTGGTGTAGTGGTTGGTGTGATTAGCTGCTACCCCCGGAGGCCCTGGTTCGATTCCCGGCTCTGCCACGAAATTTGAAAAGTGGTACGAGGGCTGAAACTGGGTCCACTCAGCCTCGGGAGGTCAAATGAGTGGAGGTGGGTTCGATTCTCACCTCAGCCATCCTCAAAGTGGTTTTCCATGGTTTCCCACTTCTCCCCAAGGCAAATGTCAGGATGGTACCTAGCTTAAGGCCACGGCCGCTTCTTTCTTTTCTATCCCTTCCAATCTTCCCACCCCCCCACAAGGCCCCTGTGCAACATAGCAGGTGAGGCCACCTGCACGAGGTACTGGTCCTTCTCCCCAGTTGTATCCCCCGACCCGATGTCTGACGCTCCAGGACACTGCCCTTGAGGCGGTAGAGGTGGGATCTTTCGCTGAGTCCGAGGGAAAACCAACCCTGGAGGGTAAACAGATTAAGAAGAAAGAATAATTTCCACCCGCGAATAATCAAATCAAATAATCGAATGAGTTTCATATGTCATTCAGTTATATCGCGCAGAATAATCGGATGCGTCATGAGTACATTTTTTGGTTTAAGTGCGTCGGGTAGATAATCGATTGAACTAAGCGAATAGATGAACTCTTATGAAAAATAGAAATACGCATTTTTCCAAATGAATCTCCAAATGTTAAAATTAAATGAGTGAATTAACTGTCTTGATCTTCCATATCTCAAAATAAAATTCCTCATTCAAGTAACTGCCGCCTTCTGGCCGCATAATAGAACAAAGCCCCAGTACTTCCAACTGACAGTCTCTTTAAACTATCAGCGGACAATATACCTACTTTAATTTTATGTCATCCGGCTGCATGCATAAATGGTTAGCATGCTGGCCTTTGGAACAAAGGGTTCAGGGTGTCCCGGGTTCGGTTTCAGGTTTGGTCGGAGATTTTAACTTTAATTAGTAAATTCCTATGGCTTGGGGACTGGGTGCTCGTGCCGTCTTCAGCACTAGACTTATCTTAAATATAACCTTATCCTCACAGCCGTGCAGGTCGCCTATACGGCGTCAACTCTAAAGACCTGCACCAGTCCCCTCCGGAGACCACACGTCATTGTTATAAATTTATGTGAAAGGGAAAACATACATTATATTAGCTTTAAGACAACAGCAAAATATTTTAGAAATAATAATAATACACCTCGGTCTCTTTCATTCACTAACCATTACTTTTCCCCTGTGGGTTGGAGTGGCAGAATAACATCCACAGTATACCCTGCCTGTCGTAAGGTACGACTAAAAAGGGATCTCAGGGGCTCTTAAATTATTTAAGGAAAGCCTAGATAAACAACTAATAGGCAATCTGCTACCTGGGTGACTGCCCTAAATGCATATCAGTGGTGATTGATTGATTGATTGATTGATTGATTGATTGATTGATTGATTGATTGATTGATTGATTGATTGATTGATTGATTGATCGACAGAGCGTGGGTCGGCGACCTCGGGGCCCAGGCATTGCTTCCATTCACTTGTGACAGGCTCCTTGCTTTCAACTATCTTTAGTCAACTCTTGTTATTTCCGACTCCGACGGTATTAGATTTCCCGTGAAAACAGTAACTACCACCACCAAGTCCGGCTCCATGCCTAAATGGTTACCGTGCTGGCCTTTGGTCACAGGAGTCCCGAGTTCGATTCCCGGCAGCGTCGGGAATTTTAACCATCATTGGTTAATTCCGCTGGTACGGGGCTGGGTTTATGTGTTGTCTTCATCAGTATCTCATCCTCATCAAGACGCGCAGGTCGTCAACGGTTGTCAAATCAAAAGATCTGCATATGGCGAGCCGAACACGTCCTCGGACACTCCCGGCACTAAAAGCCACACGCCACTTCCTTTTTGCAGTACCACCATCATTACTTCCTTCATTGTTTTCAACCCTTATTTATTTGTATTCACCATTTACACATTTTCCTGGCTGGGAAAAGAACCAATATCACAAAATATCATCATCGATCTGGAGCCTTATTGAAGTCATTTACCGACATCGTTTCGAAGATAGCAACCAATGAGTTCGCCGTATTTTAAAGAAAATTCTGACGAATCTTAATTTATGACTTGATAAATTTGGTGAGCCAAGTAGCCAGTTCTGTAGCACTGCACTTCGCGTAACCGCGTGGGCGCGTGATGCAATATCTTAATCTCTAATAGTAATGGTATGTGAGTGCATGACTCATTCATACGTGTGCAGCATGAGTTCGTTTTACTTTTGGAAAGCTTATCTGAGACTGTTCGTCCTACCCGTGCACTTCCTGTAAGGGAGTGGAGATAGGTGATTTTAACTTCCCAGTGATGAGACTGATGAGTGTTGATGACAACATTAGGATTGCTTTCCGTTCCCTTATTTCAAAAGCATTCGCTATCCATTTGCCGCAGTCACGCGAATGGAATTTCAAATGTATAATCGAAAAAATAATCGCATGGAAGAAACAATTGAATAACCGAAAAAATAAGCAAATGAAATAATCGAATAAGCGATTGATTCATATTCGATTTTCCAATCATTACAACGTACCCACATAACGACTGTAGATATTTAAAAATTTAATCGGAATTGTGCGACAAGGACCATTGTTAGCGCCAGCCGGAACTGCGTGCCCTCTAGTAATTGGTACCCCTCTCATCACCTCTCGTGTAGCCTTGCACAAAGTATATGCGACAGGGGTTGAGAAATCCACGGACGCCATGGACCCGCGCGGATAACCGCACTCGACCTTTCAAATTAAGGCCTAGTCCCTTAAGCCTCTATAAGGCTTTGTCTTTCTTAATGCATTTTTTATGTATTATTATATTTAGAATTTTTTACTATTTATGTATTTCTGTCAATTGGTTTAGTATGCTTAATTTGGTTCAGTTGGTCTTTTTTTTTAACTATTTCCATTACTTTGATCTACATATTTACACGATTAATTTAACAAGGAAATATTTACTTTCTGTTTAACCCATCTTAAGGGTGAAGAAAGTGACTCTCAGAAATGCACATATATCTCTTGTCTCCACATATATTTTTGTATTTCGTTCGATCCTCTTATCAAGTTGATAGTATTTGTTTCTTCTTTATAAACCCACTGGGTTCAACTCCATCCTCATAATATTCTTATATAATTCCTCAGCTTCTTGCTTAAGTCCTCTTATTAAGTCTTTTATTCGAGGGTGAGGTCTTCCCAGAACATTGTTTATTTGGTGATTCCACCCTTCCACATTATTGCTTGTTCTGTGTCTTCTGTTATAGCAGTTCCACATTTTCAGGTGCACTAGTGGATTTTGTAGCCAATGATCGACAAAACAGTCAAAAAATACTATCAACATTTGGACTTCGGGGGGGTTACTGTGAATGTAAATCAACCCCTCGTCTGCGTCCTCAGGTGGCAGGAAGGCAAGTGCCGCGCACATTGTAATTCTTTGTCGGATTTTCTGATTCGTTTTGTAGGTTTAAGTGATGCCGACTTCCTGAATCTTTGGCCGGAGACTTTGAAATAAATGGAAGAAGCATCCTTGCACTTTGACAGAAGGAACTACTTTTACAGCTTCGATAGCGGCTGCCTCAAAGTCGACATTTAATTAATTTGGGTTCCATTCTGGGATCTCATGTTTTATGATATTAAATAATCTAGTGTATGTCTTTGTTGTCTTATTAGAGGGAAAAGCAAATATCACAGCTGTTATGTTTATTTCCTCACTGGTGTTTCCGAGATCAGCATGTATAGTATATAGCTGTGAAAACTGGCTGCTGGAACTTTCGGAATTACCATCCATTATAAGTGTGCTATGTGCTTTGAGACATTCTCTTCCCTTTGCGCTTGAAAATACTAACATTCTTTCTCCATCCCTGTTGTCTGCAAGAAGAAATGTACTACCATCGGTCATGCGTAGAGTGTTTTCGTCTAAATTAATATCGTTTCGATGTGTTGGTTCTTTTTGGACTGCCCGGGCTTTATTTCTTTGCCTGTAGAGTGTTGTTTTTAGACTGAACAATTGAGGTACCCTAGTGATCAATTCATATCCTCTTTGTTGCAAGGATTCAAATTCTTCTGTGTAGACCTGCAACAGAAAATATTATTGTTTACCATCTTGTACCTAACTTATAGTAATATTCAATAGTACCAATATGCCTTATGTACTCACTGACGCGGAACGAATGTAACTTATAAACAATTTATATTGATGCTTGTTGTTTGAAAGGGCCTAACATCTAGGTCATTGGCCCAGTTTCAATTGAAACGACACAGATAATAGACAGTTACCTAAAATGCACGACAGACACGCGCGCGATTTTATAACGGTTTTTAGTTTTGTCTGCGGACCCTAATGAAAAATAACCGAGTGAGTTCGCCGTGCGTTAAGGGGCGCGCAGCTGGGTTCGAACCCCAATGTCGGCAGCCCTGAAGATGTTTTTTCGTGGTTTCTCATTTTCACCCCAGGCAAATGCTGGGGCTTTACTTTAATTAAGGCCACGGCCGCTTCCTTCCTACTCCTAGTCCTTCCCTATCTCATCGTCGCCATAAGACCTGTGTATTTCGGAGCGACAAAAACCCACTTGTAAAAGAAAAGTTTAACTTATCTGTGTGACTGATGTTCCATGTCCTTTGTGAACTGATTTTTTGGCCTGGCTGACTGTTTTGTTCACATCGAGGTTTGCTTCATCAGGTACACAGTGGTGGGCTGTTTCACTAAAACCACTATTGCCAATTGCAGTTATAAATTTTTCCGGTACACGCGGATGACAGTCTTTTATGGCAAAACCATACTGTTTCTCCCTACTTGTTCTCTCGCTGCTTATAAAACCTGTAACCGTTGTAGGCCTACACTAAATTTAGTTTACCTTTTTGCGAAGTATTGAATTCCATGTTGTGCATTGCTCGATGACACCAAGCAGAATAACTGAGTAAAGATCAGCGTTATACTTGCAGAATCTGGTCTGCGGTAGGGTGATAATTCCTGTTAACAATACATGGGATATCCCATTCTATGAGTGGGTGGACAAGCATGGGTTGAAGGGCAGCGCGAGTCACCGTACACCTCATCCCTCCTGCGGTCATCGCCAGCACCTGCTGTCCTTTTTTTCATGTTGGCATAGTACATTCGTTCCCGTGCGATACCATGACCCTTTCTCCTGTGGTCTGAAAAATCTTAAGAGACCATATTTTCTAATTTCTTTCAGTTCAATGTTTACAATAAGTTGACTATCACTTACTTCTTAAAGAAGAATCTTCAACATTTGTAGAATAGAGTGGTATACTATAACGAGTGCATCTGCACTCACAAATCACAAACATATTAGGCCTACAGTACTTGAGAGAACTGATTCACATCCATTGTTTCAATTCGAAAGATACAGTATTAGAGTGTCAGCACAATAAACCCAAAACCTGCAAGAAAAATATCCCAAGACCTCTACAAACATGCCCTCCGGAACAAATCATGCGAATGCCACTCCACTTTCTAGGAAGTTAAATACACCAATACGTATACTCCTTTTCACGTATGAACTCATTGGCCTTCCCGTTGTCCATTCCTTTTTTCTTTTTTGTTCTTTAATGGAAACTGCCGATCGGCGGAAAATTCCTTTTATCAGTATCTACGTATATGAAACGATTTCACTCGTGGTGTTTAGTATAACCCCTACATGATTGCACTACTAACCATGACCTGTTTACAAAATTCGAGCTGCCCGCATTCCGATGAGCCTTCGCCGTACACCTGTCCTTTATGAGATTTACTGCAGAGTGTGTATTCGTTGATAATTTAACGTAGCAGCAGCCGGGCCGAATGGCTCAGATGTTAGATTCTGAACTCAAGTTGGCAGAATCAGAAATGAGACTAAGGTATAGAAAAGATGGGTCAATAGGATGGTCTACGTACTGTCAAAAATTAGTTTAAGAGTTGTTTCCATTGAACCCTTGGACGACCAGCAGCAGTCAATTACCTCAGCTAAGTCGGAGGCATGAATTCGTAGAATCTTGTGATCTCAGAGTGTTTACGGGCTCTTCGTCACTTGCGGACATGATCGGTGGGTAACAATAAAGGCCTAACTACTTGAAATTAAAGGCAAGAATGGTACTGACTCAGATTTATTGATCAAAAGGAAAATGTCATTGAACGACGAAAGAAGGAAGGTTTAACAAACCAAATATCGAACCAATAATTCATTCATTGACAAATTTACTCGACAGCCGCACGGCTTCTTCATTACGTCTGTATTTTACTACCTGAGAGGCTGCATGAATCGAAAACCATCATTTGTAAACCTTAACAATGAAATAACAACCTGAAAGTCGTCAGACTCGGCTTACATCTGTAACTTGATTCCTTAATTCTCGGGGACCGAGCTCCAGACGTTCGTTAAAATTAAGGTTATCCACTAACGTAATACCAACATAGAATCCGTCACCTGGACCCTTAATTGAATCGGAGTAACCTCCTGTTCTATTGTGAACTAACTGTTCATTATCATTATTATTTGAAGAAGTTAATTGTGCTTATGGAAAAACATGGCATTCAAAAAGTTAAGTTAAATGATTGAAGGTCATTAAATTATGATTGCACCAAACTAAACCAAACCAAACTCCACGGCACTTAACGCCCTTGAAAGGGCCTTGGCCTGCCCAGCGACCGCAGCTCAGCCCGAAGGCCTGCAGATTACGAGGGGTCGTGTGGTCAGACCGGGGCCGCCATCTCACCGTCAGATAGCTCCTCAATTCTAATCACGTAGACTAAGTGGACCTCGAACCAGCGCTCAGGTCGAGAGAAAAATCTCTGTCCTGGCCGGGAATCGAACCCGGAGCCCCTACATCACGGGGCCGGCTATGATTGCACCACTTGGGTCATAAACTGACACAGTGAAAATGCAAAATACTGATGATGCTCATCAACGCATATAACACACTCTCTATGTTTCAAGAATAGAATAGCACAAGTTTACTTCCAACTACAATCTTAAGCAAAGAAAATCACTGACTTTCAGGCTAATTCCAAGTTCATCACTTGTGCTTAGTTTATTAAATGCACGCGGTTTTAACTGAGTAAGTCTAACACTGAACAAACGTCTGATTTCAACACTGGACGACTAATAAAATAACATTCAAATATCGAAAATGGTTTTCGTCGAAATGGTTAACTCCCAATATTTACAAAGCGGTTATGTCGGTTGGGTCGGTTTAAGACAATACAGGTGTCTTCGATGATGCGTTTGTAAAAATTATTTGCGTGATTACTAAATCTTATCGTGCTGACGTTCCATAACGTTAAACAAAAGCACAGCTAAAAATATCAATCTTAATAATGTATGAGTTTCCCCTAAATAAATATCTCCACTGAAAGAGTCAAACCACACTCACTAATCCGCAATATAAATCCTGGGAATACACCATAATCCTACATTAACATCAACAATAATATTAAAAGTATGTACAACAAACTCGAAATATCCATAGACTTGTGGCGAACTGCTCAAATGTTGTGTGGGGTTTCCTGTGGTTACGACCATTGTACGTCAGATAGGTCTCCCAACACTAGATCAGAATAAGCATCCTAGCTGTAACGGTAATCGCACCTACCATGACTTAAATGTACTCCACTAACGCTATTCCTTTGACATAACTCAAACACTAACCCAGGGCCTCTCAGAGTGCATGCACGGTGCACGGTGACAAGGACGACTTGGCTTGGTTGACCAGAGTGCAGACCCCCCACTCCCCGATTTGGAGCAATAGCGCTTACTCTCTCTTTCCTCACGCCTGTCTCGCTCGCTCCCCCTGTCTCCCTCTGCCACACTTGCTCCGTAGCGCTTCAAATGCGAGCTGAGTTGCGCCGAGTAGAGCCGAGCGTAGCCGAGCTTAGCCGAATAGCCCAGGGGCGAAGCGTTGGTCTGAGCCGAGTCGAGCTGGACCGATGCACAGTGCACGGAGCTCTTGGGCCTCGATTTGCACGCGTAAGATTTTGGGCGTTTGAGAGACCTTGCACTAACCTATGACATTACTCAATGAGAGCCCTATTCACGACTACCATTGTTGACGACCAAGAAAAATAAAATATCAGTGTTAACAATCACCTCCAGCTTAAATCCTAAAAGAATATTGACGTGAAATTAAACCGTCGGTGTGTTCAGATAACTTCAACGAAACGGTATAATAATAATCGATGACCACAAGGTTGCAAACGGTCACTGCTGAAATCCATGATCATAAAATGAGGATCTGATCAACCTGTGTATGAGCATGACTGCCCTGGAAAGCTAAGGAAAAGAGAGATGTATTTGGACTGTCAAGTTATGATGAAGCACTACTTCTTTATTCTTACTTTACGCAGCTAAACAGACGTGGATTAAAGCGTCCTTCGGCTTTCCCGTTGTCCCTTATTTTAGATATTTATTGCCTTTCTCAAACTCTCATCAGTGCTACATTTGAACATTTTTGAATTATACCATCAAAGATGATGTAGTAAAACTAGGTCTCCAAATGGCTGAAAACACACTAACTATTATACAAAATATTTGCAAGTGTCGTGTGCCATTAATTAATTTTTTAAAAAAAAATGTATGAAAGTCCTGCCCAACATTTTCGTCAATAACAACACTGAAGTTCTACATGGCAAACATATCTCCAAGGATATTGCTAAAATGCTGTGCAGTGAACAGGTGGAAAGGAGCAATAGACTACCGAGTACTTTGAAGCAAAATGTTTGCAAGGATCTTAAGCTCAACTGCTATTTACATTCCTTTATTCATTACCAATTTTGTCCTAACAACTGCATGCTTAGGGATAGATGTTTGATTTATAAAAATGATATATTGCATATTTATTTATTTATTTATTTATTTATTTATTTATTTATTTATTTATCGTCCGGCTCCATGGCTAAATTGTTAGCGTGCTGGCCTTTAGTCACAGGGGTCCCGGGTACGATTCCCGGCAGGGTCGGGAATTTTAACCACAATTGGTTAATTTCACTGGCACGGGGGCTGGGTGTATGTGCCGTCTACATCATCATTTCATCCTCATCACGACGCGCAGGTCGCCTACGGGAGTCACATCAAAAGACCTGCTTCTGGCTTCTGGCGAGCCGAACTTATCCTCGGACACTCCCGGCGTACCTTAATTCGCATGCTTAGGATCATAAGGGTGTATCTACAATTTTTGACATTTTGAGGTTATGATATCATTGTAATGCGGAAAGATTGCTGTATTTGAGTAACAGAACGGCGTATCTCTAACTATGCTAGTTTTTAAATTTTGCATGGCGTAAGTCATTAAGAGTTTTGTTTTAGTAAATAACAAAAGGGCGTATCAGTATACGCCCATTTGTTACTCACAAACACGTAAGATATGAGGCACATACATTAGGAACAAAATGGCGTAACACCTGATACGCCATTTTCACTCTAACTATTATTTCGTTTATTCTCTATGGAAACCTGTGTGACTAGCGTGTGTTAAACATATCACCGTTTTGTGGGGTGAATTAGTTTCTCTATTTTAGAGCACTATAAGAGTAATGAAATACTTGATAGTGTTTTAAAACTAGAATAATACTATCAATGAAGAAGGTGAGTCTAAAATATGAGCCACACAAATCAGCAAAGTACATTACCAAATACAGTAGAGACAATATGCGACACTGCGAAATATCGAGGGACAGCGATTAGATCTCAATCTAGCGGAGTGACCTGAGAGTTACTGATTCTGTCATAAGAGCACGTGTATTCGTTTGTGAAGTTTTGGGGGTTATTTATGCGTTTGTATTAAGATGACATAAGTAAATAGTAGCGTGTGTCATTCCTTTATATCTCCTGTCAATATGAGTGGAAGGATATTTGCTGCGTTTGGCTGCAATAACTATGAAGTGCAGAAGGATTCGCGGTCTTTCTTCCGCTTCCCTCGTGACATGAAAATGTAAGTGAATACTGTGTTTGCATATATATCCTTCCAGTTACAAAGATATTTTTATAGAAGGCCTACTTCCTAAACTTCTGACCTGCGCGCCCCATATTTTAACTGGCTTAAAATATTATAATAAGCTTATTTTATTGTATTAGCGCAACAGTTAACCTTCAATACTGATGTATTGTTGTAGGTGTGATCTGTGGGTTTTGATTTAATTAAGGAACATGCATATGTGTGTGGCTGGTTTTGTTCCAAGTTACCCCATTTGGAATGCCGTAATGCGTTGTCAAGCACTGAAGAAAATATGGGTGATTTAAGAAATGTGATGATGATGATGTAAAGGTGAGTGGCTACTCATTGAATTCGATTTACAAGCTGTACTGAACTGTCCACATACAAATCCCAAAGCATTGTTTTACAAAATAAGACTTGCTTTCTACAACCTAACAGTGTTAAATGCAGTTGCAAATAGTGCTGTCTATTATACGTGGAATGAGACTATAGCTAAGAGAGGGTCATCTGAAATAGTATCATGTGTTTATAAGATTCTTACTCAAAATGCAAATGGCAAAGAGATTGTTTTTATACAGATACATGCAGTGGCCAAAATAGGAATGCGTATATCTGTGCAATGTGTCTCTTTGCTGTAAAACAATTAAATATACCTGAAATCAACCACAAATATCTTACTCCAGGCCACACACAAACGGAGGTTGATTTGGTACATTCTATGAACGAAAAAAGAAGAAGAGTGTTCACATATTTGAGCCATCTGGTTGGAAGACAGTCACCCGCCTAGCAAGGAAATCACCTTACGAAGTAGAAGTTACGTCACAAGATGATTTCTTTGATTTTAGAAAAGTAAAGCAGGCCCCTATAAACAATACAACAGTAGATGTTAGTGGTCAAAATTAAGATAGATGAAAATTGTGTGGTTGAAGTATTTGAAAGAGGATCCCAAACATGTTTACTTCAAGTACAACATGCATGAAAAATTCAACAAAATGCATATTGTAGGAAACAAATGATCATTACTTAGGAGGAAACAGAACTGTAACAGTCTTAAAGAGGATCTATTCACAACCTCTTCCAATTTCGGTTGGAAAGTTAAAAGATTTACAAGAACTTTGCAAACAAGGTATTATTAAATCCCAGTATCATAAATTTTATATGTCCCTGAAGTCAGTCACCACAAGCCAAGAGAGTGACAATGATCTAGATGATGTTGGCAATTAATGAGTATCCTTTTACTTTATTGATTCTTGCAATTATTGCTTACGGATTTCATAAATGTTATTTCAGTGCCGTTTTTATTAGCAATATGAAAAATATTCAAAATTGGTCTACTGTATTAGGCATATTGCTTTAGTGTAGTTTTGTTATGCTTTAAATCAGCAATTCTCTACATATTTATCAAAGTTTAATGTAGTAACTATTAGTCTTATTATCAGTCTGAATTTAGCATAGTCTAGATATAATATTGTATGGATGTTCTGTTGTAACTTTGGAGTGTTCTGTATCACAAACATATTGAGTTTATTAGGCATTTTTTCATGTAAAACGCAAGTTTTCAGTCAGTGTTGTGTTAATAATGTAATGATCACGTTACTGTATCGTAACAATAAATATATTATTATTATTATTATCTCATTTATCTTGGACAGTTCGACTTATGCCTTGCGTTTATTTTAAGTTTTAAAGTATCAGACAAGTACTTACGCCACCTGACTCATTGAAAACTGTGATTAACAAAAGGGCGTATGTCAGGGAAAATAATTTTAAAATAAAGTTAGGAACAATATTATTCGAAATTGTTTTGAATTTCTTGCTTTTTTGCTTAATTCAAACCTAAATGAAACCATTTAATTGCATCATCATGTGCTGGTACTTATCTTGTACTGGTGATATACTTTTAAATAAATTGTGTAGTGATATTCCTGATTTTCTGAAAATGGCCGAAATGTAGATACGCCCTTATGATCCTAAGCATGCGAATTAAGGTACAGCCCCAGCATTTGCCTGGTGTGAAAATGGGAAACCACGGAAAACCATCTTCAGGGCTGCCGATAGTGGGATTCGAACCTACTATCTCCCGGATGCAAGCTCACAGCCCCGCGCCTCTACGCGCACGGCCATACGCCATTTCCTTTTCATTTTTATGTATTTATTTATTTATTTATTTACATGTTTCCTTTTGTCGGTGTTGTGTTATTTATACTTTATACGAACAAATAACTAAATGAGAGAACTCATATATCTCTTCCGAGTCGATTGGAGCCCTGCAAGCGAAGCAGACGTGTGTGCGGGAGTGCCGAGTGTTTGTTGCGTAAGCGAAATGGGAATAGGCTTAGAACTCTACCGAGTGGTCATCGGCCGATGGAACAACCGCATAAATTATCAGGTTGCCTGATTCAGGTATGTGGTCTAAGTACTTTGAAATGGTGTATCATCACATTAAGACAATTCTCGATAAAAATATCGGCACATTACTTACACACATGATGCAATGAATTAACATTTAAAAGCTGGACAGTTTTCCTCTTAACATGAAGCCTACTAACAGAAAGAAAATCTATAAATTCCCGGTTTTAATCTGAGAAGAGGGATAAAAGAAAGAAAATTATGAAAATGTTGTTGATAGTGATACTTTTTTACGTACAATTAGAGTAAAAATGTAATATACCCTTGGCTGTATATTCGAGGATTTTTAAAGTCGCTGGCCTGGAAATGATCTGAACAGATCTTATAATTCTTATATACCGGGCGAGTTGGCCGTGCGCGTAGAGGCGCGGGGCTGTGAGCTTGCATCCGGGAGATAGGAGGTTCGAATCCCACTATCGGCAGCCCTGAAGATGGTTTTCCGTGGTTTCCCATTTTCACACCAGGCAAATGCTGGGGCTGTACCTTAATTAAGGCCACGGCCGCTTCCTTCCAACTCCTAGGCCTTTCCCATCCCATCGTCGCCATAAGACCTATCTGTGTCGGTGCGACGTAAAGCCCCTAGCAAAAAAAAAAAAAAAAATTCTTATATAACCGTAACGTCCCTTCTTTCTTGTACACCTTATCCAAATCACTTCTGTGACATTTCAAAACCCACAGATCACACCTACAACACATCAGTATTGAAGGTTAACTGCTGCACTATATAATAAAATATGAGTATTATATTTTAAGCCAGTTAAAATATGGGTCGAGCAGGTCAGAAGATTATGAACTACTATAAAAATCTCTTTGTCACTGGAAGAATATAATATGCAAACACAATATTACTTACATTTTCTTGTCACGAGGGAAGCGAAAGGAAGACCGCGCTTTCTTCTCTACTTCATAGTTACTGCAGCCAAACACAGCACATACCTTTCCCCTCATGTTGAGAGGAGATATGAAGGAATGACACACGCTACTATTTAATTATGCCAACTCACTGAAAACGCATAAATAACACCAAAAACTTCACACACAAATACACGTGCTCTTATGACAGTATCAGTAGTTCTCAGGTCTACCCGCTAGAGAGAGCTCTAATAGCTGTCCCTCGATATCTCGCTGAGTGTCGCGTATTGTCTCTACTGTATTTGTATTTTTTTTTTGCTAGGGGCTTTACGTCGCACCGACACAGATAGGTCTTATGGCGACGATGGGATAGGAAAGGCCTAGGAGTTGGAAGGAAGCGGCCGTGGCCTTAATTAAGGCACAGCCCCAGCATTTGCCTGGTGTGAAAATGGGAAACCACGGAAAACCATTTTCAGGGCTGCCGATAGTGGGATTCGAACCTACTATCTCCCGGATGCAAGCTCACAGCCGCGCGCCTCTACACGCACGGCCAACTCGCCCGGTGTATTTGTATTAACTAACTTCAGTTCACTCCTGTTCAGTTTGTTGGCGATTGCATATTCCTATAAGATTCCTCTAAGACCTCGTTCAATGAATTTGAGCTGCCTATTTTTTGCCTCAGAGGGCAAGAAGATAGGTGAAAAGCGGTTTCCCATTCATCAACGAACAGCTGATTGCCTTGGAATATCACATCGGTCTGTCAAATACGCAGTGAAGAAGAATAAAATAAAACGACAGCAAGGAAAACATTCAAGGTACTCCAACGCCCATTAAGGAGGAACTACTGTCAGCAGGACGATAGCGCATTGTATTAGATCAGTTCACTATTGGAGTTATCAGGTGTACCCTCCACTTTTTGTTTTGAAAAAGCATTCCCGACAATTTTAAAATTAAAAGAGAGGCTTCAGCATTCAATGACCGACTTTCCAGAAATGTCCCTTGAAAAACTTAGGCAAATTGTTCAGAGTATCGGATTTCGCTTTAAAAATCTGAACAAAAAGCCTGTTCTTATGGAATCGTTATCACTCGCAGCCTCCAGACACATGTTTATAAGACGAATTCGCCAACTTCGCGAAGCAGGCTACAAGATTTTCTACACAGGTACGCCCAAAATAATACGATGACGTACGCGTGGCAAGAAAAGTTATTGAAGATTTGAATAGGCATGATAACTATGAACAATATCGATGTCACCTGCAGGAAATATACAGATAGAGGGGAGGTTTTAAAACTCCGACAGGAGCTGGATACCGTGTCATAATACTACACATGGGCAGTGAACAGGGATGCCGAGCTTTGCTTCGTGGAAAAGAAAGGAACAGGTGATTATCACCAGGAAATGAACTCACTCCACTTTGAAGAATGGTTCAGGAAGGTTTTTAAGTCTAATCCCTCCAAACTCTGCTGTAGAGATAGACCAAGCACCTTACCACACACGTAGAAACTAAGAACCCAACCAAGCCATGGTTAAATGCCGGCATTATTGCGTGTATTGAGAAAAGAAACACCCCACTGCCGCCTGATGCTATTGATTTCAATTTCTTAACAAAAGCAGTACTACTCCATCATGCCAACCCCTACTCCTGAATGCCTCAAAAGAAAATTGAACGAATCACTAAAGAAATAAGGAAATATATTGAACTTATCTGGCTGCCAGTAGCTCCCTGTGAAATGAAATGATTTGTGCCTTTGTGAAGAACCAAATTGCAAAACTAACGCTGAAGAGAAGGGACGAAGCATAAATGCGACAAGAATCCTTACGTTTCGTAACGCCTGAGCCCAGGAAAAAATTCTATAAAACATGCTATAGAAATAGAAAAATGTTATTGGGAAAATACCACCTTCCTGACGAGATTCAAATACAGCCAGTTGCAGCCAGTCTTGAAAGTTCTGACTCTGAAAGCAATTGTTGACGATAAACTGTAAGCTAAATAAAATCAATGTATATATTGTAAATACATAGACATACGTAAATAAAACTGCGAAAAGAATTAAAAATAAAACACCAAAATAACATTAAAAGTATCAAAAAGCATTTTAAAGCTGCCATTAGATGTCCAGTGCCCCCATGAGAAAAGCTGATGAAAAATGTTTTTCATTACCTCATAACGCCATTTGCTTCCAAGCTAATTCCAGATAATTATTAAATGCCGGAGGAACTTTATAAGCATACGGCGAAGCAAATGCCATTGTACATCCAACTGTAATCAGTAGACACAACTTCCAGCGTGGCGCGGTGTCTGACACTATCGCGGCAACGTCGCTTGGTCTTCCCAGCACAAGCCTGCTTCGCATTTATGTTGTCCTGCCCACTACAAATACAAACTGATATAAAAAAGTGAAATAATTTACGTATTTAACAGTCATACAACATAAGTATTGGATACGTAAAGATTACAACGCGACCAAGAACGCAATTTTTCAACCAGCCCGAGCCGAGAAAAATTTACCTTAGAAAACTGATAATTTTTTCCTGGAAACATAAAATTCTGAAATTTATAGACTATATTTAAAACATCCTAATCCTAATGTACTGTATATTGTGTTAAAATTTGGATTCGATCAGATGACGGGCTTTGGAGAAAGGATGTCTTAAATTTGACGCATGGTTGAAACACGCTTAAAAACGGGCACTTTTTGCGTTCCACTTGCGATAAAAATATTACAATATGAATTAAAAATTCCAAAACCTACATGACCTAACGTGAAATGAAACGAGGAAAATGATGGTCTTATTTGATTTTCAGTGGGCCTATTGATTATTTCATAAACAACCTCCAAACTCAAGTGCACACATTATTTTGGACGACGGTAAGGGGTGGCATGGCAGGTATAAAAGAATCCCCGGATAAATACCAAAAGAACAACGCTTGGTGTTGGAGCAGCGCACACAGGAGCTGGAGATGCAGGTCCGGTGGTCAATGCTTGTCCAATGTAGCATATGCCACTTGTTTCGGCTTGCGAGTACGTTGGTGGACATCGATAAGACAACATGAAAGCAGGCAAGCATTAGCAACGGTGGGCAGTGTGGTTGCTCAGGAGGAAATAAGTGACTGCTTCAGACTTCCATAAGAGATCAGTAGACATATATGGGAAAACAGCATCAAGCCATAGGTACGTGTTTCGTAGGGTATCAGAGTTCAGAGACGGCAGGAACTGTGCTGAAAACTCAAAAGTACTGGGCGTCCAGCAAGTGCACGCAAACCAAACAATGTCCAGCGTGTCAATTACTTGATAATGGGGCACAAGCGAATAACATTTGATGAACAAGAGAAGGCAACAGGTCTATCACTAGGAACCCTCCATACCATCATCAATGAGGATTTGAAGGTGAATAAGGTGTGTGCACAATGGGTGCCCTAATCCCTCGCCATTGCTCAGAAACAGAAGCGTGTGGTGATATGCCACCAGTTGGTGCAACAGTACAGCGCAGATCCAGCGGAGTTCTTTGAGCGTCTAGTCACCGTCGGCGAATCATGGTTCTTCCACGAGACTCCAGAAAAGAAACGCCAGTCTGTGGAGTGGAAGCATACTGGGAGCCCTCGTCGCAAGATGCAATGAAAGAGGTCATGCGGGGTAAGAAGTAGGGATGGGACAAACGGTTACTTTCCGGTATCATTTTCCTGTGTATCCGTTACAGTGTAGTATTAGGTTGGAGTATAACTATGTAAAATTAACATAATACAAGTTGCAGGTCAACTTTTGGGAGGCACATCCACTACACCTGCTGCCTCTTGCAGCCCAGGGAGGTGAGAAGAATAATGGAGTGGCCCTTAGCCAGGCCAAAAGGGACCACTCCTTGAAAGTGGCAGCCATATTGTTCGGCACCACGGCCGGCTGGGGAGCAGTGTGAGCTAGTTGCTAAACATAAGTTTATAATTCATCCAGTAATTTACCTGTGACAAGTTGCCTAATGGAATCGTTGTTTATCATAGGACTTCGTGTGTATGGTTGCAACAATAGAAGTGACAGGAACAGAAAATCCGGCATGGCTTTTCATCGGTAAGTTTTTCGTTTAACTTCTCGTAGGCTAGTACGTATCAAACGAAGACACGCATGTTTGTTCTTTTTTTGGAGAGAACTTCATTGTTTTAAATTGTGGATTGATGTAGATTCCCTACGAATCCAAACCGTCAGGCCCTGTGGACGAAGCCAGTTAAGAGGAAGAACTCGACAACTGGTGTTCATAGCGTTATTTTTACGGAGCACTTCAACCCTGACCAAGTGAATAATACATACTTATCCGGGCCGAGACTGAGAGAGAATGCCTTCCCGAACGTATTCCCTGCCTACCCAAGCTACTTGCAGCCATCAATACCTCAATAATAATAATAATAATAATAATAATAATAATAATAATAATAATAATAATAATAATAATAATAATAATAATAATAATAATGATTGTTCCGGGGATTCTGTGGAACGCAGAGGTGAAATTTGTGGGCATGAATGGGTGGATAGAGAAAAGATTAAATATTTCTTTCCTAGGTTTTTTCTTTTCTTTTCGGGTTTTACAGTTTGCTAAGCAATAACAAATAGTCAGGTACAAAAGTTTAGCTCATGAGCTCGAGAAAAGTCTAGAACAGACACCGTGACTTAAAAACATGGGCTTGAATTTCCCCAGTTACAATTTCAACAAGAGCACTACTGCTCCCTTCAATAACTCCTCAAGGAGACTGAGCTCCAACATTTACAACAGTAGAAAGAGTGTCTTTTCTCCACACAATTACTCTCTAGAAGACTATTCTCCAAATTTTATAAGTTCATGCCTCTTAATGACACAATCTAGATTTTACCAAAACCAAACAGTATTCACTGTCTTATCTGCTCAACAGTTTAACATTTAAAAGGAAATGAATAATAGGAGTTAAACAAGGGTAACAAGTAGCCATTTTACATGCCTTTAGTTAAAAAAGAAAAGATTAATGTTTCTGGCGGAAAATCAAAATGTTAGGAGGCGAAATCTTACACTTCTCTCAAATACGCTTGAAAAACACTTAAAACTTTATTTGGGCTGATGGCCCTAAGTTACAAAGGCTAAGCCTTTGAAGGTGACTAGATGGAGAGAAAGTTTAAATTATAAGGGAAATATAAATTTAAAGTTTACGAAATCATAGTCACCTCAAGACCAAGTTGAAGGGGAATATAAGAGGTTCCCCACTCTTTATTCTTTAATTTAAATGAAGATCTTAAACCAGATGTAGAATTTACATGGCCCGGATTACCTTATGAAGGAATATTTGAAACCTTCCCCGCGAGTTAACTTTCTGAGGTTAATACATGATTAAAATATGTCTGCCATTACCTTGAGCTGGTAGACCTTCCGTAGGTGGACGAGGCAAGCCCTCCCCTTCCTCCACTACTAACACACCCTACTAAGGACTGGAGCGATCAAAAGACAACATGGCCCGGACGGTCCCAGCTTTTTTACCCGAGAGGAAGGTTCCAGATTTCTCTGGGCCGAAGCCCTGACACACCCACTATTTCCATTGGACAATCAAATAAATATCCAAAACCCTGTTTGGTTACTAAAATAAATGTACAAAATTTCCTATTGGCTAGAATTTTATGCTGGCGGGAAGAGATAGAAGTGCCGATAACCTTAGAACCCCCAAAACAATCTACAAACAACACAGTTTAGGAAATCAATGTTTATAAGATTCTCCTAAAAATTAATTGTCCGTCCTCTCATTAGAGGGAGCACATTAGTTGATAGTAGAGACATCTGTCGATGAATGTTCAAACTCCTTCCGAAATGAGTTTCATTGTTCATGTTATAGATGGCCTTCTAAACAGCGGTTAATTTAAATGCATGGAGCGAGTGTACCACCGGTAATCTATATATATAAAATAAGAGTTTTGTCTGTACATTGCTCACAATTTGAAAATAATGGTATTTCAGAATCGGTCGCGTCCACAGTAACAAGGAAATGCAATTTTTACTTTTCCGTAATTTCTGTCTGTCTGTCTGTCTGTCTGTCTGTCTGTCTGTCTGTCTGTCTGTCTGTCTGTCTGTCTGTCTGTCTGTCTGTCTGTCTGTCTGTCTGTACACGCTCGCTAGAAAACGGCTAAAGAGAATTTAATGGAAATCGGTAAGCAAAGTCGGGTATAAGTCGCTCCAATCTAGGCCATAAATAATTTTATTTACGCTGTTAGAAATGGTAGTTTAGAAAAAGGCATAAAATTTAATTTTCAAATATTTATGTTATTAGTGGCCCTATCTTAATGAAAATCGGTGTGCAAAGTCGGGAATCAAGTCGCTACAATCTAGGTTATGAATAATTTTATTCACGCTGAGTGAAATGGTAGTTTAGGGGAATGTCAAAAATGTAATTCTTAAATATTTACCTGCGTTATGAGTGGTCCTATCTCAATGAAAATTGGTATGCATAGTTGGAGAATGAGCCACTAAAATCTAGGCTATGAATAATTTAATTCACTCTGAGTGAAATGGTAGTTTAAGGGAAGGCCTAAAATTTAATGCTCAAAAAAATATTTATATTATTAGTGGTCGTATCGATAAATACTACGTAACCAAAGTTATATAGAATTAAATTTTCGACCATTTATGTCTTCTACACTTTTACCGTACCGGCTATGATAACACAGATATTCATGGATTTGTAATTTTGTTGCCAAGTCCATATCAACGACGAGACACAAGAGAATGAGTTGGCAGAATTTAATGAAAATCGGTATATAGAGTCGGTGAATAAGAAACAACCGCCTAAGCTATAAACAAATTTATTCAACTGGATGAAATTGTAGTTTAGGGGAAGGCGCCTAAAATGTCATTTTTAAATACCTATGTTATTGGTCCTATCGAAAAGCATTACATAACAAATGTTATAGAGAATACAATTTCCGATCATTTATGTTTTCTTTAGTTTTACCGTACCGACTATGGTAAGAGTGGTATTTCAGAGTTGGAAGAAAACTAATTGTGAAGGCCTACAATATCGAAAGCGCATAATATTGATCAACAATAACATTACATTGACCATTGTTTGTTGTGATGTTCTTTGTCTCTTATGCTGCCGATAGATGGGATTACTGCTGCGTACTGAGTATAACAGTCCGACTGAATATTGGCGAAAAATAGCTGGGGAGTTAGAAAACTTTCTTCTTTAGCATGCCATTCCTCTGGTTCATACATTTTGTGACACAGCTGGTACGTAACTCACTGGTTCATCATAGCATTCCAGCTATTCGATCCCTAATCTGACGCGCTGTTTTGAATGAACAGTGTGCACACTTTGGCCTAAGGCAGACGCTCACTTAGTAGTAGTAGTAGTAGTAGTATGGCTTGATCTAGAATAAAAGTGTAGGCCTATTCCAAATTATAGCACCACGATTCACTAAATAACTCAAAATTCAACATTGAAAAGAGCCGTTTCTTCTTCCTCTTCACTTTTATTAAATTCTATATTCATTTTATTCCAAATTAGCACTGAAGAAGGGGGTTTCTCCTCTGGCTTGGAAGAAAAATGCCTCCAAGTCAGATAGATTCTTCCGCCGCCAGTGTAGTGAATTAAGATTTTCCGACTCATCGGGTACACCTAGGAAACAGATTAGTAAAAGGGCATAGTTTTGCCCTGGGCGTCTCCACCATTCGACTCCCTCCCCGCCGAAAGAGACGAAGGGTGTTCACGGATCAGGGCTGTCTGCGGTTTTGATCATTCCAGCTCTGGAACTTTGAACTGTTAGATCGGCAGCGTAGTCGTGTTCGTTAAAAGTGAGAAAATGTGTGTTTTTTCATTTCAATGAGTATTTCATATGTAGGGAATGCATTTAATCGCGCCATTCCTACCGACGTCATTGTAATGACGTATGTTCTTTTCGGTTAGGAAAACCACTAAGACAGTCTTTCTGAGGAGTTAAAAATGCAGTTGGAGAGGGAGTGCCTGCCATTATAATGGAAACTCCCCAACCTGATTGTGACTGATGGTAGTCAAGCGGGCCTACCATTACAATGAAAATTCCCTAACGCAGTCTTCATATGAGAAAAGAGGTTTGGTGACTTCCCAGTCGCGTTTCTAGGGTAACGTTAAGAGCTATACAATTTAATACAATCTTGCTCACAACGCGTACACTAGCTGACCTAGAATTCTGTATACAATGGAAAATTTCGTAGCGAAGCACGGGCACATCAGCTAGTATCTATCTATATATATATATATATATATATATTGTACCGGGAAACGATCAGGGATCTGGGCATGAGAATCTTCACGTAGGGGTGGACGGCTCTTATGGAGCAGGTACAGAGAGGCGTACGCTGAGCTAAATAATAGTGGGGATTAAAAATCAATTTATTCACCACCATGTATTTATGGGCAATGTTTCCTACTGTATTATTCCTGCTCATTTTCACCAAATATTTGTTTCGTTGGCAAATTATTTAAACATTAAAGCAAGTTATTTTACGAACTTTTCGTAAGGCAATGTTTGCCTGATTTAAAAACATGATATCCACAAAAGATTGCCTTTATCTTGATGTTTTGAAAATAATTTAATTTTACGTAAGTCACCAAAAATTAATTGAAATGAATATCTTTCGCCAGAAGATCAAATTCCAAATACTGAATTGTTTTCCCTACAGTCTTTTTAAATAATAAATTTCACTTGTTTCCTACAGTCTTTTTAAATAATACATTTCACTTGTTTCCTACAGTCGTTTTAAATAATAATAATTATTCCTTCAAAATAAATACTCTTTCAAACTTTGTGAAGTTCTCCCTGAAAGTTTTTATACGTATGAAAAATTTAACACTTCGAAAATAAGGCAAAATAGTATTTAGTAAAAGTCTAGTTTCCAATGAGCATTGTAATAATTGTTCGTAAAGCTGCTAAACGAAGTCACTGATTTTACTATATTCCACTTGGCAAGAAGAAAGTTAGTTTTTGTGGAATTTTATGCACTTGTTTTAAAAGTGGTTTAAAATGCACTTCATATCACCTGTTTTTACTGGAACTCAGGACTGGAATGTAGACAGCTGCTGGTCAGCGAACAGCAAGTTGTTACCATAGGCAGCCGATGTCGTGAAGTCATCACCATAGCACCACGCTCTATATCCAACGTTGATACCGCAGTTCCATTCCCTTGTTGACATGTCCTATGTCGATTCGAGATTCAGCTTGTGTATCGGCAGGCATATCATGATTACGAGAAATAGGCACCTGTCACGATTTCACGCGTCATTGTGTAGTGTTAGCGAACACGTGAAAGTTCAACTGACTATGATTGCTTAGTAGTGTCCTATTCAAATAACTCGTATTTGCGCTTCATAAAAGTATGCATGGTATTTTGTAATGCACACTTGTTCACTGTTCTTAACACTGGCAGCAAAATTATGAAAGCTCATTTATCGGAAGAACTGTTCAGAGGAAAACACAGTCCCAATATAATCATTGGTATGACACAAGAAGGAAAGTTCTATTTACAACAGTAGAAGTGTTTTAAACTCATGAATGTTTGTATGTTCAAATAGTTGGAGTGTTACAAAGAAGAGATCGTCTAATGCGGCACTGTCTTGTTCACCCGCGACGAATGTTTTGATGCTGTTTAGAGTTAATCACACTTTAATTAAATACCAATCATTAAGCACTTTTATTGCGTTATTGGTTTCAACAGACTAAGTATTTAAGTATTTCACTGGGCAATTGCGTTAATATGCACACGCTTTTAAATTACAAATGTTTCAAGTTAAAAATAAATCTGGTGTGAGTACAAGTTCTGCACAATCGCTTTCAACTGAGTTGAAGTTCAAAGGCATTATTCCACATTTTAAGTTATTGTCACACATTCTCAAAATAGTAATAGTAGTTCGTGAAAAATAGTTCGTATTTTAATTTTCGAAAAATTTGTAAGTCCAAAAGTAGCACTTTGAATACAAGTCTTTTGACGACAATTACGGCAGAGTTCTTACCGGCGAACCTCACTCGTGGCGGCTATGTTCGAACCTCGGCGCAGTCATTCGCGTACAACATTGTGTTGTTCCTTCAGCTGCTAGTTATGAACTGACTTTTACTTGGCGAATCCCTGTCCTTTTATATCATTCTGCCGAGGCAGGATTGATCTCCTTTGAGGTGGAAATACTCGTAAATCTGTGGGACGATTCACTTGAAATTTGGTTATGCTTGCTTTCAAATGATGGGGTATAAAATGACATATTCCATTATTTGACAGCTTATCCGGATCAAGATATCGTAAAAATAAGTTCCATTCCTTTCCATGCAATCACGCGCTGTACACGTGATCGGCGCGTTACAGCAATGTCACTTCCTTGCGTGGAGCTCGTGACGTTGTTACTCGCTCTCTCACCAAAAGTTCCAGCAGTGACTTTGTTTACTTCGCAGTACCTCGGGCTGAAATAAATTATGTTCCAGACCGCTGGCGGTTCCTGGTACATGTTCCTCTCTCCTTGGAAAAAGAAAATTCGAAGGAATCACCTGAATTTAAGTAAACAAACATGGTGGCCTCGCTCGGAGGCAAACGGTCAAAACAGGGACCAAGGCAAAATAATTAACGCTGTACCAAAAAACAAACACAAGGTACGGAAACAAGATCAAAAGGAAAAATTAAAATGACCGATACGTCATCTTTTTACTCCCCACACTCACGAACACACCCCCAAGCATTTAGACATTGCCGGTATCGGGCAACAATGCGAGCGGTAGCTCCATTCAATAAGTTGGTCACAAACTCATGTAGTATGACACTCATGGTCACAAACAAAGGTCTCACATGTGTCAGAGTAACGTGCACGACGCAAATATTTCATCAGAAGGATAATAGGTACTCATTGGTTACGCATAGGCCCATCAGCATACGCACTCCGTACGACACGAATGGATCTCCGCGTCGACACGCAGGGCATACATTCATTTGAGGGCAAAATACATTAGAATGCAGTGCACATAAATAGAATTGTTCAGAGACCCAGTTACTCATATCACACCATCACAATAAAATCACAAACACACGGTCCATTCACGCCGCAGAGCAGAAGGATGCATGACAATCAGTTATAATTAAAGGCACAAGAAAGCCACGAGATAACCATGCGACCAATATAAATACAAGGATCACCATACCTGCAATATCAGCCGTCAAATTAAAAAGAAGGATGGCTGTATAGGCTGAGTTTAAATCGACTAAATACCCATCTGTAGCTCAGAAAAGCCATTCCGATCTGCGGGGAGTCCATTTTATATTCCTTTCTCATAACCACAACAAACATACGAGTCAAAGAGATAAAGTTACAGACCCGCCGGAAAGAATGACCCTCTGTGTTCACAACTGAGGGGCTGCCCTCTGTAGTACAACCTTGGAAATAGTCAAGTCAATCAAGCTAAAACTGATACAAGCTCTTAGCAATAAGGGAAACATCGCTTTTTACGGACATGCTATATTAGCATGTAACGATAACATATCTATTAGGTTCAACATTTTCAATACTAATTAGGTACGTGTTTATGTTACAAATACCTTTTATTCAACTTTGGGACCGGTTTCGACATATATAATGTCATCAGCCATAAAAGGATCACAATATATAAGCAAGGACACAATCTGTAACTGACTATTCACACCATGTGTCATAACAGAAGAGTGACGGCTTAATAATTAAATCTGGCGCAGTGACACATTGAAGTAACATAAAGTCTCTCATTATTCAAGGAATAAAAGAAGGTTCTTCGATATGCAGTCTTTGTGCATCCGTTCAATAGAAGGCTCCGATAGGCTTCGAAAGTAAAGAATCATTTAAAAAACACACACACGTGATAAGCGTCAACCAGAATGTCGAGAACATATTTGAGTCACTTGTAATTTATACCTGATAAAAATTTAATACTGATGAATATGAAATCAGTCAGTGGTAAAAGACGTTCGTCTTGTGGGCAGGAGATATAAAATGTGGTAGGTCTGGAGGGGAGGAAGATGGGGAAGAAAAAGATCTTGTTAGGGGATTAGTAGGTTTAAGGTGGGTCTTGTGAACAATGTGGTGGAGGTTTGTAACATGATAGGGTACTGTTTATCGTAGTAAATATTGACCTCCTATTCGGAAGATTAAAATATTTAAATACTTTATTTAAAATAGGATATTAGTTTTTTCCGAGACTTCGTTCAGATTCGAATTGGAGTTGAAGAACTGGTCTAAGTGAATGAAGCAATTTTCTGCGACGTCAAGAATAGGGCCTTTGTTCATATTCATGAGCACCTCTATATCTTGTTGTATGTTGCTGAAGCTATGCTTTGAATCTTGAATGTGCTGGCTAACCGCCGAGTATCTATTATATTTTGTAGCATTAACATGTTCCATGTATCTAATTTTGAAGTTCCTCCCTGTTTGACCAATGTACGAGGATTGACAGTTTTGACATTGAATCTGTAGACACCTGATTTTTGATAAATGTTAGTCTTGTTAATTGAGCTGGTATTATATAAGATATCCATATTTCTACTGTTAGTTCGATATGCAATTTTGGTGTTATGTTTCTTGAGAATATTTGTAACTACGTAAATATCTTCGTTGAATGTGAAGGTTGAAAAATAATCAGGTTTAATTTTCTCTCTAGTTAGAGTTGAATTTAGGCGAAATTTTCGTTTGTTGATAATGCGCTCTATAAATGCATTGTCATAACCGTTATATTTGGCTATGAAGCGGATTGTATTCAATTCTTTATTTAGATTTACTACATTAAGTGTATACTGAATGCCCTGGCTACCATATTGTTGTAGGTAGCATACTTGTGTGCTTTAGGATGAAAAGAATTTTTCTTGATGGTAGTGGCTGTCTGTGTTGGTTTTCTGTAAATTTCGTATTCTATTGATGAATGAAGTCTGTTTAATGTGAGGTCCAGAAAATGGTATGCTTCTTTTGGTCTCAGATTCTAGAGTGAACTTTGTCTGCGGATCAATATTGTTTAAATTGCTAAGAGTGGTGGCTGCATCAGAAATTCCTTCGTCAAAAATAACGAGTGTATCATCCACAAATCTGGCCCAAAATTTTTATGTTTGCAAAGTCACTGCTGTTGTTAATTGCTGTATGCTCTAAATGGTCAATATATATATCAGCTAAAATTCCTGAAGCCGGTGATCCCATAGCTAAGCCATCTTGTTGGTATACGCAATTATTGGAACTGAAGAAATTATTCTTAACCACTAATTTCAAGATTTCAATGAAATCCTGAACCTCAAGTTTACTGAGGTTGCTATACTTATTTAGATTGTTTTGGATTATAGAAAATTGTTTTAGTATTGATGCTTGGATACATATTTATGTCAAAAGAATGCATCGAGTAGAAAGGTTGCATTTCAAAGTCATCAAGTTTTTCGACTAACTCAGTGGTATTTTTCACTGATTTATTTGATAGAAAATAATAGTTATTTTTCAGAAATATCTGGATGAATTGTGTTAGCTTATAAAATGGACTTGGCCTATAATTTATGATGGTTCGTATGGGGACGCCTGCTTTATGGATTTTGGGTAAAACTTTCGCTATTGGAAGTCCCAGGTTCCTGGTTATTAGTTTCGTCTTCTCCAGTTCTGTGAATAAAAATGACGTATTTTTAGGGTTGCTTTCAGGAGATGTTGTAATTTTTGGGTCGGGTCTTTTTTATCACTGAAAAAGAGCTATTGTCGAAAAATTCTTCCGTTTTTTCAATGTAATCAGTTTTATCCATTACTAGCAAGATACCCGTGCTTCGCTACGGTATTATACTGAAATTTATAATTGAATGCATATTGTTTTTGATATATAATCCGCCGAAATTCGCAATCTGACTCGTTTTCTGAGAGATTACGGCAAAGTTCCTCCCATTTTCAATTTTTATTTCCAGCAATCGATTTCGTACTTCCCGGGCTAGGTCCAGGTATTCCACCCATCAGTTGGCTCCCTAAAACTTTGCCATTTTTTCCTATAAGCATTTTTAATATGGATCAAATCCTTGAGGAGATCCTGGGTGCCTTGGCGGTACTGAACCCGCGGCCAGACTGCAATAGTAGTCATTACCCGTCCAGGACCCGTTTCCAGCGCGGTCCCCACATTTGACGACGGTCCAGAACATTATTATTATTATTATTATTATTATTATTATTATTATTATTATTATTATTATTATTATTATTATTATTATTATTATTATTATTATAGATGTTCTGGACCCAACAGCAAGATGCAAGACCGCTACTTGGCGGTAAATTACATCTGCTGCCATTGTCATTGTTGAGAATGTGACCAGCACCATTGACGCGCGTAGGCAAGTGTGGAGGATTTCTTGCCATACGAATGACATACTTCAGTGGATTATTGACCTTATTATAGAGGTGAAAAACTGGACGGACAATCTCATTCCTATCGTTTATTTCAAATGTGTTTAAAATTTTATTTATATGCCAGGAGAAGGTACTGTAATCTAAGAACGTTCTCCGAAGGGAAGGATGGCTCTTGAAAACGAACCCAGGAAAGATTAAAAATGATCGGTTTATGATCAGAATAAGTACATCGAAAATCTACAGCCTGTTTCCAGTCATTCGACAGGGTCAGGAATGGAATGAATAAAGCCCCCATATAGCGGCGACAATAGGAATTGTGCCGGCAGCCGAAACCTGTCGCACTCCTCTGGGGCAATGATTAATGGATGACGAATGAAATGAAATTATATTGGACAGTGTTGCTGGAATGAATGATGACAGGGAAAACCAGAATATCCGGAGAAAAACCTGTCCCACCTCCGTTTTGTCCAGCACGAATGTCACATGGAGAGACCAGGATTTGAACCACGGAACCCAGCTGTGAGAGGCCGCCGCGCTGCCGCCTGAGCAACGGAGGCTCCTTATAAATACATTATGAACAGTAAAATCAATTGGACTCAACTCCTTTTACAGCCCACCGCCGTTAAGTTTATTTACCCCCTCCCAAAAAAACTAAAAGAAGGCGTGTTTCTTTATGTTTAAAGGAGATTCCAAACACCATTGTTTACGTCTATTACCTTCAGTTTTCAGATTAAAATAATTCACATTTTCACTTTCACACTCCTCCCATCCCCCCTCAAGTGCATGATCCCCCCCACAAAACGGGCTTTTCTTTGTCTTTAAAGGAGATCCAAATACCAATTTTCACGTCTGTAGGCCCTAACAACTTTAGTTTTTATTAGATGTAAGTATTCTCATACAATTAGGTCAATTAAGTATTCAATTCTTTCACCCCCTTCCCCCCCCCCCCCTCCCATTCATTGGATTTTCCGAGAATTCGTGCTCTTTACTTTTAAAGCAGATTCCAAATATCAAATTTCACGTCTGTAACACCTTCATTTTTGAGATAACAGTAGCCTAATTAAAAGAATTCAACACCATTTTCAGTCACTTTTACCCCCCCCCCTGCGCCCAAGTGCTGTATCCGAAAACAAAAAATACACGTTTCCTTATTTTTATAGAGATAAAAATACCATTTTTCACTTCTGTCACATGTTAAGTTTCTTGAGATATACTGTATAAATTCTCATTTAAAAATTTAACCCCCATTTTAGTTCCCCTTAAGAGGAGTTTCCAAAAACAAATCGCCTATGTTTCTTTACATTTGCAGGAGATTCCAAATATCACTTTTTACGTCTGTAACATTCTACGTTTCTCAGATATTCTGTAGATACTGTCTTTCAAAAAATTCACCCAAATATGTCACTCCTGTTTAACCTCCATTAATTGGATTTTCCAAAAACAAAAAAATACGTGTTTCTTTATTTTTAAAGGAGATCCCATATACAAATTTTCAGTTCTGTAATATCTTCAGTTTCTGAGATATATGTATCCTCATTAAAGGCATTCAACCCATTATTCACCCCTTTTACACCCCTCCTATTGTGATTTTCTGAAAACAAAAAATACATGTTTCTTTATTTTTAAAGGAGATTCTAAATACCAATTTTCACATCTGTAAACGTTTAAAATTTTCGGATGTAGATACACTCATTTTAAAAATTCACTCCCCTTTACACCCCCCATTATTTGGATTTTCCAAAAACAAAAAATGCCTCTTTCTTTATTATTTTAAAGTAGATCATAAATACCAATTTTCAGGTCTGTAATATCTTCAGGTTCTGAAATATAATTAGCCTCATTAAAGGCATTCAACAAATTTTCACCCTTTCCCACCCTTCCTATTGGGATTTTCCGAAAGCAAAAATATACGTGTTTCTTTAGTTTTAAAGGTAATTCTAAATACTAATTTTTTTACATCTATAAACTTTAAAAGTTTTGTGATATAGATACACTCATTTTAAAAATTCAACCCTCTCACCCCCCATTAATTGGATTTTCCAAAAACAAAAAAATACGTGGTTTTTTATTTTTAAAGCATACCCAAAACACCAATTTTCAGGTCTGTAATATATTCAGTTTCTGAGATAAAAGTATCCTCATTAAATGCATTCAACCCATTTTTCACCCCTTTCCACCTTTCCTATTGGTATTTTCCGAAAACAAAAAAATACATGTTTCTTTATTTTTGATGAAGATTCTAAATACCAATTTTTACATCTGTAAACGTTCAAAGTTTTGAGATATAGATACACTGATTTTAAAAATTCACCCCCCTTTTCACACTCCCATTAATTGGATTTTCCAAAAACAAAAAAACTACGTGTTTCTTTATTTTTAAAAGAGATCAAAAGTACCAATTTTCAGGTCTGTAATACCTACAGTTTCTGAGATATAAGTACCAGTATCCTGATTAAAGGCATTCAACCCCTTTTTCACCGTTTTCACCCCTCCTATTGGGATTTTCTGAAAATAAAAAATACGTGTTTCCTTATTTTTAAAGAAGATTCAAAATACCAATTTTTACATTTGTAAACTTTAAAGTTTTGAGATATACATTCACTCATTTTAAAATTTCACCCCCCTTTTCACCCCCTTAGCGACAGAATATCCAAAAATCCTCTCTTAGCGAGCACCTACATCCTAATATGAATGTATCCCCAAAATTTCATTTCATTATGTCCAGTAGTTTTGGCTCGGCGATGATGAATCAGTCAGTCAGTCAGTCAGTCAGTCAGTCAGTCAGTCAGGACAAGCTACTTTATATATATAGATTACTGTCGTGTTCCCTTTATCTGCTCTAGTGACAATAAGATTCATATTTTTAACTTTCTTTTTGTGGTTAATTATCTGTTCCCTTTCTACAGAATATTCTTGGTTTCCAATGTTAAGTGGTGGTTTTGTTTTTGACGCATGGATTTTATTCAGTTTTCTCCTAATATCAAGTCTGATTTCATCCTGTTTTCCCAGGGGCATTTTATTAACAGCTGCTTCTGATTCGATAATTAATTTTTTAGTGGCATTGATTATGTTAGTGTTCGGCCAATTCTGTTTTGGACCTTTTTCTAGAATCTTGTTGTCTTGTTCTGTTAGTACTGTTTTCGAAAAATTTATAACGGGAGGATGAAATTCTACAATCGAGTTGTTTAAATGGATATGCTTTTTTCTCTTTTTGTACTCCGGTTTTTCGTCGCATTGGCGTTATGTGTGTTGAGCTTCCTGTCTAATGTGAGTTGTTTCTGAGCTAACTCTTCAAACATTTTACTATCGATCTCGTCAAGGAAAATGTTCTATTGAGCTTTAGAAAGGGGGCATGCTGTTTCAGGGTGTGCCGCGTATAGCTGGTTGTTCAGAAAAAAAATTCTTCTTATATAAGAATTTAATTTCATTTTAAATCCATATCTTATTAACTTTATTCTGTGTACTCTTGTGTAGAGGCGAGTTTTGGTGTCTTTTGGTGTTCGCTTTGAGGAAGTTAGGAGTCAGGTTATGTTCTAAGCACTGTTTTAAGAAATGAATGTCTTTGCCTATTTTCGCAAATTTTATTCTAAGGTTCCTATAATGATAGGCCTTGAGTTTTGCCTGGTAAGCTTCGTTATTTAAAGATATGAAGTTCATTAATGTTTCCGTATTGAATTGAGATTAACGATAAGATATCTATTAGGTTCAACCTTTTCAATACTAATTAGGTACGTGTTTATGTTACAAATACCTTTTATTCAACTTTGGGACCGGTTTCGACATATATAATTTCATCATCAGCCATAAAAGGATCACAATATATAAGCAAGGACACAATCTGTAACTGACTATTCACACCATGTGTCATAACAGAAGAGTAACGGCTTAATAATTAAATCTGGCGCAGTGACACATTGAAGTAAACATAAAGTCTCTCATTATTCAAGGGATAAAAGAAGGTTCTTCGATATGTAGTCTTTGTGCATCCGTTCAATTGAAGGCTCCGATAGGCTTCGAAATAAAGAGTCATTTAAAACACACACACGTGATATGCGTCAACCAGAGTGTCGAGAACATATTTGAGTCACTTGTAATTTATACCTGAAAGAAATTTAATACTGATGAATATGAAATCAGTCAGTGGTAAAAGACGTTCGTCTTGTGGGAAGGAGATATAAAATGTGGTAGGTCTGGAGGGGAGGAAGATGGGGAAGAAAAACATCTTGTTAGGGGATTAGTAGGTTTAAGGTGGGTCTTGTGAACAATGTGGTGGGGGTTTGTAACATGATAGGGTACTGTGTATCGTAGTAAATATTAACCTCCTATTCGGAAGATTAAAATACTTAAATACTTTAATTAAAAATCAAATAGTATATTAGTTTTTGCCGAGACTTCGTTCAGATTCAAATTGGAGTTGAAGAACTGGTCTAAGTAAATGAAGCAATTTTCTGCGACGTCAAGAATAGGGCCTTTGTCCATATTCATGAGCACCTCTATATCTTGTTGTATGTTGCTGAAGCTATGCTTTGAATCTTGAATGTGCTGGCCAACCGCCGAGTAACTATTATATTTTGTAGCATTAACATGTTCCAAGTATCTGATTTTGAAGTTCCTCCCTCTTTGACCAATGTACGAGGATTGACAGTTTTGACATTGGAATCTGTAGACACCTGATTTTTGATAAATGTTAGTCTTGTTAATTGAGCTGGTATTATATAAGATATCCATATTTCTACTGTTAGTTCGATATGCAATTTTGGTGTTGTGTTCCTTGAGAATATTTGTAACTACGTAAATATCTTCGTTGAATGTGAAGGTTGAAAAATAATCAGGTTTAATTTTCTCTCTAGTTAGAGTTGAATTTAGGCGAAATTTTCGTTTCTTGATAATGCGCTCTATAAATGCATTGTCATAACCGTTATATTTGGCTATGAAGCGGATTGTATTCAATTCTTTATTTAGATTTACTGTATTAAGTGGTATACTGAAAGCCCTGTCTACCATATTGTTGTAGGTAGCATATTTGTATGCTTTGGGATGAAAATAATTTTTCTTGGTGGTAGTGGCTGTTTGTGTTGGTTTTCTGTAAATTTCGTATTCTATTGATGAATGAAGTCTGCTTAATGTGAGGTCCAGAAAATTAATTTGTCGAAAACATTACTAAAAGAACAAGACAACAAGATTCTAGAAAAAGGTCCGAAACAGAATTGGCCGAACACTAACATAATCAATGCCACTACCAAATTAATTATTGAATCAGAAGCAGCTGTTAATAAAATGCCCCTGGAAATACAGGATGAAATCAGACTTGATATTAGGAGAAAACTGAATAAAATCCATGCGTCAAAAACAAAACCACCACTGAACATTGGAAACCAAGATTATTCTGTAGAAAGGGAACAGATAATTAAACTCAAAAAGAAAATGAAAAATATGAATCTTATTGTCACTAGAGCAGATAAAGGGAACATGACAGTAATAATGGATAAAACTAATTACATTGAAAAAACGGAAGAATTTTTCGACAATAGCTCTTTTTCAGTGATAAAAAAGACCCGACCCAAAAATTACAACATCTCCTGAAAGCAACCCTAAAAATACGTCATTTTTATTCACAGAACTGGAGAAGACGAAACTAATAACCAGGAACCTGGGACTTCCAATAGCGAAAGTTTTACCCAAAATCCATAAAACAGGCGTCCCCATACGAACCATCATAAATTATAGGCCAAGTCCATTTTATAAGCTAACACAATTCATCCAGAAATTTCTGAAAAATAACTATTATTTTCTATCAAATAAATCAGTGAAAAATACCACTGAGTTAGTCGAAAAACTTGATGACTTTGAAATGCAACCTTTCTACTCGATGCATTCTTTTGACATAAATATGTATCCAAGCATCAATACTAAAACAATTTCCTATAATCCAAAACAATCTAAATAAGTATAGCAACCTCAGTAAACTTGAGGTTCAGGATTTCACTGAAATCTTGAAATTAGTGGTTAAGAATAATTTCTTCAGTTCCAATAATTGCGTATACCAACAAGATGGCTTAGCTATGGGATCACCGGCTTCAGGAATTTTAGCTGATATATATATATTGACCATTTAGAGCATACAGCAATTAACAACAGCAGTGACTTTGCAAACATAAAATTTTGGGCCAGATTTGTGGATGATACACTCGTTATTTTTGACGAAGGAATTTCTGATGCAGCCACCACTCTTAGCAATTTAAACAATATTGATCCGCAGACAAAGTTCACTCTAGAATCTGAGACCAAAAGAAGCATACCATTTTCTGGACCTCACATTAAACAGACTTCATTCATCAATAGAATACTAAATTTACAGAAAACCAACACAGACAGCCACTACCATCAAGAAAAATTCTTTTCATCCTAAAGCACACAAGTATGCTACCTACAACAATATGGTAGCCAGGGCATTCAGTATACACTTAATGCAGTAAATCTAAATAAAGAATTGAATACAATCCGCTTCATAGCCAAATATAACGGTTATGACAATGCATTTATAGAGCGCATTATCAACAAACGAAAATTTCGCCTAAATTCAACTCTAACTAGAGAGAAAATTAAACCTGATTATTTTTCAACCTTCACATTCAACGAAGATATTTACGTAGTTACAAATATTCTCAAGAAACATAACACCAAAATTGCATATCGAACTAACAGTAGAAATATGGATATCTTATATAATACCAGCTCAATTAACAAGACTAACATTTATCAAAAATCAGGTGTCTACAGATTCCAATGTCAAAACTGTCAATCCTCGTACATTGGTCAAACAGGGAGGAACTTCAAAATTAGATACATGGAACATGTTAATGCTACAAAATATAATAGATACACGGCGGTTGGCCAGCACATTCAAGATTCAAAGCATAGCTTCAGCAACATACAACAAGATATAGAGGTGCTCATGAATATGGATAAAGGCCCTATTCTTGACGTCGCAGAAAATTGCTTCATTTACTTAGACCAGTTCTTCAACTCCAATTCGAAACTGCACGAAGTCTCAGAAAAAACTAATATCCTATTTGATATTTAATGAAAGTATTTAAGTATTTTAATATTCCGAATAGGAGGTCAATATTTACTGCGATACACAGTACCTATCATGTAACAAACCCTCACCACATTGTTCACAAGACCCACCTTAAACCTACTAATCCCCTAACAAGATGTTTTTCTTCCACCATCTTCCTCCCCTCCAGACCTACCACGTTTTATATCTCCTTCCCACACGACGAACGTCTTTTACCACTGACTGATTTCATATTCATCAGTATTAAATTTTTATCAGGTATAAATTACAAGTGACTCAAATATGTTCTCGACACTCTGGTTGACGCATATCACTTGTGTGTGTTTTAAACGACTCTTTACTTTCGAAGCCTATCGGAGCCTTCAATTGAACGGATGCACAAAGACTAAATATCGAAGAACCTTCTTTTATTCCTTGAATAATGAGAGACTTTATGTTTACTTCAATGTGTCACTGCGCCAGATTTAATTATTAAGCCGTTACTCTTCTGTTATGACACGTGGTGTGAATAGTCAGTTACAGATTGTGTCCTTGCTTATATATTGTGATCCTTTTATGGCTGATGATGAAATTATATATGTCGAAACCGGTCCCAAAGTTGAATAAAAGGTATTTGTAACATAAACACGTACCTAATTAGTATTGAAAAGGTTGAACCTAATAGATATCTTATCGTTAATCTCAATTCAATACGGAAATATTAATGAAGTTCTTGTCTTTAAATATTAGCATGTCTCACTTTTCCGTAATTTCTGTCTGTGTGTCCGTCTATCTGTCTGTCTGTATGAATGTACACGCATCACTAGAAGACGGCTAAAGAGAATTTAATGAAAATCGGTGTGCAAAATCGGGAATTAAGTCACTACAATCTAGGCTATGAATAATTTTATTCACGCTGAGTGAAATGGTAGTTTAGGGAAAGGTCAAACATATAATTCTTAAATATTTACGTTATGAGTGCTCCTATCTCAATCATAATTGGTATGCATACTTGGAGAATGAGCCACTATAATCTAGGCTATGAAATATTGTATTCACTCTGCTTGAAATGGTAGTTGGGAAGGCTTAAAATTTTATGCTCAAAAATTTATATTATTAGTGGTCGTATCGATAAATAGTACGTAACCAAAGTTATAAAGATTTAAATTTTTGACCATTTATGTCTTCTACATTTTTACCGTACCGGCTATAACACAGATATTCATGGATTTGTAATTTTGTTGCTAAGTCCATATCAACGCCGATCCACGAGAAAATGAGTTGACAGAATTTAATGAAAATCGGTATATAGAGTCGTGGAATAAGAAACAATCGTCTAAGCTATAAACAAATTTATTCAACCTGGATGATATTGTAGTTTAGGGGTAGGCGCCTAAAATTAAATTTTTAAATACCTATGTTTTTGGTCCTATCGAAAAGTACTAAGCTACATAGCAAAAGTTGCAGCTCTGGAACTTTGGACTGCTAGATCGGCAGCGTATTCCTGTTCGTTAAAAGTGAGAAAATGTGTGATTTTTCATTTCAATTAGTATTTCATATATAGGCATTGCATTTATTCTCGCCATTCCTACCGACGTCATTGTAATGACGTATGTTCATTTCGGTTAGGAAAACCACTAAGACAGTCTTTCTGAGGAGTTAAAATGCAGGTGGAGAGGGAGTGTCTACCATTATAATGGAAACTCCCTAACCTGATTGTGACTGATGGTAGTCAAGCGGGCCTACCATTACAATGAAAATTCCCTAACTCAATCTTCGTATAAGAAAAGACGTTTGGTGTCTTCTCCGTCGCGTCGGGTAACGTTAAGAGCTATGCAATTTAATACAATCTTGCTCACAACGCGTACACTAGCTGACCTAGAATTCTGTATACAATGGAAAATTCCGTAGCGAAGCACGGGTACATCAGCTCGTATAATAATAATAATGTTATTTGCTTTTCGTCCCACTAAATACTTTTACGGTTTTTGGAGACGGCAAACTGCCGGAACTTAGTCCCTCATGAGTTCTTTTACTTGTCAGAGAATCTACCGACACGAGGCTGTCGTATTTGAGCACCTTCAAATACCACCGGACTGAGCCAGGATCGAACCTGACAAGTTGGTTTCAGAAGGTCAGAAGGCCAGCGCCTCAACCGTCTGAGCCACTCTGCCCGGCAGGACTTAAAATTAAGATATTAATTAAGATATAATTTTTTCCCTATATTATCGTATGCGGCCATTCTTTGGTCATGCTTTGAAACAATTTTTTAGCGTATTTTTGTTTTTAATCACTCAATATATCAAGAAAAATATGTCACAATGTTACGCCATTAGGTAACTTTGTGACACCATCATTTTAACATTGCATTTCCACGTTTGGTCAAATGTCACAAAAGTACCCCCATTAAGTGGTTACTGAAGACTTCGGCTAAATATGAAAGGAGAATTTCTTTCACAACCATGATAATACAACACACAGTATATTTTTTAACCCTCAGATTCCCGGCTCTGCCACGAAATTTGAAAAGTGGTACGAGGGCTGGAACGGGGTCCACTCAGCCTCGGGAGGTCACCTGAGTAGAGGGGGTTCGATTCCCACCTCAAGCATCCTCGAAGTGATTTTCCGTGGTTTCCCACTTCTCCTCCAGGCAAATGCCTAACTTAAGGCCACGGCCGCTTCCTTCCCTCTTCCTTGTCTACCCCTTCCAATCTTACCATCCCCAACAAGGCCCCTGTTCAGCATAGCAGGTGAGGCAGCCTGAGCGAGATACTGGTCCTCCTCCACAGTTGTATCTTCGACCCAAAGTCTGAAGCTCCAGGACACTGCCCTTGAGGCGGTAGAGGTGGGATTCCTCGCTGAGTCCGGGGAAAAACCAACCCTGGAGGGAAAACAGATTAAGAAAGAAAGAAAGAAAGAAAGAAAGATATAAACAGTTGAAATATTCGCATCATTCAAGGGAGAATAATTTACGGACTGTTAACTTAGGGCTGTGATTTGAGAGTTCTGGAATGTCATAGATTACAAGTTTTCCACTTTGTGTGGTTGGATTAATTTTACGCCATATTTTGTCATCTGCGCCCGACTCATTGGCTGAATGTTCAGCGTACTTGCCTTTGGTTCAGAGGGTCCAGGGTTCGATTTCCAGCCGGGTCAGGGTAATAGCTTCTGATTAATTCTTCTAGCTCGGGGACTGGGTATATTAGACCGTCCCAAAACTCTCCTCATCATATTCAGACAAGATACCACACTACCAACCATCACAAAAACACGCAAGAGTGATTACATCCCTCCGTATAGGGTTGGCGTCAGGAAGGGCAACCGGTCGTAAAACAGGGTCAAATCCATATGTGCTCCGCAGTTCGCGTCCTCGACCCCACAGGTGTGGGAAAAGCGGTAGGGAAAGAAATATTTTGTCATGTGCGTACTAGATTTCTTCCTTGATATCCAGCCACTTCAATGCTGTCCATTGCACTGCCACCTGCACACCGCTTGTATACTTTTTTACGATGCCTGGATAGTACTTGCCTTCGAATATTACGATTACATGTGTTCCAACAGTCTTATTTTCGGATTGGAAGTACGATTTTCACAAGTAGGAAGTTCTTCAGAGTCAGAATTAGATTCTTCTTCATGCACTGAACTGTCTTTTGATTTAGTACATATATCATCGTCTTTTTTACGTGAATCCTCAGTCGGGGTGTTTTAGCTGTTCTTTGAGCAACAGTTCTCGTTGGTGCCAAAATACAGCTAGGAATTCCATCTGCAATGTCGAAATCTGAAGCTGCTTCTAGGTGGCACATCTATACGTCTCCCCTTTCTTCGGCCTATAGTTGTTACCTCACCTATTTTGTGATTCAGGTGCTCAATGAACCTTACTTACAGCTTGTTTCACAGCATCAACTTCTACATCCATTGCCCTATTGTACTTACAGCTTGTTTCACAGCATCAACTTTTTTTAAAAATTTATTTGGCTTTAGATCAGTTACAGACTAAACAGCCACCTGGATATTACAGTGCGCTGGTTTGAACTTTACAATTCATGACAAGTAATTGTCACAGTGTGAAATATATACATATACATATAAAAGACATAGACGTTGCACATCATTACATTGAAATCACATAATTTCACAAAAAATCAATCAAATTTGTAGACAAGTTGTTGTTAAATAGTTCCCAATAATAGTACACACTTTTCTGTTTTTGGTCGCCAGTAGTGTATTTACACAGGTTGGTAACTGTTGCTTAGCGTGAAGCAGAGCTGTAAGAAACACATTTTGTTGTTGGTGGTAATGAGCACATGCAAAAAAGAGATGGTTTAAGTCCTGAATCGACTGACCATCACAGGAACAGTATGGTGTGTCCACTACGTTGATGCGATAAAGGTGACTTCTAAAACTTCCATGGTTGAAGCACATTCGGGTGATAGTCGAGATGAATCGTCGTTGAGTGTTCCATTGTGCAAACCAAGGACGTCGCGGGGGATTCTGTTCAATCGTTGAGTAAAATTTACCTTTGTGGCTCTTTGTTTCTTCCCACTTCTGTGACCACTGACTATGGGCTCGTAGGAACATAATCACTGTATAATCCATGAAGTTGCTGGGAGTATTCAGGACCTGTCCACTGACACATGCTTTCTTCGCTAAGTCATCTACATATTCATTATGTCGTATCCCGATGTGGGCTGGTACCCATACGAAGTTTACCCTTGAACCGCGTCTTTGGAGTTCATATGTTTTTTGAATAATACTGATATGGTAGATATTGGGTTTCTGGAGGATAAGCGGTGTAGATAGTGTGGAAAGGACGCTCAATGAATCTGTAAGGATAGTGATACTCTTACGGTAGAATCGTCTGGCATATTTGAGCGCTTCTATAATGGCAATAGCTTCTGCTGCATAGATAGAAATATGTTCTGGCAAACGAAAACCTTGAGCTTCATGTTGATCAGGACAATAGAATGCACATCCTACGCCACTTATTGGTATTTTTGAGCCATCAGTATAAATTTTAACAGACGAAGGATACCGGAGAGTCAAATCCTCTTGACATAACTGCGCCAATCTGTGATCCTTTTGTAGATATGTTAGTGATCTGTCCACTTCCATAGGGCATATGCAGTGTTCAAATGGAATATCATATACGTCTGCCACACTCTTCTGACAGTTCTGGGTCAGTAGTGAATCTATATATGTGACACTTTGCAGCAGGAGATATCTTTGATTCAAAGAAAGCCGGACTTGATCGTCTGCTAAATGTTGTAATCTGCGAAGAGGTATTAGAACTGTTGAATTTTTAGTGTGAGTTTGCTTTAGTATGAACTTATCTGAAAGAAACTGTGCACGGATAGTCAAGGGCATCTCTGCGGCTTCCAAGAGTAGAGCATTAGTTGGTGTGGTTTTCATAGCTCCAAGGCAAATGCGAATGCACTGAAATTGAATACTATCTAGTTTATTTAGTAGGCGTTTATTGCCACTGTAATAAAACATGCTTCCATATTCCATCTTCGATCGGATCAGCGTGCGATATAGCACTAAGAGGACAGATGGGTGTGCTCCCCACCAAGTTCGAGTTAACGTGCGTAGGATATTGATCCCTTGTTCCAATTTTGGAATAATATGTTGCATATGAGCAGTCCACGTGAGACGGGAATCATACACAAGTCCGAGGAATTTGGTTTGTGGTTGAACTAAGATGCTATGTGATCCCAGGATGAAGTTGTAAGTTGGTGGTTCAATTCTTCTTTTTGTGAATATTACTGCCGAGGATTTACTTGCAGAGAGGTCTAACCCATGTTGATGTAACCACTGATTTACATGCTGCATAGCATCTGCAAGACGACACTTGGCAGCAGGTACTGTCGTCGCTGAGGTAAACATACATACGTCATCAGCATAGTGAAGAAGGCTAACTCTAGGAGGCAGAATATTTTCCAAATCTCGGGTATAAATGGTATACAGTAGGGGACTAAGTACTGCACCTTGAGGTAGTTCTTGGGTCGATCGTCGTGGCCCGAGAAGTCTATGGTTATAACGAAAATAAAGCCATCTAACATGTATAAATTGATATATACCAGACACAAAAGTTGGAGGCAATCCAAGAGCAATCAGTTTGTCCATCAGTATTGGTATTCGTACATTGTCATACGCAGCGGATATGTCCAAAAAGAGAGCACAAAGGTAGTGTTTATTTAGAAAAGCACAGCATCAACTTCTACATCCATTGCCCTATTGTACAGGTGCTTCAGCACTTCTTCCCGGTTCAGAGGGCAAGTACCACATTTCCTGAAACCATAACGCAGATTATTGGACGATTTTTATCTAGTTCAATTAGATCTTAAAAAGAAATGGACATTCTTGTTTCGGTATAGTGAAACATCATCCGACTGCAGATTTTTATAAAAAAGGGAATTTTAGACACAGAGAGAGACATTGTTGTCACAATTTACTCCCTTAAGTTCTCGTTGTCCGCCTCTGTGTTGTAGTGGTTATTGTGATTAGCTGCCACCCCCGGAGGCGCGGGTTCGATTCCCGGCTCTGCCACGAAATTTGAAAAGTGGTACGAGGGCTGGAACGGGGTCCACTCAGCCTCGGGAGGTCAACTGAGTAGAGGTGGGTTCGATTCCCACCTCAGCCATCCTCGAAGTGGTTTTCCACTTCTCCTCCAGGCAAATGCCGGGATGGTACCTAACTTAAGGCCACGGCCGCTTCCTTCCCTCTTCCTTGTCTCTCCCTTCCAATCTTCCCATCCCCCCGCAAGGCCCCTGTTCAGCATAGCAGGTGAGGCCGCCTGGGCGAGGTACTGGTCATCCTCCCCAGTTGTATCCCCGACCCAGAGTCTGAAGCCCGGGACACTGTCCTTGGGGTGGTAGAGGTAGGATCCCTCGCTGAGTCCGAGGGAAATAACCGACCCTGGAGGGTAAACACATGAAGAAGAAGAAGAAGAAGAAGAAGAAGAAGAAGAAGAAGAAGAAGAAGAGAGTTCTCGTTTTGATATTATTTTAACAGAAATAACTGAAAGAAAGCTCCACGTGACATGAGAATTGTGCATGTTTATCAGAAAGCATGAAATGAAGATTTCCACTAAACTTGATGTGTGTACCTCATTGACGTTTCATGCCGTCAACAAAAGTTTCCCGCTATCCACAAGACAACGCGCTCACTACAATACAGCAAAATGTTCTCTGTCGGCTACGATTCAACACTTAAGAAGTTGGCATTGTACGCACAGGTAGCAGCGTAATTGAGGAGTGAAAACACATGCCGTTCATCGTCAGACGATCGCTGCACATCCCGTGAAATATGAAATAAATATTTGGCGCGCACCTGTCACAAAGTAACCCCAGTTTACGGTAGGCTTTATCATTACTAAGAAAATGCGGGCTCAGAAACCACATAACAGAGCCTCGAGGCGTGTGGTGTTACACCCACACTGGTGTTGTACTCCATCCCACAACTAAGAAATACAGAAGTATCCTGCTACACGTTCCTTTGCAAGAATTAACTGGTAATTAATTCGTTCCCATCAATGCAGTGTAGCCAGGGTTGCCATAATTGTCTGCCACAAAACCGGGACAAATACATATTAGCAAATAAGTTCAAATGTAGGCTAGTATTTGACATACTTTTAATGTGAAACTCTTTACAAAAGTTATGTTTTATTATGGCACTTGTACTTTTGTGATGACTGTACAGAGTCAAGGTACTTCAACAATTTGACACTGGTGATTAATGTATAGAATTCAGAACAAATTACATTTGTCGTATTATATTTTATGTCAAGAATGGCCCTAATTGATAACAAATGTAACCTATCTCTTTCTTCAGTCCAGTGAGCATTCATTAGTGAGAATACTTCCTCTACATTAGCATTGTGTGCAGGAAGTTAGAAGTAAAACTGGACTATATTCAGCAATTCGGAGCATTGCTCTTCTGACATACAGCTTTTAAGGAACAGTACCCACACTTCTTGCTTGCTAAGAAGCCACTGAATTATTCATTTCATTTATTTTCTTTCATAAAAGACTTTAATTTCATGACCTGATCAAACAAAATGCTCTCATTCAATTTTCAGTTACTATGCTCATGTAGCCATTTGAAAGAATATTCTACCTGATCCCATGTAATTGTAATGTGTAGAAGCAAGCAATCAAAATGTTGCAATTGTGACAGAGACTCGCTCCATTTCAACAGATATTCAATAGTTGTTTCATAAAATGACATACATTCATCTTGTAACGTCTGACATTGTGCTTTTGGTAGGTCAGGTAGGAAATCCTTCACTTTTGAACTAACAAAACCTGCATTCTGTCTTTCTGTTAAAGTGTCAATTACTGCCTGTATTTCTATCCTAACCTAATTTACTGAAATCTCTTTCGTTTCAGTCCTGGCAATGGACTTCTGAAACAGTTTCGTCTGTGCCATGAGAAACCAGAAATAAGCCTCACTAACTTCATTTGAGGAAAAAGACTTCAGGAGAACTGGACATTTGTCTTGTGACATGAAATAAGATTTCAATGGCTAAAACATACGTAAAACTCTTTCAATTGCCGGAAATAAACTTAACCATCTTGTTTTTACATGCCTTTGGAGGTCTTGATATGTAACATTAAGAAATTCACAAAACTCCATGAGTGATGCAAATCTAACAATATATAGAAAGTAATTGTACACTTTCACTATTAAAGCCTGAACATCTACAGAGAGACAGTCGGCACCAATTTGTAGGCCATTATGTAAAATATGGGCTTGTCACCCAACCCCTACAATTGGTCTACTTAATTTGCACTTCAATTTTGTGAAAACATTGTTTTCACCTTTCCTAGCCAGACCCCCAAAATTTGTATTTGCATTATCGCCCCCATATGCACTAATTTTCTCACTGATGTTATTGTGTCCTATAACATTATGAATTAATTCAGAAATTGTGTCAGAATTTTCACTGCTACACTCAACAAGATCTAATAGTTTTGACTGGATACCTTCCTCTTTGTCAAAATATTGCACAATTACAGGAAAGATCTTATCATGCTTATGATTGCTAGCCCTGTACTAATGCTAATAAAATCACACTTGAAAATATTTTATTTCACTTCCGCTTGTATTAAAGGCGAAATTACATTATTTACTACTGCTTTAGTTTTTGTCTTTGCACTGGAAAATGTTTTTGCAATTTTCGAATCGTTGAACATAGTTGGGAATAACTTGCTCGTACACGTGTTGGAGTTGTATGAGTGATGGTACCGTACTGAATGAAAAGCAAACGTCGCCTCTACAGCAGCTACTTTTCTTTCTTCTGACTTATCGTTACTGAAATAATTCGCCAGTTGCTTACTGGAGGACGCAGAACTTAAGGAATTCCTGTGCTTCACTGTACCTACGTGATCTTTGATGTCACTTTTCCCCCCATGTGCAATCGAAAAATAGCAACTGTAAAGAAAAATATTATTTTTAAATTACCAAGTCTGACTTCAGGTAAACGGTAAACCGTAAACGAAATTCTTTCATCAGTCATTTGTTCTATTATATAAAAAAATAAAAGAAATTTACTTGCATAGTTTACATTCCGCCTCATATTCACTTCTACGGCGTTTTATTGAAGGAAAATCTTTGGCGTATTCATCTTTCAATTTCGTTTTCCGTTTCGATGCCATGCTTAAAAATGTTAAATATTGGCTCACTCAGAATATCACACTGAATTTAATCGATTCCTACAGATTCTTCTTCTTCTTCGAACATAGAATAGAACAAGATTCTTTCCAGTATTCATATTGAAAACAATCTGTAACGCCGGAAGTACGTAGAAAGAAGCGATAATTCAATACTTTACTTTGACTACTTCATGGATAAGATCGATAAGGTAAAATTTATTGGATACTTCTTGAGTCTCGGCCATTCAATTTACTCGAAGTTTTAAGAGATTGGGCGGGCGTTTGAATTGTATTTCCTTTAGGAGTAAAGGGATTCCTTTTTAAAAATCCGGGACTTTTAGTCAGCCGGACGGGACATTATTTATACCACTCTAATCCGGGACAATCCCGGTTTTCCGAGACGTATGGCAACCCTAAGTGTAGCACATGCCCGCAGATTTCATGTTTATTATGTTCCCCCTTGTTCTTCGTTTCGATTATTTCCACATCTTAAGCCATGTTTAACGGTTCTTCCGGTTGTCCAGTGTGCAGGCTGTTTGGACTTACATAGTGCCGGTAACATCTCATACCAAGTTTACTGTGTGCTCCGGGGCGTGTAGCTGTGAGCTTCCATTCGGGAGATGGTGAGGTCGGACTCCTTTGTCGATAGGGCCTAGCCCTGTAGATAGTTTTACGTGATTTCTCATTTTCACACCAGGAAAATGCTGAGACTGTTCCTTCATTAAGGCCACGGTTGCTTCCTTCCCAATTCTAGACTTTTCTTACCTCATCGTCGCCAAAAAAATCCTAACTGAGTTGGTGCAACCTCGAACCACCAGAAAAAGTAAAATAAATGGTGATTGCATCTGTCAGGGAAGTTCTACTGTCTTCGATAGAAGTTGTGCGTTTTAACTGAGTATGGAATAGGAATAAACAAACATTATATTTCGAGCTTGATTGTGGCGCTGTTCTTAAAGAACACCTCTATGAAGTCTACGGAGAGTGTGTTCGAAGGTGATTCTGCTGAATATTCCTACTCTGTGTATGTACGGTTCCTTGGCTAAAAGATCAGTGTACTTCTCAGAGGACTTTGCGTTGGATTCGTGGCTGGGTCGGGAATTTTAGCTGCATCTGGTTAATTCCTCTAGCTCGGGGGCTGAGTGTTTATGATTGTCTTAATATACATCTTCATTTATTAGGCGTCTGAAGAGTGTTTACCGGTGGCGGCGAGCGGAACTACTCGCTGTAAACAGAGTGACAACACTAGTCAACTGTCTCAGGAATAGTATTTTCGTTGTGAATTGCCGTCAGAGATCAGTTATTTTTTTGCATTACTTCTGTGTTGGTTTATTGTAACATGTACAATATTACAAAATATTATACAGCAATTTGTTCCCTATATATTTCTTTGTCCGCCTCTGTGGTGTAGTGGTTAGTGTGATTAACTGCAACCCCCAGAGGCCCGGGTTCGATTCCCGGTTCTGCCACGACATTTGAAAAGTAGTACGAAGGCTGGAACGGGGTCCACTCAGCCTCGGGAGGTCAACTGAGTAGAGGTGGGTTCGATTCCCACCTCAGCGATTCTGGAAGTGGTTTTCCGTGGTTTCCCACTTCTCCTCCAGGCAAATGCCGGGATGGTATCTAACTTAAGGCCACGGCCACTTCCTTCCCTATTCCTTGTCTATCCCTACCGATATTCCCATGCCCCCGCAAGGCCTCTGTTCAACATAGCAGGTGAGGCTGCCTGGACAAGGTACTGGTCAGTTGTATCCCCCGACCCAGAGTCTGAAGCTCCAGGTCACTGCCCTTGAGGCGGTAGAGGTGGGATCCCTTGCTGAGTCCGAGGGAAAAACCAACCTTGGAGGATAAGCAGATTAAGAAAGAAAGAAATATTTCTTTAATAATATACTGTACATTATATTTTTATATTCTGTATTTTATGAAGCCTGCCTAATTTAAATTCATTCAGATTTAACGTTGTAAATATATTACGATTTTAAATATAATGATAGTAGTGTTATTTCAATATTAGAAAGAAATTATTTTAAAAGTTAGATTGGGACATATTTGTGTAACTAAACAATTTTGTACTCGGCCGTTGAAGTACAGGAAATGCCTGAGGAAATTAGTATTAACTGAAAATATTTAAAAGTTGTGTCACAAGGGATGCTTTTGGACAATTTAAGCATTGTCAGGTTGAAATATTGTCAGTTGAAATACCATCTACAAGCCGTTGTTACAGAAAGGCACGTAAATGGATATGGTTCGAATTGCGAATGCACATAAAGGTTGTCCACACCAAGATGTTTTCGTTAACTTCATTAATAAGGACTGTTAACCTACATTGTTTATGAATATTTTTGACTGTTAATAAACAAAATACTGAGCTCGATAGCTGCAGTCGCTTAAGTGCGGCCAGTATCCAGTATTCGGGAGATAGTAGGTTCGAACCCCACTGTCGGCAGCCCTGAAAATGGTTTTCCGTGGTTTCCCATTTTCACACCAGGCAAATGCTGGGGCTGTACCTTAATTAAGGCCACGGCCGCTTCCTTCCCACTCCTAGGCTTCTCCTGTCCCATCGTCGCCATAAGACCTATCTGTGTCGGTGCGACGTAAAATAACTAGCAAAAAAAAAAAATAGCGTGTTCGCTGACGTTTCGAGTATGTTGATAAACAAAATATCTTTAACTTTTGTGAATGAAACTGTTCGTGTTTTCGTTAATATTTCGGTTCGCATATGCGCAACGACGCAATTAGAGCACGTAAATTCGAAGCGCGGAAAACGATGCTTTCGTATTTCTTCTAAAAATTGACAGTCAAATCGCAAGCGAAAATTCTAATATACAGTCTTTTTAATTCTGTGTGACATTCTTTTAGCTGTGTTCTAATGTAGTTTCATTTCCAGCTTCAATCCTCGCTGAGTTACCTAGCCTTCCATAATCACTTGTATATCATCAAAATAATACTGTCAGAACTAGGTTAAATGCAGATTTTCTTTACTTCGTACCTTTACTAATTTCTTGAGATTGTTGTATAAAGGCACGATAACTGAAATTGCTTGTTTTGATATTCTAGACAAATATATAAGAGAGATGTCCGAGCCACCAGTTACTAGGAGTCTTAAAGTTATATGTGTAAAAAAATTGCCTGTCATTTGTGGAGCCGGCTTTCCGATAATCTGTATCATTTCTTGCAATTTCAGGCCCAATTACTGTCAACAAGAACTGAAAGTCATGTAGAGGCATTCTCAAGAACATTGTGAAAGCCTGCTGCGTCATGAATTAAAAGTTCTGATATAAGTGTTCTCTCCAAACTTAACTCTAAACGCCTCTCCAATATATATATATTTTTTTGGCCACACTGTGCGTCTATTTTCTTCTTTCTGACCCTATGTATCGTAACCTCACAGGCAGCTTTTCTGGTATGGACATAATGTTGAAGAAGTTTGTTAACAAAAGTTCATTAACTATGTTGAGAAATGTTTTCATTGACGTCGTTTATTAACTTTGTTTTGTTAACGTTTATGTTAATTTTGGTGAGGACTAGGCATAGAATGTGTGAATAAGGAAGTGAAGCTATTCTGGTCTGTCGTTACTCGTGGGTACCATGTGATCAGATAACGTCTTATTAGAAGCTCATTCCCATTCTTATTCGTACTCTGATTCGAAGCGTGATGCCTGTTCGCGAGGACACGGAAATGTGTTATCAGTTTATTCTGATTATTGTATGTATGTAGGTATTGTACCAGTAAAAGGTAGCCCGTACTAACTTGTTATTTAAAGAGCATGGATGAAAGTACTCAAGGCGCTCCCTAGGGCTTGGTACAGGAGGATAGGTTCTATCTACATTAAGTGAAGATGTATTTTGAATGTTCAATTTCTTCAAAATATTGGCAAGTTAAAATTCATATCACCTTAGTGCAGTGAACCGCCATCTCCCGAATCGTCTTCCCGAATGCTTCACCAGGCAAACTCGTACTCCTGGGTCCTCTCGTCACCGTGGAGTTGGACGCGTACTCCAGGATCCTCTCGTCACCATGGAATTGGACTCGTACTTCAGGATCCTTTGTTCACCATGGAATTGGACTCGTATCCCCAAGTCCACTCACCACCATGGAATCGAACCCGTACCTCGTACCTGAAAGTCTGGAATTTCTCGAAGGTCTGCGGCGATCTCGATGCGGGGTAATCACTCGTGACTGAACTTTATACGAGTGTCCACAGTCGTACAGTCCCCCGACAGGTTCAGAATCACTTGACACCAAAAACCGACTTTAATTGAAGTAGGCTAACAACACGTACCGTAGTTTAAAATATGCCCAAGAAAAAAAAAACTTCACTTGACATTTGCAGATAGAAATTATTGGATGTTACTTCAAAAGTTGAAAATGCGGATAACATTGATTTAAGAAACGAAATGATGGAACATAGTTCATGGTTATGTACCACTGAAAATGATGAAACTAAATACCCTTCACTTGTAGTGCACTGCCTGCGGTTACTTGCCACAACGTAAAATAATATTGTCGCACTTGACACAAAAATGGCTATTTAAGAGTTTATCCGTAAGACACTGCTAATAGCGATGAAATAAATAACTTGTCAATCACTCTTAGCACAGTGAGTCTCGTAAAATGATAAAATCACTGAAGAATATTTAGAAGCAATTATGTACAACTATGTGCAGAAATCAGTTCGAATCCGTCCGACTCGTTGGCTGAACGGTCAGCGTACTGGCCTTCGGTTCAGAGGGTCCCGGGTTCGATTCCCGGCCGGGTAGGGGATTTTAACCTTAATTGGTTGATTCCAATGGCACGGGGGCTGGGTGTGTGTGCTGTCTTCATCATCATTTCATCCTCATCACGACGCGCAGGTCACCTACGGGTGTCAAATAGAAAGACCTGCACCTGGCGAGCCGAACCCGTCCTGGGATATCCCGGCACTAAAAGCCATACGACATTTCAGTTCGAATCCAGTTAACCCTCAAGCACACGCGCCAGATCTTAGGACGCAGACACACGCGTAGGGGTGCTTTCCACCCCACATATCATTGCATTGTAAAATATGAATTACTGTATTAATTGGAGATTTTAACATGGATTATGTATGAATGACTCTTTCTGCGGGGATCCAGCCAGAAAGGTAAAAGAGCGGGGAGAGCACAGAAAAGTTATTTGTACACATCACTAGGAAATAAAATGACCTGGGGTGGATTCCACCCCATACGCGTGTATTTGAGGGTTAAGATTAACACTATAATTGATTATCAGTTTACGTCGCTCACTTCTAACGGTGCGGCTGGCACATTTTATCGTACTCGAAGTTTATCACTAGTTAAGGAGCACTTAAGTGTTGAATTGCAAGAAAAAAATGAAATGAAATGAAATGAAATGAAATGAAATGAAATGAAATGAAATGAAATGGCGTATGGCTTTTAGTGCCGGGAGTGTCCGAGGACAAGTTCGGCTCACCAGATGAAGGTCTTCTGAGTTGACTCCCGTAGGCGACCTGCGCGTCATGATGAGGATGAAATGATGATGAAGACGACACATACACCCAGCCCCCGTGTCAGCGAAATTAACCAATTATGGTTAAACATTCCCTACCCTGCCGAGAATCGAACCCGGGACCCCTGTCACCCAAGGCCAGCACGCTAACCACTTAGCCATGGAGCCGGACTGAACAGCAAGAAATAGGCAAACACGTGTGTTATCACGATGAAATATGTCAAACACTTTTAAATATCACAGTTACTGAAATAATGTTCTAACACTTGCGTAGCAATGGAATAAGTTAAACACTTCACTTGGTTTTTGACCGAAGAAATAATAAGTTCCGCGGTATCGAGAATTATACTGAGTTCGGTTCTCGGCGTGAGAACTTACATGTCGCGCTTGATAATCACTACGTTACAAGTGATCAGCTTTAACAGCTTCATTTCAAGTAATACTAATCCCGTATTGACTATAATCAATCAATGAATATTCAAGATAAACTTAAATATTATAATTGAGCGGTCCGCCTATTCAATACAATATATAATTTATTAATATCTAGGACATGTTTCGTCCCCTAAGGGACATCATCAGCTAATAACAAATTAACATTAATATATCAGTAATAAATATTAAAATTGGAAAGACACATTAAAATGTTTGACAATTTAAAATAAGATCTTCAAATTTTGTTAAAATTGTAAGTCATAAGACAGGTAAAACAGTCAAATTGTCCATATTTCTCTTGTTGATGTACTTGGAAAATACCAGTTTTGCTTATAAAATCTTAAAATATCATTTGTTGTAAAAAGCACACTTGATTGTATTCCTTGGTGAAAGATTTGTTAAAAATTTAAATAGCATTCCTTAGATGGTATATTTAAATGTAAGTGCTTCAGAATTTGATTTGATTTTAAATTCTGAAGCACTTAAATTTTACAATTTTAACAAAATTTGAAGATCTTATTTTAAATTGTCAAACATTTTAATGTGTCTTTCCAATTTTAATATTTATTACTGATATATTAATGTTAATTTGTTATTAGCTGATGATGTCCCTTAGGGGACGAAACATGTCCTAGATATTAATAAATTATATATTGTATTAAATAGGCGGACCGCTCAATTATAATATTTAAGTTTATCTTGAATATTCATTGATTAATCACTACGTTGTAACTCGACTCTACTGTTCTTTCTTTCTTAATCTGCTTACCCTCCAGGATTGGTTTTTCCCTCGGACTCAGCGAGGGATCCCACCTCTACCGCCTCAAGGGCAGTGTCCTGGAGCTTCAGACTCTGAGTCGGGGGATAAAATTGGGGAGAATGACCAATAACTCGCCCAGGCGGCCTCACCTGCTATGCTGAACAGGGGCCTTGCAGGGGGATGGGAGATTGGAAGGGATAGTCAAGGAAGAGGGAAGGAAGCGGCTGTGGCCTTTAGGTACCATCCCGGCATTTGCCTGGAGGAGAAGTGGGAAAGCACGGAAAACCACATCCAGGATGGCTGAGGTGGGAATCGAACCCACCTCTACTCAGTTGACCTCCCGAGGCTGAGTGGACCCCGTTCCAGCCCTCGTACCACTTTTCAAATTTCGTGGCAGAGCCGGGAATCGAACCCGGCCCTCCGAGATCGGCAGCTAATCACACTAACCAGTACACCACAGAGGCGGACGACTCTACTGTTGACGGACAAAATAACAGGAGGTCTGGCCATGCAGAGCCCTTGTCGAAGAATGCCTTCCTATAGCTGTGTAGCTCCACCTTTTATATGGCCAAGGCCTACACGTCATACGACAACGTGATTATTTAAAAGGGGATTTACTCGAAAATCCTTCGATGGATTTTCTTGATATTTGATAATGGAGACGTTCTTGTAATTGGTTACAAAATGGCGTGTCTCCCAAGACGATACGACCATTAGTAAAAATGTTTTGAAAATTTCTGAATCGAAATTTCTCGAATGCCTGACTCATTGTTCCAGAAATCCAGTCCTTGTCACGAGGCAAGTTGACGCTCCTGCATCTACGTCACTCACAGCTGTTTTGCTCACACGCCGGCTCGTCCTGGTAGATGTAAACACATCGAATTTGGAGTTCTCGGCGCGCGTGATTATTATACGACATCGCTCTCAATAAATACGGCATGTAGGCTACCGTGCGTTCTTGGTACAGTATGTATGTTGGGTATTCAGCCCAAAGGCTGTTTTAATCCTTAACAGATCCATCATCAGCTGTCACAGATGAACTGGTAGCGACTGATGGGGCGTTCCAGGCAAAGGAGAAGTGATGTACTTTCCCGTTGCTTTCCTCACAGAGCCAGAAGTTGCTATTGCATATCTGTCAGCCAATCCCACTGAAATCCGCGCACCAACCGACCCTATGAGTGATATGTGCACACCATTCATAACAGGAACTGGCTGCATAAAGAATGGCATTACTAGCCTAGCTCATACCTCAGTCACTTTCATGTCGTCAATGCCAAGGATGAGACTGAGACAGGTCAATGGAAATAACTAATTTGATCTAGCCCATACCAGCAAAGGAACATTCTTATTATTATACTGTAGGCTACTATTTCTATTTTGACTGTGAGTGCAAGCTCTTTCAATACCGGTACTACTCTTATGAGTCGTGTGTTGTTTGTCGTACGTTGCATCTGTCTGGACTGCATATCATAGGCTACGGTATTCCGTTATTCCATTAGAACTGAATATGAACGTACTTGTATAGGCGTAATTTTCTGTTTCAAAATCTACATTTTTTAACAATAACTTACTTTGATGGCAGTGACAGTAAACATTCTCTTTTGTTATTGTTGGAGGTTGCACGTTCATGGAGTGGAAACAGTGAAGTACAGAAATTATTTACATTTGGGCTACGTTTGTAGTATATTGTATTGGTAACTGGTTGCATGTTTTTTTATCAATGTGTATGATGTGAATATTCAGTTGACTAGAAAACGGATAGAAATCGCAAGAATATGTCGGCAAAGTATAAGCTTGTACTCACGGAAACGAACGGATATACGCGAGAAATACAACGTTACGGGGAAAGATGTGAATTGTATGTCAGAATTAATAAATATTTGTGGATAGTTTTTGGTTGTAAAATGTGTTGACCGTTTCTTAAGTAATTTAAACAAGTATGTTATTCAAGCAGAGCGAATGCGTATCGCCTCCAAGTCCCACCCAATGTGTGACGTCATCAGAGCTACAGTACGGCCGTAACACTAGGCTTAATCCATATTAGTGTTGACCACAGATAATTGGCGAACAGAGGAGGAGGAAGAATAAGAAATAGAAAAATAATAATAAGATTCCTTCTCTGTGCCTGGTAGAAATTTATTACAAACTACCAGCAAACAAAAAATCCGTATCCTGGACCCGGGGTGGTGCGGCTATTTTCCAGCACACCTCCAATGGGGGTGAGCTGCGTGTACCTTTAAAACCACATAGCAGTCGTCCTGCCAATTTTAAATCTCTGGCAATACCAGCAATCGGACCCGGGCACCCGAGGACGGCAAATAACCGTTACACTCTGGAGGTGGACACGATCCCACAAAGAAGTGGTCAGTTCGTACACGTATTACAGTTAAGAAAAAAGCACGTCAAGAGATAGCAGAGTGCAGAATTTGTAAGTAAGAAGAGAGTGTTGTATTCGACCAGACAACGTTAGTCTCCCGCAGAAAGTTGCGTTAGGGTTGGTTGAAATATTTTGCCACACCCACAACATTGATCGGATACCACATTACCCGACTATTGTCTGTTTCAGCCTCAGCATAAGGCTTTGATTTGGTGATTTCATCGCTGTCAGAATGCACCTGAATTTCGTCTCCAGAGCTAGCTCATATAACTATGTTAAAGAAATTTAAAAATTGCCAGAAAGATGGAAATAAAGTAATGAAAAAGTGAAGGATTCTTTGGTAAATAAAAACTTTTCTCAAGCATATGAAATATAGCCTACTGTATTCTACCTAGAAATGTACTAGAACCTCTCATTCAGTCTGATGTGTTAAGTGTAGAAGGTATAAAGCAGTACATTGTGGAGTCTTGTAAATAAATAAATAAATAAATAAATAAATAAATAAATAAATAAATAAATAAATAAATAAATAAATAAATAAATAAATAAATAAATAAATAAATAAATGTCCGCCTCGGTCGTGTAGTGGTTAGTGTGATTAGCTACCACCCCCAGAGGCCCGGGTTCGATTCCCGGCTCTGCCACGACATTTGAAAAGTGGTACGAGGGCTGGAACGGGGTTCACTCAGCCTCGGGAGGTCAACTGAGTAGAGGTGGGTTCAATTCCCACCCCAGCCATCCTGGAAGTGGTTTTCCATGGTTTCCCACTTCTCCTCCAGGCAAATGCCGGGATGGTACCTAACTTAAGGCCACGGCCGCTTCCTTCCCTCTTCCTTGTCTCTCCCTTCCAATCTTCCCATCCCCCCGCAAGGCCCCTGTTCAGCATAGCAGGTGAGGCCGCCTGGGCGAGGTACTGGCGATCCTCTCCAGTTGTACCCCCGACCCATAGTTTGAAGCTCCAGGACACTGCCCTTGAGGCGGTAGAGGTAGGATCCCTCCTTGAGTCCGAGGGAAAAACCGACCCTGGAGGGTAAACAGATAAAGAAGAAGAAATAAATAAATAAAAATAATTAAATATTCATTGTACACACTGCCCTGTTTAAATATAACGTCAAATGCTCTTGTGTCAAGTTCTCCCAACGAATTTCATGGATAAGTGGTCATTCAGTCAACACTTCAACTCTATGTTTCGTGAGCACTACAGATAAAATTGTGGAATTTTAATATGTATGTACTGAATCGTATATGAAAACACGCCTATCCTCAGGAGATAGAAGAGATACTCCGTCTGTTTATCAGGTGCCATCTAGTACTTTCGTTAGAATGAGAACTCGCAGTACATCCAGCGTGATCGATGAAAGAATATTGTTTCATTTCAGTTCAGTTTTCATGAGCGCTCTTCAGATCGCTCCAGCATCTATCGTGACGTGAGAGTGGCAAATAAAGTTTTCGTCCATGTTGTAAAAGAGTTTCTATCCTCACTTCTGCGATTGCCTTTGTACTGAAAGGACCATTCTGAGGCACATTCTGAGGAACTCGGAAGAAAAAAGAGGCAGTTGTACGTGCTTTGAATGGTGTTACTAAGATAAATTATGACAGCTTAAGAGAACGCAATGCTCCCTTGTCACAAGTAGGCTACTAACTTTAAAATCGCTTATCCTTCTCACAAATAGTTTACGTTAAAGTACGACAGGATAGCGATTGTTAAGCAATCCTTTCAGTGGCGGCGATAAGGACCCCGCTGACCCCGCAGGGCGGGGGGCCCTACTACTTGTGAGGGGCCATTGACTGTTTCTTAATTCAGTAGCTGAAGAGTGATTTTACATATTGATAAAACTACAGCACACAACACAGTATTGTTTGTATTTACAGAGGATTATTCCAAATGTAGGTCGTCGTAGTGCAGAGCTTCTTTCGTCAATAGGAGTACGGTAGTTATTTCTGAAAGAATGTGAGTTTTCCAAACTGTTCCAATAATAACCACCCCTTGCTGCCACTCACAACAATGAACAAGGCTTCTGAAGTAATTAGCCAGTTCTGAGAAGAGAATCCAGTAGTCAGCGAATATGGGATAACAAGGACAGCCTCCTTACCTAAACTTTAAATACTGGAGACTCGAGCCTGTATATAACTCTCAGCAATCAGTGTAGGTAAGTAGGTCTACGATGGACGGTTGAGTTGTAAATAGTAGTAAATAATTTGGTCCTAGGATCGAGATTATTTCTTAATATTGTGACGGTCAGCGTGTTTTGGTTACTATATTGGAATATGCATTTCTTGTGTGTGTGTGTGTGTGTGTGTGTGTTCGTACCATATACGTGTATTATTTTTATTTCTTCGGATTTGAAAACTAAGTTGTGTAAATGATTATTATTATTGTCGTTGCTGTTCATTGCAATAATATACAACCTTGTACTACGAAATACACTTGTACCTTTCCTCATCAGGAAACGAGGAGCCCATTTTCAATTATTGCGGGGTGGGTGGGTGGGGGGAGAGCTTCTTAGCGCCGCTACTGAGTCCTTTGTAAGTTTCTGAAGGGCCTCATAGACCTTTAAGCACAGGAAATTAGACTACCTATTTTATATATTTTGTTTCTCCAGTCCTTGTGATAGTACATAGAGTATATCACACCTCCACATTATATTTATTATTACGTCTATCCTGTGTTAAATGATTCAGTTCATATGTTAAATATATAGAAGTTGGAAAGCTGTCCATAGTACATATTGCTTGTGTATATTTGTACAGAATATGTGGAAATGAATTCTAGCTATAACCCGGAATGTTCAGTAAATCATCAGTGACAACACTGGGAAATTGAGATATACCATCTGTTCATGGGGAGGCGAGTCTATTGCCCGGAGGTCTATATCGTCGCCGAAGAAACAATACCGCCTCTTCCTACCAGTACCCATTATATTCCTTAAGACTGGTCACGCCTCTCAACCACGTATGGACACGTAGTCCATCAGAACATATTTCGTTCTGTTCATTTACCTATGCTTATGTTTAAAGGAAACTGAATGTTAAATATCGTACATCAAACTGTATGAATGCGTAAATACGCCATGCAAACATACATTACTGCAGTACGGTACGCTAAGTTACTGCTTCCTTAGCGTCAATATAAAGATTGTGTTCGGCGCGGCCATTTGTTCCTACCTAACATTACCTGTACTTATGCCAGACCACATCCTTGCATGTGCTATCTACAAAATGTCAGGTTTTACATGTAGGCATCTTTCTGTATCTGCCTATTAGTTTTTCCCCTGGCCCTTACTACCTGATTCCACCACTATTTACCTTATCTGCCTGGTAGCATGCCGATACTCCTTGAGTACGGTATCATTTACTCCCAATCCTTCCTGCTGTCTCTTTCTCTTCTTAGAATTAACAGCATGTCGCAGGTGACGTAGATTGTGTTCATCGTCACGCAGGAGTGAGTGTAATTCGATTGGTGATAGTGAGGAGCTTCATCATCTCCACCGCTTAAGACTGTTGAATACTCCAAATTCCATAATACACGTCTCCGGTTATTTTGAGTATTCGCAGATATCTAGTCTTTGTATTATCAATTTGGGTACAATGCTGTGAGAATTCGCAAGTGGGCGAAGACGTCATGCTCTAAGAGCAATTAGCATGTGCCAATAGTGGCAACTGGCGTTAATTATAAAGGGACCGTGAACACAATGAATAATTTCCTAATGTTTTGTTTGCACAAGCAATGTACCTGCAACTGTTTTCTTTACATAATATAGTTTAGCTGGCTTTCATCTCGTTATGTACACTAGTGTTATTCAGATACAGAGGCTGCCGAGCCGAGGTGGTAAAGGCGTGCTCGGTTCATCCGGAAGAACGTGGGTTTGATTCCACGTCAGAAAGTCGAAACATTTAAGGAACGAAATTTCCACTTCTGAAGAGTCACCGGCGATGAGGTTCACACAGCCTGCACCGAAAATGAGTACAAGGTTAATTCCTGGGGGAAAAGGTACAGCCCCAGCTTTAACCACACTATCTGGTCATCTGGATAACCACCAGTACCGTTTCCTAAGTTATACACAAAGCCGTGAAAGAGATGTTCTGAGAAGCGGCTCAACGTTGTTCGAGTACGCACTACTAGATCGCACTGTTTAGACCTGTTATGCCGTAAGGTTTTATTAGGCGGAGATACATAATCTATATATATAAAGTAGCTTGTCCTGACTGACTGACTGACTGACTGACTGATTCATCATCGCCGAGCCAAAACTACTGGACATAATGAAATGAAATTTTGGGGATACATTCATATTAGGATGTAGGTGCTCGCTAAGAGAGGATTTTTGGATATTCTGTCGCTAAGGGGGTGAAAAGGGGGGTGAAATTTTAAAATGAGTGAATCTATATCTCAAAACTTTAAAAGTTTACAAATGTAAAAATTGGTATTTAGAATCTTCTTTAAAAATAAGGAAACACGTATTTTTTTATTTTCAGAAAATCCCAATAGGAGGGGTGAAAACGGTGAAAAAGGGGTTGAATGCCTTTAATCAGGATACTGGTACTTATATCTCAGAAACTGTAGGTATTAGAGACCTGAAAATTGGTACTTTTGATCTCTTTTAAAAATAAAGAAACACGTATTTTTTTGTTTTTGGAAAATCCAATTAATGGGAGTGTGAAAAGGGGGGTGAATTTTTAAAATCAGTGTATCTATATCTCAAAACTTTGAACGTTTACAGATGTAAAAATTGGTATTTAGAATCTTCATTAAAAATAAAGAAACATGTATTTTTTGTTTTCGGAAAATACCAATAGGAAAGGTGGAAAGGGGTGAAAAATGGGTTGAATGCATTTAATGAGGATACTTCTATCTCAGGAACTGAATATATTACAGACCTGAAAATTGGTGTTTTGGGTCTCCTTTAAAAATAAAGAAACACGTATTTTTTTGTTTTTGGAAAATGCAATTAATGGGGGGGTGAGAGGGTTGAATTTTTAAAATGAGTGTATCTATATCACAAAACTTTTAAAGTTTATAGATGTAAAAAATTAGTATTTAGAATTTCCTTTAAAAATAAAGAAACACGTATATTTTTGTTTTCGGAAAATCCCAATAGGAAGGGTGGGAAAGGGTGAAAATTTGTTGAATGCCTTTAATGAGGCTAATTATATTTCAGAACCTGAAGATATTACAGACCTGAAAATTGGTATTTATGATCTACTTTAAAATAATAAAGAAAGAGGCATTTTTTGTTTTTGGAAAATCCAAATAATGGGGGTGTAAAGGGGAGTGAATTTTTAAAATGAGTGTATCTACATCCTAAAATTTTAAACGTTTACAGATGTGAAAATTGGTATTTAGAATCTCCTTTAAAAATAAAGAAACATGTATTTTTTGTTTTCAGAAAATCACAATAGGAGGGGTGTAAAAGGGTGAATAATGGGTTGAATGCCTTTAATGAGGATACATATATCTCAGAAACTGAAGATATTACAGAACTGAAAATTTGTATATGGGATCTCCTTTAAAAATAAAGAAACACGTATTTTTTTGTTTTTTGGAAAATCCAATTAATGGCGATTAAACAGGAGTGACATATTTGGGTGAATTTTTTGAAAGACAGTATCTACAGAATATCTGAGAAACGTAGAATGTTACAGACGTAAAAAGTGATATTTGGAATCTCCTGCAAATGTAAAGAAACATAGGCGATTTGTTTTTGGAAACTCCTCTTAAGGGGAACTAAAATGGGGGTTAAATTTTTAAATGAGAATTTATACAGTATATCTCAAGAAACTTAACATGTGACAGAAGTGAAAAATGGTATTTTTATCTCTATAAAAATAAGGAAACGTGTATTTTTTGTTTTCGGATACAGCACTTGGGCGCAGGAGGGGGGGTAAAAGTGACTGAAAATGGTGTTGAATTCTTTTAATTAGGCTACTGTTATCTCAAAAATGAAGGTGTTACAGACGTGAAATTTGATATTTGGAATCTGCTTTAAAAGTAAAGAGCACGAATTCTCGGAAAATCCAATGAATGGGAGGGGGGGGGGGGAAGGGGGTGAAAGAATTGAAAACTTAATTGACCTAATTGTATGAGAATACTTACATCTAATAAAAGCTAAAGTTGTTAGGGCCTACAGACGTGAAAATTGGTATTTGGATCTCCTTTAAAGACAAAGAAAAGCCCGTTTTGTGGGGGGGATCATCTTGGGAGGCTTGAGTGAAAAGGAGTTGAATTCCTTTCATGAGGACACATAAATCAAAAACTGAAGAAGTTAAAGTCGTGATAATTGGTATTTAGAAGATCCTTTACTATTAAAGAAACAAGTATTTTTGCCGGAAAATGCACTTGGGGGGGGGGGATGGGAGGAGTGTGAATGTGAAAAAAAGTGAATTATTTTAATCTGAAAACTGAAGGTAATAGACGTAAACAATGGTGTTTGGAATCTCCTTTAAACATAAAGAAACACTCCTTCTTTTAGGTTTTTTTTGGGAGGGGGTAAATAAACTTAACGGCGGTGGGGTGTAAAAAGAGTTGAGACCAATTGATTTTACTGTTCATAATGTATTTATAAGGAGCCTCCGTTGCTCAGGCGGCAGCGCGGCGGCCTCTCACAGCTGGGTTCCGTGGTTCAAATCCTGGTCTCTCCATGTGACATTCGTGCTGGACAAAACGGAGGTGGGACAGGTTTTTCTCCGGATATTCTGGTTTTCCCTGTCATCATTCATTCCAGCAACACTGTCCAATATAATTTCATTTCATTCGTCATCCATTAATCATTGCCCCAGAGGAGTGCGACAGGTTTCGGCTGCCGGCACAATTCCTATTGTCGCCGCTATATGGGGGCTTTATTCATTCCATTCCTGACCCTGTCGAATGACTGGAAACAGGCTGTAGATTTTCGATGTACTTATTCTGATCATAAACCGATCATTTTTAATCTTTCCTGGGTTCGTTTTCAAGAGCCATCTTTCCCTTCGGAGAACGTTCTTAGATTACAGTACCTTCTCCTGGCATATAAATAAAATTTTAAACACATTTGAAATAAACGATAGGAATGAGATTGACCGTCCAGTTTTTCACCTCTATAATAAGGTCAATAATCCACTGAAGTATGTTATTCGTATGGCCAGAAATCCCCCACACTTGCCTACGCGCGACAATGGTGCTGGTCACATTCTCAACAATGACAATGGCAGCAGATGTAATTTACCGCCAAGTAGCGGTCTTGCATCTTGCTGTTGGGTCCAGAACATCTATAATAATAATAATAATAATAATAATAATAATAATAATAATAATAATAATAATAATAATAATAATAATAATAATAATAATAATAATAATAATGTTCTGGACCGTCGTCAAATGTGGGGACCGCGCTGGAAACGGGTCCTGGACGGGTAATGACTACTATTGCAGTCTGGCCGCGGGTTCAGTACCGCCAAGGCACCCAGGATCTCCTCAAGGATTTGATCCATATTAAAAATGCTTATAGGAAAAAATGGCAAAGTTTTAGGGAGCCAACTGATGGGTGGAATACCTGGACCTAGCCCGGGAAGTACGAAATCGATTGCTGGAAATAAAAATTGAAAATGGGAGGAACTTTGCCGTAATCTCTCAGAAAACGAGTCAGATTGCGAATTTCGGCGGATTATATATCAAAAACAATATGCATTCAATTATAAATTTCAGTATAATACCGTAGCGAAGCACGGGTATCTTGCTAGTTTTATCATATTCGAATTAAATTAATAGATACAACAAAGTTTTGGGAACAAAATCTTTCAATTAGCATTTTAATAAATAATTGTATTAATAATAAACGTCAAATACATTTCAGTACTCTACTGCAGCACAGTGAATCATAATTTTTAGCACTTTCCGACTTAAGAGGCCTTGTTATGAAATTCTTCACGAAATCGGATGTTTTCAGCTGTAACCATCTTAAATTCAATGTGCGTTATTTCTAGTTCCCTTTCATTCTTTTAAATAACAATTTATTACAGATGCCCAGGAGCGTAGCCGGGGGGATGGGGGTTTACTGGGGGGGGGGGTTAGAACCACCCCCATGGAATTTTTAGAAAATTAAATAAACAGAAATTTACAATAAAAAAGTGAAAGTTGACTCAGTGGGTTTGGCTCTTTTGAACATTCACAGAGACAATTGTAAAACCAACAGATCTCTTGCATCTAGTTTCTAAGAAGACTCGAAAGGTGAATATACCATTCGCTGTAAAACTGTTGACCTTGATCATATTGTTCTTGTTCTGTACCGGTACTGCAATCTGAATATCAACATATTTCACTCGTATCCATATCAAGCATGCGCGCACCGTCGCTGTGTTCTGTCATCCTTTTGTAACAATAATCCCCACTATCGGTCGATAATGGCTACGCTACTGCAGATGCCACATTCTGCAAAATGGATAAAACGATTTATAATGCAATATTATTTCGCAGTATTTTCGTAGGGTATTTTTTAAAATGCAGGATGTATTTTCGAGGCTCTTCGAGGACCGCAGGACAGGGTGTTAAAAAAGGAGTATCCTGCGAAAAGCAGGACGTCTGGTCACCCTAATTCAAAGATAACGTATAATGGCGTAAAAACAGGAGGATCTTTAACAAATAAAGATATTTTCGTCAAGACACGATAGGCCTATTTGCTTTATTTTCACTCAGTGAACGCTAGGAACTTCTCGGTCATCCCAAACTAATGTAATACAATGAAGTGGCTTATGCCATTAGAGCAGGGCCTCTCAAAAGCTCAAAATCTCACGCGTGCACATCGAGGAGCAGAAACATCGTGCACTGTGCATCGTTCCGTCTCGGCTCAACTCGGCTTGACTCGGATGGTGTAGTCCGCTGAGAGCGACGAAGCGTTCGGTGATAGACGGCTTGTTTATCAGTGAAATAGGTAAGCGCAGGACAACAACATAATAATGGGGCGACCTGTTTCAAAGAAAGCAAAGACTTCCGAAAGTCCATTTCAATAGAAATGGGAACTTTCGTATTTCTTTGCCAGTTGTGACGATAAAGCCAAATGCTTAATCCGTGGGACAATAATTATGTGATAAGTTAATCAAAAAGATTTTCCAATACAAAGGCTTAGCTCAAATTCTACGAGAATTTGTCGAAGGAAGATTTTCCTAAGCTGCATCGAGAAGCAGCTAAGATTATTTCTATATTTGGTTCCACATGCATATGCGAAAGGTATTTTTTCCTGCTTTGACTTGTACGAAAACTAGATTGCGTGCGAGTAGGCCTATTTCTGATTGTAATTTAAAGAAGGCTCTCAAATTGCTCTCAGCCGGTCCCTTGTTCCAGGCATAACTGGTATCATTGCAAAGATACAGGAAAAGAAGAGCTACAGAAGATAAATTGTCTGTTCAAACCAAATTGAAAGAAGAGTAACGGTAACGCTGTCCCATACAACAGTGTCCCCGCTCACCGCACATAAACATTTCGCAGTGAGGGGTGGATCAGCGGGAAAGGTGGAGAAGGTGAAGACAGGCCGAACGGGTCAGACAGGTGTAGGGGAAGTGGAGTGGGAGTTTGCACTCTGGTCAACCTAGTGTAGTCGTCTCCTGCACCTTGCGCCCGTGCACTGCACGGCGCATGCACCCTGAGAGGCCCTGCATTAGAGTTACCTCCTTTAATTAATTGTTCTAACAGTATATTATACTAAAAACAAAAGGCAAACACACCCCATGGCCTAGGCCTACCAAGTGACGGATGTTCAGTCCGAAGGTCTGCAGGTTACGTGGTGCACTGGCGTAGCCAATGGGGGGAGGGGGCCCAGAGGGGCCGGGCCCCCACCAAAATGTTTTCTGAAACAAGAGCGAGGATTAGCCGTTGTTTTACGTACGGTACAAACAACTTAAATCTTACACCGAAATGTTAAATTAACGTAGCGACAAAGGGGCCATACATAATTATCCATATTTGTACTGCCTGAATGAAAGGAAAACACTTAGGATTGTGATGCGTGGGGATATTTCCCTGTAGAGGCCTCAGTATTGGGAATGTAACCGTGGGTTGACGAATGTCAAGACACGAGGAAAGGGACAATTAGCAAGGGATTACTCAGTAGGGGGCCGGAACATGATTACCGAAATAATGCAGGCCACGGCCAGAAACAGTTGCAAGCTTACAACATCGTGTCAGGTTTTGCACATCGGTTCCCGGAAACAACAATGTCCTAGGGATCATCGGGTTGTACCGTGGTTGAGGGATGTGCTGTGTTTAAGTTGCAGCGTTGGGAAGACTGACAGGATTGTGAGCTGCACTTAGTTCCCCATTTGGTGCCATTGAAGTAACTTTTTTTTCGAAGAGGGACCGTTGTGTCACTGAGAAGCCAAAAGTATGTGCATCCTCGGTAAGTTATGAAAAAGTTTAAAAAAAAAATTCTAACAGTAGCAAGACAATCGTGGATGCGTGCCTAAATTCGATAGGTAGGCCTATATATTTTGTCAAATGCCCGGGAACTGATTGGAACCTCAAATGGCACCATCAAAACTATTTTGTAATTGGCGGGCGTGATAACTCGGTTCCAATTGTTCTTTCTATCTTCTCATCAGGACGGCCCAGGCTTGAATCGCAATCGATGCATGAAACGTTTTTAAAACGGGAAACCACGTTCTATTGCTACGGATTCTACTTTTAAAAAAAGATCCCGTCCCTTACTTTTCTTTGTACTTTTTAGCCATTTATGGTGGTGTATTTTGAGTATCCAACCATCTTTCCGGCTTACCTTAAATGGAAAGTGGATGCAGTGGCGTACCCACAAAATAATTTCAGTGGATAGGGTGTAAGTCCAGGCCAGTAGCGCGGATACAACTTTTCCTTGGAAGGGGTTGTGAAAAGATTTTCTAATTTTTATTTAGAATTTGCTTTACGTCACACCGTAGGTCTTATGGCGACGATAGGAAAGGAAATAGTTAAGAGTGGGAAAGAAGCGGCCATGGCCTTAAATAAAGTACTGCCACAGCATTTGCCTGGTGTGAAAATGGGAAACCACGGAAAACCATCTTTAGGACTGCCGACAGTAGGGTTTGAACCCACTATCTCCCGGATGCAAGCACACAGCTGTGCGCCCCTAACCGCACGGCCAACTCGCCCGGTGGATATGAAAAGATAGCCGGCCTTACGTAGTGCGGTGACGGATCTTCAGTAGATATTGATGGTTTTGATTGTTTCCATTTTCACACCAGGCAAATGCTGTGGCAGTACTTTAATTAAGGCCACGGCCGCTTCCTTCCCACGCTTAGCCATTTCCTTTCCTATCGTACTCTTAACATAAACCGGCTGCATTATTGAAACTCTTCGTAAAATTGATAATATCGTTCTCCGTTTGTGAGGAAGTAGAATTTTCATTTAATTTGTCTTATAAAAAGGAACCACTTTGGTACTACGCCCCGTGAAGGTGACTAACTTCCAGGTCGTAGATATTTCAATTACGGGAGACTGAAAGTCAACTCTACTGCATCCAAAAACAAGGCTGTATCTTCCCAATCCCATGTCTTTCTTAACTCTGTCAGTGCCGGGAATCGAATGCAGGATGCCTTCAAATTCTAAAATAAGGAGACCTAAAAGTAACCAGCCGGCCGCGCGGTGTAGTGGTAGCGTGCCTGCCTCTTACCGGGGGCGCCGGGTTCGATTCCCGACCAGGTCAGGGATTTTTACCTGGATCTGAGGGCTGGTTCTAGGTACACTTAGCCCACGTGTTTATAATTGAGGAGCTATCTGACGCCTGACGGTGAGATGGCGGCCCCAGTCTAGAAAGCCTAGAATAACGGCGGAGAGGATTCGTCGTGCTGACCACACGACACCTCGTAATCTGCAGGCCTCCGGGCTGAACTGCGGTCGCTTGGTAGGCGATGGCCCTTCGGGGCTGTTACGCCATGGAGTTCGGTTTGGAAAAGTGAACAGAAAAGGAAGCGATACCCCTGCATGGATCTTCTAGCTTCCAGCTAGTTCTTCTGTCCGGCCTCGTGCATTTAGGACAGTTGGAAAACGTACGCCTTGATAAATGCTCCTCATAAAACCTTTCTAAAAATACTAACTGCATCTATGTATAACAATAATAAAAAACGCATCCTTTTCATGTGGCTCAGTTGGTTGAGACACTGTTCTTCTGAGTCCGAGTTGGCAGGTTCAAATCCTGGCTTGGGTCGGTGGCCCTTAAAACGGTGTTGAAATGGCAACAGCTCCATGTCGTTGGTTTCTGGCACGTTAATAAAAATTATACACACGAATATTAGTGTCACAAAACTATAACTTTATACTACGGTACTATATTCTGTATCCCAAGCTTGCGAGGGAAAGTAATTAACAGTTTGCTTTACGTCGCACCGACACAGATAGGGCTTATGGCGACGGTGGGATAGGAAAGGCCTAGGAGTGGGAATGAAGCGGCCGTGGCCTTAATTATTAAGGTACAGCCCCAGCATTTGCGTGGTGTGAAAATGGGAAACCACGGCAAACTATTTTCGGGGCTGCCGACAGTGGGGTTCGAATCCACTATCTCTCGGATGCAAGCTGACAGCTGCGTGGCCCTAACCGCGAGGGAAACTAATCCGGCAAGGTAAACCCTACCTGGCATATGTTGTGACGTGTATTTTTCTTTACCAACTAACAAAATATCAATACCCATACGCTTTACATTCTATATTTATTTATTTATTTATTTATTTATTTATTTATTTATTTATTTATTTATTTATTTATTTATTTATTTAGTACCTTCTGTACAGTGGCAAAGTTAGGGCTCCAGGCCCGCTCGTACACTTAACCACATACTAATCAGAATCTTAAATAAAATACTGAGATACTTAAAATAGTTAAAACTACATAAATGAATAGAATTGATAGTAAATTTAAATGTTACTAACTAAATTAATATTAAAAATAATTAATATTAAAAACTCTTAAAATGACTAATCCTCAGGCACGCACACATTCATAGTTCAACCATTAAGTCAGCTGTCCTCAGCAGGTAGTCTCGGCAGGTGACCTGAAATCGTGATTTTAAAAAAAGCCAGTTTCTCTGACCTGAGCTGGCAGGGTGTTCCATATTCTGGCGACAGCCGCCACAAATGATCTGTTAACTTTATTTGTGGGGTGCAGTGGAATAGAAAGAATGAATCTAGAACGTGTATTTAAGTTGTGAAATGATGATAAAAAGATGAATTTTGAAGAAATGTACAGTGGCTGACTTTCAGCTACCACTCTAAATACCATCGTTAAAGTGTGTATCTGCCGACGTTTATCAGACATCAGCCATGAGACAGCCTAATAGTATGGGGTAATGTGAACATCGTACCCGATATTGCAAATAAATCGCAGTCAGGAATCCAGTGCTTGTTGAAGTTTAAGTGTTTTTTCTCCCGTCATGTCAACTAAAACAACGTCACAATAATCAAGAATAGGGAGAATGAGTGTCTGTATGAGTTTGGCCTGTGGCTCAAATGGAAATACATCTCTCTGCCGTTTAGGAGGGTGAAGAACTTCAAAATCTTTTTACGTATTTCTTTCGTGTGATCAGACCAATCAACTGTTTCATTCATCATTACGCCGAGATTTTTACCCGTTTTACTGTAGGGAATAAAGTTACCATTCAGTAGGATAGGCGGGATTACGACATTGTTTGAGCAGCTCAGTAATTTTCGTGATCCCATTATGATTGCCTGAGATTTTGTGCAGTTTAGTATAACAGCGTTTCGTTGTGCATATACACTGAGCCGTCGGAGGTCATTGTTAATATCTCGTCTTACAGTATCGATATATTTGAAGATCGTCAGCATAGAGGTGGTGTGTGTTATTTCCTCTCACAGATGGTATGTCATTGATACAAATGCAGAAAATTAGGGGCCCTGGAATACTGCCCTGTGGGGCAACACTAAGTTTCATTTTCTATTTAGAGGCCTTGTCGTTTACTGTTACACGCTGTTGACGGTTACTGAAGTAAGAACTAATAACCTTAAGCGCAGCCAGGTCGAAATTTAGCAGTTCCATTTTCTTCATCATTGTCGGATTCACTATAGTGTCAAAGGCGCTACTGAAATAAAAAATGATAAGTATAGTGAGCAGTCGTTTGTCCATAGCGTTTCTAATGTCTTCAGTAATCTTAAAAAGTGCTGTCGCCTTATTGTGACCCTTCTTAAATCCTGATTGCAGAGGGTCTAAAAGAGCATTTTTATTTAGGTATTCCAGAACTTGCTCGTATACTAAACGTTCAAAGGCCTTAGAAAGCGCAGGGAGTACGGACATATGACGATAGTCAGAGGGTGATGGTGGGTCTATGTAGGTACCGGTATAATATTGGCTGTTTTACAGTCAGGAGGGAAAATTCCGCTTAGTAAACAGTAGTTCAGTATGTGCGTCAGTATAGGCAGGACAGCACCCATGATGTCATGTATAAAAGTAATAGGAATATCATCTACGCATTTAGTCTTTAATTGAATCGGTACAAAGGGCTTTTTAATCTGATTTTCCGTGACACTGTGAAATGTGAATGGTGGATTGGCTGGAGGGGAGGGCGGTGAGTCGGTGCAATTAATTGGGGTAGGTTGAATATTTATTCTACTAAAGTAATTGTTCAGTTCGTCAAGTGGAATGTCAGGAGTTGTCTGTCTCTGCTGATGTTTTCCTATTCCCAGAGCTCTAAGTTGGTCCCATACGCGATTAGAATTTAAGTTGTTAGCTAAATTCCGGAAATATATACATTTTTTAATTTCTGATTAACTGCTTTGCGCGATTTCTTAAGATGCGGTAAGATTCGAAGTCTGTGTCATCTAGGGTTTGTTTATAATGTCGAAATAACGAGTCACGGTGGGCTATCATCATCTAGCCATGGACAAGAAGGGCGAGAAACCTGTCTTCGACGTGTGTGTGTGTGTGTGTGTGTATGTATTTCTTTGCCACATTATTTGTATAAAATGTCACTTCTTTATTGTTTATCACATGGCCATTATAATAATAGCATTACCGTATTTATTCTAAACCAGAATATTGCACTTTTACTCAAACTGTTTATTCTTGCATTCATTTCACTTGTACTTGAAATATATGAAATGCTGCAGTTATGTTGGGATGTAACAGAGGTAGCCGTGGGGGGCGGGCATGTCGTCCAAAGAGTCCAGACAACCGAGGAGTTTTAACGAATGTACTTGTATTAAGCAATTTATATATAATGTGTATTCATATTAGCTTCCGGAGTCCGACTCAATGGCTGAATGATCAGTGTTGAGGCCTTCGGTTCAGAGAGTCCCGGGTTCGATTCCCGGCCGGGTGGGGGATTTTAATCGCGTCTGATTAATTCTTCTGTCTCTGGGACTGGATGTTTGTCCCAACACTTTTATCTTATTATTCAGACAACATCCTACACTACCAACCATCAAAGAAAGACACAACAGTGATTACATCCCTCCACATAGGGTTGGCGTCGGGAAGGACATCCGGCCGTAAAACAGGGCCAAATCTACATGTGCGACACAGTTCGCACCCGCGACCCTACAGATGTGGGAAAAGCGGGGAAGAAGAAGAAGAAGAAGAAGAAGAAGAAGAAGAAGAAGAAGATTACTATTAGCTTCCGGAATCCGCCACTCTTACTTGGATCCAAGGACACTCATTTCCTTTTTAGGTATTCTACACCACCTAAATTCTGGAAGTTTGGACACCTATCAAAATGAAATTCTGGATGAATGCCCCCCCCCCCCCCAAACTGAAATCCTGGCTACGCTACTGCCGTGGTGCAATGTGATCAGCGCGATGAATAATTCTCGGCCGTAATGCTTGGCTTTCTAGACCGAGGCTGATATCTCACCGTCAAATAGCGCCTCAGTTCTAATCATGTAGGCTGAGTGAACCTCGGACTAGCCATCCGATCCAGATAAAAATTCCTGGGCGATCGGGAGTCGAACCCGGGGCCTCCGGATAAAAGGTAGGCACGCTAGCCCTAGACTGCGGGGCCGCCATGTTACACTAAAATAATTAAAACTGATATTTAACTACATGCCACCGACCAGATTGCTGATAAACCAGTACCTCGCCCATGCGGCCTCCCCTGCTATGCTGAACAAGGGCCTTGGTGGGGGATGGGAAGATTGGAAAGGAAAGACACGGAAGAGGGAAGGAAGCGACCGTGGCATTAAGTTAGGTACCATCCCGGCATTTGCCTGAAGGAGAAGTGGGAAACCACGGAAATCCACTTCCAGGATGGCTTAGCTGGGAATCGAACCCACCTCTACTCAGTTGACCTCCTAAGGCTGAGTGGACCCCGTTCCAGCTCTCGTACCACTTTTCAAATTTCGTTGCAGAGCCGGGAATCAAACCCGGGCCTCCGGGGATGGCAGCTAATCACACTAACCACTAAACCGCAGAGGCGGACCTTCATGGAAATTACCGGTATTAAAGAAGAGACATTCAGAATTTCCATACACTTGGTTTTATCTCAATGCATTCAGTAGGAGCTGAGAAATGCCATTTTTAACCTCGAGAATACCATCTCTCAGCCAGAGAGAAGAGAACAATGAGTTCAAGAAACTTTCCTTGCAAGTCACAGATACCGGATACAGGTCCATCCTTTGTTACTTGCTACCAATAGCAGTTGTGTGTGTGTGTGGCACAGTAACTTATTCCAGTACCAACATGTTGTAGTCCCCAATGAAACAAGAACATTTACCCGATGCGTGATCAAAATTCTTCCAGCAATACGACAAGGGGTGGGTAGAATTCAGAAGTAAACAAAGATTTGATAAAATCTCTCCAAGTCGCATCGTAAAACATAACTCAAGGTATTGTGATCATTTCCTTAATGCACTGAGTACAAGAAGAAACGCTCACCGAGTTTCTCCAGCCATGACCAACCATGTTCGCACACAACAGGGGTGAATATGTACGAAACAGTTATTCTTGTGAAATACTGCAGCTGAATGTTATTCAGTGCAGCTGACCCCTTTGAAACTAACTAATGCATTTACTTGTCTGTTGAATGCTAGTGTCCTGATAAACAAACTGGGTCAAGGAATAGGTTTACTTCAAACTTATCGTAGAAAGCAGCTACTGACAAGAAAACATGATAAAACTTATGGAAGTAGGTCATGTACTATAATAATAATAATAATAATAATAATAATAATAATAATAATAATAATAATAATAATAATAATAATAATAATACAGAACTGCCCCCCGTCGCCCCCCCCCCCCAATCGCCGCTACTGCTAGAAACAATAATTATGTTGTACAAAATTTAATAGAAATCTGTCTCAACCCTACCGGTTGACATGAGAAACGTGCACACTTTATCCCACCAGTCGGGTTTGTGAAGATTCACCAATAAGATCTTGTTAAAATATTGAAATTAATATTGAAATGACCATAAAAACGGAAATGAGAAAAAATGTTTTGCTGAAGGTAGATTTTCCTTCAAATCTGTAGACAAAAAGATTTCAGGTGCGCCCATATACGGTACACGAACTAGGCGACCTTGTCGGGTGTCAGAATCTGGGGGGAAGAGGGGGACGACAACGACGTCGAAAACGACGGACGGGCGCCACAGCGGTGAAATTATTTAAGACAAAAAATACGTTTAGTATTACTTGTCATTGTTTAAGTGAATTATATCAAAAATATACATTCGCACAACTAATTGATTCAGTTAGTGAATTATTTGTTATACCTCGATGAAATAATGTGTAAATATAAAAGCAAATTTTATTTTAATTTTCTTTCACAGAAAGACATCAATGCGATGAGCAGGACTGCGTCAACCATTTTCTGATTCTATACAATTTAATGACTTTATGTTGTTTATTTATAATGTATTTGCAATGTAGCCTGTCTGGTGGCCATGATTGTTAAGGCGTGGTCTGATACCGCGGTCAGCCGGTTCGTGTCCTATTGGTGGAAAATATTTTCACCATCAGAATGTTGGCCGGCAGCAGGTGGTACCGGTATACAATTTATAATCACTAGATTTCATGGCACCGGGTAAGTTGGCCGTGCGTGTAGAGGCGCGCGGCTGTCAGCTTGCATCCGGGAGATAGTAGGTTCGAATCCCACTATCGGCAGCCCTGAAAATGGTTTTCCGTGGTTTCCCACTTTCACACCAGGCAAATGCTGGGGCTGTACCTTAATTAAGGCCACGGCCGCTTCCTTCCAACTCCTAGGCCTTTCCTATCCCATCGTCGCCATAAGACCTATCTGTGTCGGTGCGACGTAAAACCCCTAACAAAAAAAAAATTAATGCCAAAAGCCTGGATTTAATTCCAAACTTATTCGCAGTTCTCAAATGGAGTGAGGGAATATATCGGTGTTGATGATGATGATGATTCGTCTGTCGGATGGAGACATAAAGCCTTGAGCAGACCCTTTGTTTCTATTCCACAGGAGAAGGCTATGTACCGGCGCCGTTTTTAACCTTATCCCTTCTTACTCCCATATATCACGTCATTCATTTCACCTCATTAACTCCTGTGATGAGGTTGACGTCAGGAAGGGCATCCGGTCGTAAAGACTCGCTATGAAGGTTAATCTCACTTCATACGCGACTCCGTAGGGAAATGGGACATGGGTTGGATGTATAATACGTGCAATGTGTTTATGTTTTGTATATAGACAATACAACCACAATTAACATTTTTAAATGTGTGTTTTCCTCATTTTACATGGTGGAAGAGGGGTGGGGACGTCACCATTGAAGTGTTTGCCTAGGTTGCCAAGTCCCCTTGCATCGGTCCGGAGGAGACTAATGCACTCTTAACGCAAGAAACGTGAATCTCTTCGAGGATATTTCATTTAGAGAAAGACTATTTAAAACACTGCAATACGGTGTTAGCCATGTCGTCTTTAAGGACTATAAAATATACGGTTACTAGCAAGATACCCGTGCTTCGCTACGGTATTATACTGAAATTTATAATTGAATGCATATTGTTTTTGATATATAATCCGCCGAAATTCGCAATCTGACTCGTTTTCTGAGAGATTACGGCAAAGTTCCTCCCATTTTCAATTTTTATTTCCAGCAATCGATTTCGTACTTCCCGGGCTAGGTCCAGGTATTCCACCCATCAGTTGGCTCCCTAAAACTTTGCCATTTTTTCCTATAAGCATTTTTAATATGGATCAAATCCTTGAGGAGATCCTGGGTGCCTTGGCGGTACTGAACCCGCGGCCAGACTGCAATAGTAGTCATTACCCGTCCAGGACCCGTTTCCAGCGCGGTCCCCACATTTGACGACGGTCCAGAACATTATTATTATTATTATTATTATTATTATTATTATTATTATTATTATTATTATTATTATTATTATTATTATTATTATTATAGATGTTCTGGACCCAACAGCAAGATGCAAGACCGCTACTTGGCGGTAAATTACATCTGCTGCCATTGTCATTGTTGAGAATGTGACCAGCACCATTGTCGCGCGTAGGCAAGTGTGGGGGATTTCTGGCCATACGAATAACATACTTCAGTGGATTATTGACCTTATTATAGAGGTGAAAAACTGGACGGTCAATCTCATTCCTATCGTTTATTTCAAATGTGTTTAAAATTTTATTTATATGCCAGGAGAAGGTACTGTAATCTAAGAACGTTCTCCGAAGGGAAAGATGGCTCTTGAAAACGAACCCAGGAAAGATTAAAAATGATCGGTTTATGATCAGAATAAGTACATCGAAAATCTACAGCCTGTTTCCAGTCATTCGACAGGGTCAGGAATGGAATGAATAAAGCCCCCATATAGCGGCGACAATAGGAATTGTGCCGGCAGCCGAAACCTGTCGCACTCCTCTGGGGCAATGATTAATGGATGACGAATGAAATGAAATTATATTGGACAGTGTTGCTGGAATGAATGATGACAGGGAAAACCAGAATATCCGGAGAAAAACCTGTCCCACCTCCGTTTTGTCCAGCACGAATGTCACATGGAGAGACCAGGATTTGAACCACGGAACCCAGCTGTGAGAGGCCGCCGCGCTGCCGCCTGAGCAACGGAGGCTCCTTATAAATACATTATGAACAGTAAAATCAATTGGTCTCAACTCTTTTTACACCCCACCGCCGTTAAGTTTATTTACCCCCTCCCAAAAAAAACCTAAAAGAAGGAGTGTTTCTTTATGTTTAAAGGAGATTCCAAACACCATTGTTTACGTCTATTACCTTCAGTTTTCAGATTAAAATAATTCACTTTTTTTCACATTCACACTCCTCCCATCCCCCCCCAAGTGCATTTTCCGGCAAAAATACTTGTTTCTTTAATAGTAAAGGATCTTCTAAATACCAATTATCACGACTTTAACTTCTTCAGTTTTTGATTTATGTGTCCTCATGAAAGGAATTCAACTCCTTTTCACTCAAGCCTCCCAAGATGATCCTCCCCACAAAACGGGCTTTTCTTTGTCTTTAAAGGAGATCCAAATACCAATTTTCACGTCTGTAGGCCCTAACAACTTTAGCTTTTATTAGATGTAAGTATTCTCATACAATTAGGTCAATTAAGTTTTCAATTCTTTCACCCCCTTCCCCCCCCCCCTCCCATTCATGGAATTTTCCGAGAATTCGTGCTCTTTACTTTTAAAGCAGATTCCAAATATCAAATTTCACGTCTGTAACACCTTCATTTTTGAGATAACAGTAGCCTAATTAAAAGAATTCAACACCATTTTCAGTCACTTTTACCCCCCCCCCCCCCTGCGCCCAAGTGCTGTATCCGAAAACAAAAAATACACGTTTCCTTATTTTTATAGAGATAAAAATACCATTTTTCACTTCTGTCACATGTTAAGTTTCTTGAGATATACTGTATAAATTCTCATTTAAAAATTTAACCCCCATTTTAGTTCCCCTTAAGAGGAGTTTCCAAAAACAAATCGCCTATGTTTCTTTACATTTGCAGGAGATTCCAAATATCACTTTTTACGTCTGTAACATTCTACGTTTCTCAGATATTCTGTAGATACTGTCTTTCAAAAAATTCACCCAAATATGTCACTCCTGTTTAATCGCCATTAATTGGATTTTCCAAAAAACAAAAAAATACGTGTTTCTTTATTTTTAAAGGAGATCCCATATACAAATTTTCAGTTCTGTAATATCTTCAGTTTCTGAGATATATGTATCCTCATTAAAGGCATTCAACCCATTATTCACCCTTTTACACCCCTCCTATTGTGATTTTCTGAAAACAAAAAATACATGTTTCTTTATTTTTAAAGGAGATTCTAAATACCAATTTTCACATCTGTAAACGTTTAAAATTTTAGGATGTAGATACACTCATTTTAAAAATTCACTCCCCTTTACACCCCCATTATTTGGATTTTCCAAAAACAAAAAATGCCTCTTTCTTTATTATTTTAAAGTAGATCATAAATACCAATTTTCAGGTCTGTAATATCTTCAGGTTCTGAAATATAATTAGCCTCATTAAAGGCATTCAACAAATTTTCACCCTTTCCCACCCTTCCTATTGGGATTTTCCGAAAACAAAAATATACGTGTTTCTTTATTTTTAAAGGAAATTCTAAATACTAATTTTTTACATCTATAAACTTTAAAAGTTTTGTGATATAGATACACTCATTTTAAAAATTCAACCCTCTCACCCCCCCCCATTAATTGCATTTTCCAAAAACAAAAAAATACGTGTTTCTTTATTTTTAAAGGAGACCCAAAACACCAATTTTCAGGTCTGTAATATATTCAGTTCCTGAGATAGAAGTATCCTCATTAAATGCATTCAACCCATTTTTCACCCCTTTCCACCTTTCCTATTGGTATTTTCCGAAAACAAAAAATACATGTTTCTTTATTTTTAATGAAGATTCTAAATACCAATTTTTACATCTGTAAACGTTCAAAGTTTTGAGATATAGATACACTGATTTTAAAAATTCACCCCCCTTTTCACACTCCCATTAATTGGATTTTCCAAAAACAAAAAAATACGTGTTTCTTTATTTTTAAAAGAGATCAAAAGTACCAATTTTCAGGTCTCTAATACCTACAGTTTCTGAGATATAAGTACCAGTATCCTGATTAAAGGCATTCAACCCCTTTTTCACCGTTTTCACCCCTCCTATTGGGATTTTCTGAAAATAAAAAAATACGTGTTTCCTTATTTTTAAAGAAGATTCTAAATACCAATTTTTACATTTGTAAACTTTTAAAGTTTTGAGATATAGATTCACTCATTTTAAAATTTCACCCCCCTTTTCACCCCCTTAGCGACAGAATATCCAAAAATCCTCTCTTAGCGAGCACCTACATCCTAATATGAATGTATCCCCAAAATTTCATTTCATTATGTCCAGTAGTTTTGGCTCGGCGATGATGAATCAGTCAGTCAGTCAGTCAGTCAGTCAGGACAAGCTACTTTATATATATAGATTATGAAAATGTTACTGTTTTGTGTAGGCCCTACTCATTTATTGGGGACATCCCACATAGAAGGCATAGGAAAGGGTTAGACTTGGTAACAACAAGCTATAGATCATCTGGCAATATCAAAATTTGGCCTCGTAAATACAAGACATTCCAGCTGCCGTCCAGCGAACATAAGCATACTTTCATTCCACTGACAATTTGAGATAATTTGGAAACTCCGTGAGTTCTGTGTTTATCAGTCATCATTGATCTACATTTAGGGCTGTTGCCCAGGTGGCAGATTCCCTATAGATTGTTTACTTCGTCCTTTCTTAAAAGATTTCCTTTGGAAATTTATCAAACATTTCTCTTGGTAATAATACCACCAGTCCCTAATTCCTCTCACTTATTTATCTATTACTGTCACTCCATGTCATCTCTCTACTAACAGTGTGGAACATCCTGCTTTGTCAAGCAGCTCGTATCCTTACTTCCAAGTCTTTCCAGCCCGAGCTTTCAAAATTTTCGTAACAGTACACTTTTGTCGGAAATCACCCACAACGAATCATGCTGCTTTCCTTTGGATCATTTCCAGTTCTTGTATCGAGTCATTCAGGTGTGGGTCCCATACACTGGAACCATGCTCTATCTAAGGTCCTACCAGAAATTTATATGCCCTTTCCTTTATGTCCCTTTAACCCTGAATACTCTGATAACCATATGAAGGGATCTGTAATCTTTATTTGCAACATTGTTTGTGTGATTTCCCCATTGAAGATCTTTCCTTATATTACCCAACTATGCCCTACTTACAGTGACCCCCATGAGATACACCCACCCAACAACACAGTAATTAAAACTGAGAGGACTTTTCATTTCTGTGAAACTTACCATCTGACTTTACATCCTGTTTACCATCATACCATTTTCTGCTGTCCATCTCACAACATTGTTGAAGTCTTTTTGGAATCGCTCACAAACCTGTAACTTATTTACTACTCTATACAGTATAATATTGTCTGCAAAATGCCTTACCTGTCATTACAGTTCTTTACTGATATTACATACCTAAGGAAACCTAAATTTCTAAATAAGACTGCCCTGTGGGAACCCCTCCCCCATTAATTTCTATAGGACCAGATAATGCTTCACTCACTCTAATTCTCTGAGTTCTATATACTAAAAATTTTGCTACCCATGCAATCACTCTTTTGTCTAGTCCAATAGCCTTCATTTTCGTAATTTGTCATTAGTCTTCCATGATCTATCTTATCAAAAGCCTTGGATTGGGCGATAGCGATGACCTTCTGAATCCAAAATATCTTATGTACCCTGCTGGAATCCTACAAGTTGAGCCTTACTGGAATAACCTTTCCTAAACCTGAATTGCCTTTTATTATATAAGTTAGTAATTTTGCAAATGTGTCTAATATCATCAGAAAGAATGATTTTCCAGAGCTTACATGCAACACATGTCAAGCTGATTGGCCTGTAATTTATCACACTTTTCTTTATACACTGAGGCTACTGTAGCAACTCCCAATTCATTTGATGTAGCTTCTTCATGCAAATAGTAATCAAATAAATATTTCAGATGTGGCACTCTATCCCCAGTAGCGGCAATTGGGAATTAGAAGTGGTGGGGGGGGATATACAGACAACAGAAAGTAGCCGGTATACACATCAAAACTGAACAAAAAGTTACAAAATTGTAAGTTTTTAATGCTCTTTGAGCGAATTTCGACAGAGAGGTAAAGGTTGACAGTTTGCTATCTTAAGTGCGGCAATAATAGTTCTTTGAGATTTTGATTCAATACTATACAATAAAAATTTCACCAAAGAAACCATATTGCACACGTATTACAATTAAATAGAAGTAAGGCGTGATTATAACATTTTAAAAAATCATTTAGTATTTGACTACACTCTGAAGAAACTAACAGACAATATTAAAGAGATTGCCAGACTGACGAATGCACGCGGCAAGCAGGTGAATCATACCTCAGTGTCCACGACCTTGGCAAAAATATACCCCTGTTATCCTTCCTCATAGCACCTGCAAAGTCTCCACTGCTTGCTGTGGCGCTATACAAATCGGTTAGCCGCGACAAACGACATTTTGTGCGCATATTCGATAATTATTTTGTTAATAATTAAAAATGTGCACATTTTTTAATAATTCCTAGTTTCATCCGGCTAAAATGGAATAAAAATATAATGTTTTCTCTACAAAGTGGGGGGCGACTGCCCCCCTTCGCCCCCTTGGTCGCTGCTACTGTCTATCCCAACCCATTACCTTTATGACTTAGCACATCCCTAGAAATCTTATCAATCCCAGCTTATTTTCTAGCTTTCAACTTTAGTTTATTTTGTAAATATTTTTATAATCATAGGTAAACTTCAGTAGTTCAACAGTATTGGTTACCTCCTCTGCCTGGATATTATTCTTGTATCCAACTATCTTCACATGCTGCTGACTGAATACTTCATTGTAAATCTTCAAATGATTTATGATCCCTGGAATGTCCTTCCTGATACTGGTTTCTGCCTTAAAGTACCTATACTCTCCCTTCCATTTTCACTAAAATTTATATGACTGCCAATAATATTTGCCATCATGTTATTCTTAGTTGATTTTCTTGCTAACTTCAATTTCCTAGTAAGTTCCTTTAATCTCTCCTAACTTTCACAATCATTCCTAAATTTGTTTCTTTCTAACCATTACCTCCTTCTTAATCTCTGTTCTGATATAGTGGATTTTTCTCATTCCTTACCATCTTTAATAGTACATATCTGTTTTCTCACTTCTTAACAACAGCTTTAAACCCATCACATAGACTGTTTACATTTTCATTTACCATGTTCCACTGATCATAATTACTTTTTAAAAACTCCCCTATGCTTCTCATATCAACTATATGGTACTGTCTAATAGTCCTAATTTTACAACTTTTCCTTCTATTGCATTTATTTTTAATTATGGCAAAACAGCTTATAGAGTATCATCTATCATTTCAGTTTCTCTACAGAGCTCGGCTGGTTTTATCAGCACCATGTCTAAAATGCTTTTACCTCTAGTTGGTTCCATCACTTTCTGATTCAGATTGACTTATTTACCATTTATTGATCATGCTTACTGTCATTTGCATTACTTTCCCAGTTAACATTTGGTAAATTGAGATCACCTGCTACAATAACGTTCCTTTCTGTGTCTTTCCCCAAATAGCTGGTTATCTTACCAAATAATTCTGCATCAGTGTCAGTGCCACCATTGTCAGGGCTGTACACTCCAACAGCATCAAGTTGCATATTACCTTCAGAGGTGAGAGAGGTGAGCCTTACATCTAGAACTTCATGCTTCTCATTCTTAATTATTGCATAGCTTACATATTCTTCTTTCACCAGTATGAATACTCTCCTTCCTACTGTTCTAATCTTGTCTCTATAACAAACACTCCAGTTCTGTGAGAAAATTTCAGCATCCATCATCTCACTTCAATCAGTCATCAAAAAACCTGCATTTAGCGCAGCTGCTCAGGTGTTAGATTCCCTATCAATTGTTTACCTAGCTTTTTCTCAAACATTTTCAAAGAGCTTGGAAATTTATCGAACCTTTTCCTTGATAATTTATTCCATTCCCTTACTCCTCATCCTATAAATAAATGTTTGCCCCAATTTTTCCTCCTGAATTCTGTTAATATCTCTTCATTTTTAGCTCATAACACCAGTTCAGACAGGCAAATTTTACGATAAAAACGCCAGCTTCATCACACACATCTTTTATTGCGAACTGTTGCCCACAACTACAAATCACACACAGCTAGCATTTCAAAGAATAAGAAACAAGGTAAACCAATTGACTTAATTTCTTCAAGAAATCATACACCTGAGTGACCAACACATAACCTTAATGTAGATTTCTTTCAACTGACACAAGATATATATGTACGGTATGATATTATTTATTTTTATGAGAAATCACAGCATTCCAACAAATTCCAACTTTACTTAACTTTACTTAACAAAGAAGTTATTGAAAGGAAATTTTGAAATTTATTTAATCAACCAATAGAAATTATGGATGCATTCAGAACTTTGGCCTAGAGAACTCTGGAACCTTCCTCTCCGCATTAAAAGCTGGGACCTTTTGGGCATGGGCGCCCGCAGGATCTTTTCCAGGGGGGGGGGCGCACATTAACACTTTTCTAGATCAACTTTCCTGTTATAAAGAAGATAAATTATTTCGTTTCATTACCTACCTAGATGACGATGATGCGCAAGCAGCCCCACCCCCACCCATTTTCGTTGCAGCACTTTGCTGCTCTGAAACCGTCGGCTACTTTATGCCGAAATGAATGGATATTTAGCCTTTAGTTCAGAGATTTTGACCACAAAAGTTTGTGTTTCCTCTTCTGTGATTCATTATCAAAAGGTTGAGTTCTTAAAATGGTTACAAATGATATAATGGATCAGTTCGTATTTCCAAAAATTAGAAATCAAGCAATTCTTAAAATGGTAATGTTAACTAAGTTGGCGGATTTTCTAAACAAATGGATATATTTTGAGATAATACCAAGTCACTATGTTAAATTCAACTGTAGAAATATCTCTAAAACTCAACCTGACTAATTATTCGAATAGCACACACAATGGGATAATTTGTCAGTTACTTAAAAATAATATTCCCAAATGTTTTTAAAAAAATCTAGTTTTGTACTCACCGTTACAGTGGATCATCACGTTTTTCCTCTTCTTCACAGCCAATCATAAATATCTTGCAGTGCTCTTGTTAGAATAATGAAACACTTGTACGGAATGACAACCTTTGAAATGTTCATTTTATTTCCTCACGCACTTAGTTTCACGGCAGTGATAAAAAGCACTAGCTACGCAAATGTTCTGTCTACTTTAATAGAGAAGAAAAAAGTACGAATCAAAAAATCTGTACTGATTTAGCAGCATTAGGAATATGAAGGCTTAGTTTCGTAATACGATTTCCAGCATACACATTCATTCAATCAAAACCTATCTATCACATGACAAATATTATCCATCATTTTTATTTAAATGGACGTAAACCACGCTTAAATCTCATTAATAGTTTAAATTACTTTTTTTAAGTAATATGTCCTTAAACAAGAGAATCGGGTAAGAGAAGTTGCATTCTTCTAGGAGCTTCTCTGGAAAATCGTGTAAGAACGTTTTTAATAAACTTCTGCTTGCCCTCTGCCACTCTTTCATGGTGCAAAGACAGCATGCAAAGCCCACTAAGTCGATCGTTTGTCATTGTTGATCTAAGCCAAGATTTCAGCCTACGAAGTGTGCTGAAACTCCTCTCCGCTGTGCAAGTTGTCGCGGGCAGGGAAATACAAATTTCTAAAACAACACCTACGCTTGGGTAAAAATCCTTACTTTCTTTTAAAAGTTCCAGGAAATTCATATCTGGTTTACAGTCCTTGGTTTGCCACACGTCATACCACAACTCTGCGTCCGCCATTAACCTGTCTATTTTGTAGATATTAGAAACAACTTTCATGGAATGCAAAAATCTTCCTTTCTTAATGTCTTCATAACACAAGGATGGAGAGAATACAGCATCAGTATGATTTTGTTTTGTTCTCCAAAACGCAACTCTAGAGACTGTATCAGTGAGTCCATGTAGGGAATGTACATTGAAACTCTGTAATAGTCCTGAGTTATAGTTTCATTGTGGTTCGCCCTGTGACGCTGCTTGGCAGCGAGGCGAGGGATCATTATTTCAAATCCACTATTAGAAGCTGTATCCTCAGCATCTATCATTATTTTTTGAAAGTGGGTAATTGCGTCTGATCGTTGCTTTTTAAAAAGGTCCAGTAGCAACAAGATATGTTTTCTAACTTTGAAGAGCTCCAGTCCTTCGGCTTGAAGGGAGTTTGTTACGGGTTCTAAAATGCCACTGTATTTTGCCATTACGTAAATTGCAACAATAAAGGCCGAGTTCGATGCTGAACAATGAAGATTATGTGCACGTTGTCGAGTCTTGTAATTGAAACTTGGGCAGTTAGAAATATTTTCAAGAGCCTTCATGATACTGGAAAGGTTTTCTGAAAAGAGCCTAATGCTTTTGTACTTTGAGGACCATCTTGTTTCACAGAAAAGAGGCAAGTTACAGATCTGCTTTCTTCGGAGTGAACTTTCACGAAAACAGTGAATTATTTCCTTGATGGTACCTGCCGCATTATTCACAACAGAGAGTTCATTGAGGTCGTTTATTACCTGGTTAAGTTTATGACTAGCACAGTGACAGAAAATAGCCTTTTGATACCTATCTTGTATTAATTTTGCAACTCCACCTTCACGTCCTGCCATAGTAGCACAATCGTCGTATCCTTGACCACATAGTTTGGTTAAATCCAGACCAGAGCTTGTTAAAAATTTCAAAATTGAATTTGCGATTGACTTGGCATTCATTTCTTCCAAAGGCTGAAACCCAAGGAATTCTTCACATACTTTCAAATCATAACTAGATGTATTCTTGACGAACCGAATTCCAATAGACAGCTGCTCGGTTCCAGATATGTCAGCTGTCTCATCAGCAATAACAGAGAAAGCAATGCATGAATTTGCTACCGTAACCAGTATCTCTCGTAATTCCTGTTCACAAAATCTTATCATTTCATTCAGAAATGCAGCAAGTCGACGGTTGGATAACATGTTGTTTAGTAAGCATGCTAGCTTCTGACAAGGGATGACCTGAACAAACTTGAGCAACAGTCCCTCTCTCCAGACCGTGTCATAGGCTGATGTAAGGTCGACAAAAGCTGCAGCAGTCTTCAGTCTTTTCGGGAATCCTGCTTCAATCTCTGTTGTCAGTGTTAACACCTGATCACAACTACGATTCTTTCTGAAACCCCCTTGCTCAACTGGGATGACTCTTTCTATTGCTTCCTGGATACGGTTAAGTATCATTCTTTCAAGCATCCTGTAGATTACACTAAGGAGTGAAATTGGTCGATAATGTGAAGCATCAGTTCCTTCCTTTCCTGGTTTCAAGACTGCAATTACTTTGGCTTGTTTTAACAACTTAGGTAATTTACCAGTTCGTAGAATTTCATTGAAGAAGTTGACTAGCCATTGTTTTGTACCAGGGCCTATGGCCTTCAGAAACTCCGGATAGATTTCATCCAGACCAGCAGCTTTATTTATCTTTATCTTGGATAGAGCCTTGTCCAGTTCTTCAGTACTGAAGTCACAGGAATACTCCGGATGGGATGTCAACTGTGATCTTCCCGTTCTTAGTTGCTTCTTAACACTCCTTGCGTGTACCTTGTCCATCTTCGCTCTAGAGATTTGTGTCAGTCTGGAGGCAATGGTGTTTGGGTTCATTGGCAAACTTCTGCGTTTCATTGTAGGGTCACTACCAAGTTTCCTTATGAGGTTCCAGGCGTTACGACTAGAGTGTGTGAAGTCTATCTCTGCTGTAGTTCAAATCAAATCAAAATCTCTTTATTTGCAAATGAGGTGTCTACCTCGGTGGCAAATGGTACACTAAAATACATTATTGTCAAGCACTAAATTTTAAATTAACAGGAGACGAAGAAAATTTTTCTAGAGTACAATATTATACAATTTATGCTAATAATTTTTTCTATTAAACACACACATCATCCTTAATAAATTTATATTGTTTACAAAATTCTACTTATAATATCTTACGAACATAGTCAACTCACATACAGTACGGTATGTGAAATTACTTCTAATAATACTATACAACTGGTATAAGATTAAAATTAACACTGAATTTATTTACATATTTATATTTTACCCATTTTGGAACCTAAGTAGCATAACGACCTGCTGCGTCTTAACCAGAGCCCCTTTTGCCACCACTTTTCAGAGTTCCTGAAGGGCCTTCACAGCTACCGTAGCGGTCCCAGGGCCCTCGAAGTCCCCACTGTACTTCACCCCTACAGGCAGTCCCCTACTTGGGCTGTCCAAACTCCTTAGACCAGGGGATGGAATTAATTTAATCACACACATTTATTATTTACAATATCCTGCACTGGTCGAATGCCCTCTAACATTTAATTTATTATCTCTGTTGTTGTTTATTCTCTTCTTGAATATCTGTACAGATTTTGGAAAAGGATCAAACACTACCCCTGGTAAACTGTTCCACTCCTTCACGCCCTTCCCAATGAAAGAAAATTTACCCCAATCGCTTCTGCTAAAATTCCTTCTAATTTTGTACTTGTGGTCAGTTCTACCAATATAATTATTTTCCAACCGAAGCCTCTCACGGATATCTCCCCATGCTTCTTCTCCTGTATAGGCTCTATATAATCCTATAAGTCTAGTTTTCTCCCTTCTCTTACTTAAAGTTTCCCACCCAAGTTCCTTTAACATTTCTGATACACTACTCTTTCTCCTGAAATCCCCTGTTACAAACCTTGCTGCTTTCCTCTGCACACCATCTAGTTCTTTTATTAGGTATTCTTGGTGAGGATCCCAAACACTGTTTGCATATTCCAATAATGGACGAACCATACTTAAGTAACTTTTTTCTTTTAATTCTTTGTTGCATCCTTTAAGTAGTCTCATTATGACATGTAACGATCTGTATGCTTTCCCAACAATGTCATCAACATGACCCTTCCAGTGCAAATTACTTTCAAATCTCACACCTAAGTATTTGCACTTGCCAGCTTTTGGGATAACTACCTCATCCAAAGTATATTCAAATTCAGTTTTAAAGCTCCTGTTTGTAAATGTTGTAACAGTTGATTTGCCTCCATTAATCTTCATATTATTTTCTTCAACCCATTCTTGGATACTGTCAAGGTCCCTTTGTAATTCTGAACAATCCTCAATGTTATTTATTTCCCTATAAACAATTATGTCATCTGCATACAATCTTATCTTCGATGTTATATTGTTCCCTAAATCATTTGCGTATATTAAGAAAAGCAACGGACCGACTATCCTACCCTGTGCAATTCCCTTCCAGACTTTCTCTTCCTGGTATATATTATTTCCAACTTTGACTTTCTGAACCCTTGAATTTAGAAATGTTCTTATCCAACGTATAACCCTTACATCCAATCCTATTCCCTCCAATTTCTTTAATAATATTCCATGTTCCACTCTATCAAAGGCTTTGGAAAGATCTATGGCTATGCAATCTAACTGGCCTCCTGAATCTAACTGGTCTGATATGTCCTGCTGAAATCCCACCAGTTGTGCCTCACAAGAAAATGTCTTTCTAAATCCATACTGGCTCCTCATGAACCAATTTTTATCATCACATATCCCTCTGATGTACTTTGCTATTAAACTCTCCAGTATTTTACAAACTATACTGGTCAGGCTGATTGGTCTGTAGTTCTCTGGTTTCCTTTTATCACCCTTTCGTTTATAAATTGGTATTATTATAGATTCTTTCCATTCCTTTGGTATCACACTATTATTTACGACATAGTCAAAGAGAAATTTTAAATAAGGCACTATATACCACCCCATTGTCTTTAAAACCTCCCCAGTAATTTGATCACTTCCTGCTGCTTTTCCTTGTTGAAGCAGTTGGATTTCTCTGAAAATATCTTCATTTGTGAATGAGAAGCTTCTTGTTTCCCTCTGTGTCTCTCCCTCTCTATCTTCTGTTACGGTTTCCAAGTCCTGACAATCTTCTACTGAATCTCGGAATTCCCTACTAAAGAGGTTTGCTTTCTCAGTATCTGTTAAATAGTGTTCACCCCCTTCTCCCACCATTGTAGGAATTTGGATTCCTTTTCCTTTTTGATTCCTAATATATGAATACAGCTTTTTCCATTTCCCTTTGTGGTCATTACCCTCTTGAAGAATGCCATTCATATAATTCTCTTCTGCTTCCTTTTTCACTCTATTCAGTTCCCTCATTAGCTGTTTTCTACTTTCTCTACTCTCCCTACCTTCTTTGATTTTCCTGTTTACTATTCTACATTTTCTTTTTAATTTTCTTATTTCCCTTGTGTAATAAACAGGGTCTGAGGTCATTTTACCCTTCTTAACAGGTACAAATCTCTTCTCTCCTTCCCAAATGATTCCTTTGAATTTAGCCCAAAGTGTATCCACATTACTCCCTTCACTTATCCAACAACTGAATTGTGATTTAAGGTAAGTCCCAAATTCATCAACTTTAGTTTTTCTGTACAATTTCTTGTCTTGTGTGACCCTCTTATTAAGCCTTTTTGGTACCAGTCCTACATCCATTATTACAGCCTTATGGTCACCTATTCCTTCAATTACCTCAGTTTTATCAACAATTTCCCATGGTTTAATCAAGAATACATCTAGTAAGTTATTGAGACGAGTTGGTTCTTGTACTACTTGTGTAAATCCTCCCTCCCAAATTAACTTATTTGCCAGTTTCTGTTCATGGGCTTCACTTGCAGCTCCATTCCATTCATCTTCAGGCAAGTTTAGATCTCCCCCAATTATTACCGTATCATTATTGTTTTTATGAGTATAATCTATTATTTTCTCAAATATTTCCATGTCTCTTTCCTCTCTTCCAGGCCTATATGTTCCTATAATTCCCACCTCCTTCATATTATCACAAACTAATTTTATCCCTAATATTTCATCCCTTTCATCAGTAAACCATTCATGCGAACAATAAGTTTCCTTCACCAGAATAAATACCCCTCCTCCCTTTTTATCTCCTCGGTCTCTACGATAGACTGTATACCATTCTGGAAATACTTCTGTATTACCCACCCCTTCTCTCAACCACGATTCCACTCCTATCACCACATCCGTCTCATAAGATTCCATCAATGTACCGAATTTTAATTGTTTATTTACTACACTCTGACAGTTTACCAAGAGCAATCTCAGACCTCCTTCCTCCCTAAAACTTGACTGTTGCAATTGGGTAATGTTTGACTCATGAGTTGAGAACTTCCCTGGAACCCAGATCCTTGTACATAGATCTTGATTTAAGGGTCTGGGTTTTCTGGCAAGTTTCCCTGTATGTGCCAGTTTAGTGGTATGGGTTTTCTTAAGTACAGATTAGTTTGCAAATCTCTGTTGATAATTGTAGCAATTTGTCTACAGAGAGTTGCTTTTCCATTACCATTTAGATGTAACCCATGTCTAGTGAACATTTGCCTGCCAAGACCTAAAGTATCTACTACATGGACATTTCTAAAACTCTTACTTAATCTCTTAATTTTTATATTTACATCATTTACAGCTTTGTTCACACATGAGTCCTCTAAAAGGTCAAACCTGGGTGGCACATTTACTACAATTACTTTTGAGTCAGGTAGTTTAGAAATCTTACCTCTGAGAGTCGTAATTAATTCCTCACCTTCATTTGCAGCAATGTCATTTGTACCACTCACAATCACCACATAATTGTCCTTCTCTAACACAAGATCACAACTTGAAAGGACGTCTTCAGTTTTGGCACCTGGTTTTATTAGTCCTAAAACCTCAGTCTCTGGATTCTGCAGCTCATCCTTGATGCCTTCTGCCATACCCCGCCCTTGACTGTCTGCGTAGAGATGAATCTTTGGCGATCTTGACTTTCGGTTGGTTTTCTTCTGTAGCTTACCTCCACTGGATTTAAAATTTTTTGGAAAACTTGGTGTGTCTTCTTCTGGAACTTGCTGCAATAACTGAAATCTATTTTGGCACTGCAAAGAGTTTTTTCCCGGTTTTAAGTTGTACGTAGTTTCTCCCATATGTTTAACATTAGGCCTAAAATGGCCACTCGTCACTTCCGTCCACGGCGATCTTTCTTCTCCAATGTCTTCTTTATCTTCCAGTTTCTTTATTCTGTCCTTTAAGCTTTCATTTTCATGTTTCAGAGCGCATAAGTCCTCTTGTAGCACTCCTAAAATCTTAATTATAGTTTTGTAAGTCTCTCTTTCTTGTTGTTCTGCCTCACTCTCAGTTTGTTTACACTCGGGACACAGCCACTCACTTTCTTCAATATCAGTCCTATTTACAATATTTGCACAACGAAAATGGTACCATTCATCACACTTACGACACAGAATCCCATTTTTAACTACTCTTCTGCATTTGCCACATTTTTCACTGCATCTTACGCCATTATCTACTACGGATATCACAGACTCACACACAGTAGTCGCCATCTTATTCTCGTGTCCACTTCTGTGCCACTTCTCTCTCCTAGATTTATTTAGAGCCCTTAGCAACTCATCAGCTGTTGTTTTATTAGGAGAGTTCTGATATTCGGTGTAGAGCTGATTACATTCTTCTGACCATCCTGGTATATACGTCTTGCGATATCCCCGGGGAATGAACTTCCTAGCATTAGCTTTTATGGCGTTGACAAATCTATTGTAATTTTCAGGAACTGGTCGTATCCACTGTACAGTGTTATCAAGTCCTTCTGCAAATTTATCCCACTTTGCTAGTCGAAAATTCCAACGAGGTTGTGGTACTGAAGACACAAGAGGGATCTCAGTGCCATAGTAAATAATAACTGGTCTGTGTTGACTGTGAGGAAAGGAACTGATGACCTTTCGTTGTACCATGTGATGTTTCTCAGGAGTTGACTGTGACACTATGCACAGGTCAGGAGAATAATCCTTTAGCCACCTGCCAGAATGAAATGTGCCAGGATGTTTAGCATTGTAGACGAGTTGTAGGGAGTTTGCTTCAATCCAGTTATTTAGGTTGGACCCAATGTCATCTTCAAATTCGTATCCCCATGCTGGGCTATGACTATTGAAATCTCCGACGTACAAAACAGGGTGATCAAAAACTTTTAATGAACAGCTGGACCAACTGACTGCTGGTGGTTTATAGATATTCACAACAGTAATGCCTGAGATTTCCACTGCCAGGACAGAGATATCTGTTGAGTTGTCTTCATAAACAACTTTAAAATCAGTTAACTGGGATCTGATGTAAGTTGCGATCCCATAACGTTCATCATTGATTGCTCCAGCAAGATTGTAACCACCTATTTTTCCTCTTCTGTAGAGATCTTCACTGTCACTGGTATGTGTTTCCTGTAGTGCTATCAAATCCACTTTGTTCTCCAGCATAAGGCGAGACAGATACTGACTCTTTGGTGGTGATATGGATTCGATATTTAAGTGACAAATGCGGAGATTGTTACCAAGTCTGATCGACAAGTGTTCTGGTTGGTCCTGAAAAGGACTGTTAGTGGACATAGTACTTGCTATCATCTGCTTGTTGCTGTGTAGCAGCGCCTTCGTGGAAGAATCAGCCGGTGTATCACCGTTGCCCAGGGAACGCCCGAATGCCTTATCTAGCACTCTTCGGGGAGGCTCCTTCCGTGTTCCCCGCATTCCACTTGCATAACATGGAAGCTAATCGGAAGCTACATGTGCTTTTTAACGGAACAGAAGTCTCCCACAACTTCTTCCCAAAATATCTGGGTGTCACACTGGATCGGTCCTTGTCGTTCAGACAGCATTGCTCGAATCTGTCAAAGAAGCTGAGTACAAGAGTAAATCTACTGCATAAACTAGCGGGCAGCAACTGGGGTGCAGATGCAAACACTCTTCGCACTGCTTCACTTTCTCTAGTATACTCGGCTGGTGAGTACTGCGCTCCTGTGTGGAAAAACAGCGTACATTCGAGCAAGATTGACGTACAGCTCAATGAAACCATGAGAGTTGTTACTGGTACAGTGAGGTCGACTCCTACTCAGTGGCTGCCTGTTTTAGCAAACATTGCTCCTCCAGATCTGAGGAGAAAAGCAGCAAAAGTACAGTTGCTCAAGAAGACCTTTGCACACAGGAACTCACTTTTGTTCAATGCCTTACGAGATCCACCTGTGATGAGGTTAAAATCCAGGAATCCACTCTGGACTGATCTACACTCCTATGAAAAATTCAGTGTAACAGCAGAATGGAGACAGCGATGGGAACAATGTCCACCCACTAACGCCTTTCTGATTAAAGACCCAACGAAGAAAGTGCCAGGTTTCGATCTTCCTCGACATGAGTGGTCAAAACTCAACCGTTTCAGAACAGGCCACGGCAGGTGCCGATATATGATGAAAAAGTGGGGATATTGTGAAAGTGCTGCGTGTGAGTGTGGTGCTGAGAAGCAGACATTGCTTCATGTTGTTGAGAGCTGTCCACTGTCAGCATTTAAGGACGGTTTACGGACTCTGCATGAATTGACACCAAGTGCAGTGGACTGGTTGTCGAAGCTGGACATTCTAGTTTAATTACCTCTATATTTTAATGTGTATGTTAATTGTATATTTTTACAGATTATGCTTGTAAATGCCATACGATGATAATAATAATAATAATAATCATCATCATTTCATTTTGAATTCGATGAGAAGTGTACTTGGCATTTTTTGCAGAATTTGAGAGGTGTTCTTGTAGTTGAGCATCTCCCGCCTCCAGGCGGAATTCCAATAAATCATGGAAAATTCCGCTGTCTGACGTTTTCCTTCGAAGTGAGATATCATGGGTGCCACAGAAAATGATAGTTGACAAAATTGGTTCCAGCTTCTTTCTATTTTGTTCAATCTGATGGTGGAGACTACTATTTATTTGATCAGCTACCGTGAGTTGCCTTCCTTCGTAGATGTCCACAAAGTTTTTCGCCTTTTCTGATGATTCTCTACGCCAGTTTGATTTTATATGGTCTTTGGCGCTGGCATTGAAGTCCTTATATTTTGTGAAAGGTTTCGTAATGAATGAACCTTGAAGACCTCTTTTAACGCTCGGCTTAAACAGAACACACGTTCGGCATAAAGCACCCTTCAGTTCACGAGAATAGCATAGCCACGTAGAATAATCCTTCAACCACTGGTGTCTGAAAGCCCGGCTGGTTCCAGCTCGCAAATCACCTTTAAAATCATAGGTTACTTGTGGGATCCATGGTTTTAACAATAATTCATACTTAAGAGTGTCACATATATTTTCCTGCATTAAGAACATGCCAATGTCTTTTCTGTCATTTTTTTATCTTTCAGAAATACTTCGTTAATAATTCCCCCTTGAAGTTCCGCTTTATCACAGCATTGTTCTATATCTTGTGAAGATTCCAGTTCGCGAACACTGCACTCTTTGTTCTGTTCAACACTGTCACTTGACGCACTTATTTCCTCAGAACTTACAGCCCCTTCCATGGGCGCCCGCAGGATCTTTTCCAGGGGGGGGGGCACATTAACAATTTTCTTGAATATAAAAACCAATATAACGTCAGCAACATTAAATTGTTTACAGAAACTTCCAGTTATAACATATGCTAGATGACTGTCAGTAATTTCAGTTTATGAAATAATCTGGTATGATATTAAACAATTGAACATCAACATCTTTAGAATTCCAGGGGGGGGCAAGTGCCCCCCCTTGCCCCCCCCTTGCGGGCGCCCATGGCCCCTTCACTTAAGTTACTAAGTTTAGCCTTTTTGAAAAACCGTCTTATATCCATTTCTAATGCATAAAAGTCGCTAAATCGTTTGATTGTATTAGCAATAACTTATAACCGTTAAGTCAAATAGATAAAAATTACTAAATCACTTCTCACTATAATAGCCGCTTTGATAACAACACAAACATCCCAGAATCAATGAACTATTATACAATGATTCGATTGTAGATGATTTAACACTACAAGTTAAGAACATACTGTACAACAACAATGACAGTCTGCCATTCTCTTATAGCAATCGTCACTTTGTTCACAAAAAATTAGCCACCGTATTATTGCACGCCTTAAAAATAACAATGTACAGAATTTCGCAGCACGAACAAAGATTGCGGTAAGATGAAATAGCGTAAAATTAGGCGAGAGCACAATAAATAATCCGCTTTGTAAGCACGACCTTACTGGACTAATGTCTTACCAGTCAGCAAACACGACCTTGGTTTATCGGGGTTGAACTTCGTTAGAGGTGTGGTAATGTATAAAAATATCTCCAGAACGTGCTTTCCCTTATGGTCACTGCCGAGGACAAATTCCTAAGGTAGCGTACGAGGGGTGGCAAAAGTAGTTAGTCGGCACTCATGATGATGATTAGTGTAATGGAAACATACGGTACCTAAAACTAGGGTAGGCGTAACCACATTGGAAACTGAAGCAATATTTCCATTAGTAGCCTACTGTATGACATTATTAGAATATTTTTCTTGAATATAAAAACCAATATAACGTCAGCAACATTAAATTGTTTACAGAAATTTCCGGTTATAACAAATGTTTAGATGACTGTCTGTATAATATGGTATGATATTAAACAATTGAACATCAACCTTATTAGAATTCCAGGGGGGGGGGCAAGCGCCCCCCCTTGCCCCCCCTTGCGGGCGCCCATGCTTTTGGGCAATGTTGTCTTTTGATCGCTCCAGTCCGGCAGTAGTGTGTGTTCGCAGGGGAGGGCTTGCCTCATCCATCTTCGAAAGGTCCACCAGCTCAAGGTAATGGCAGACACCTTGTAATCATGTAATGGCTTCAGAAAGCTAGTTTGAGGGGAAGGTTTCAAATTCTTTTGTACTGTAATCTTAATTGTAATTTTTCAAACAAGCCTAAAGACCTTAGAGTAACTAGGATTTCATAATATTTAAAATTTATCCCTTCTTGTAATTTAAAATTTTCGTTCCATCTAGTCACCTCTGTAAGGCTTAGCTTCTGTAACTTCGGGCCATAAGCCCACATAGGGTTTTAATGATGTTCTAGTGAATTTCAAAGGAGTGCAAGTGTTCACCTCCTAACATTTTGATGTTTGGCCAATAACTTTAACCTTTTCTTTTTCAATAAGGCCATGCAGTATAGACATTTATTGCCTCTGTTGATGTTTAACTATTTAAATGTAACTTAGACTGTTGAGCGAATAAGACAGCGGAAATTGGTTGTTGTTTACCTAATGTAAAAGGTAAATTGTGCCTTTGAAAGGCTGGAATCTTGTAAAATTTGGAGAGTAGTCTCCTAGAAAACAATTGTGTGGAGCAAAGATGCTCTTTCCAATGTTGTAAAGTTTGGGAGCCCAGTCTCCTGACTTGTAATTAATTGGAGCAATAGTGCTCTTGGTAACTGTAACTTTTGAGTTACCGGTACCTAACTCTTCTCTTTAATGTACCTGATTACTCTTAAATGCCAAATAACTATTGTTTCTAGAGCAGTATAGCTCCCCTTATGTATATCAAAGTGTTATTTGTTATTGTCCAGCAAAGTTTAAATTCTGAAGAAAAAATCAAAGGAAACAATAACATTTTGTGTTTTAAAGTTTTAAATTTAAATTTGATCTTCTCTCTATCCACCCATTCATGCTCACACCTTCTTACACCTCTGCGTTCCACAAAATCCCCGGAACAGTTTTCATGTAGGATCATTCTAATGGCTTTCCTACATTGATTATGGAACTGGAATTATGTTAATTGATATAAATATATCCCCCCATCCTTTTTCTCTATCCCTATTAGCCGTCCTCTGCGGATTTCAACTTAGTTTATATTCTTCTTCCGTATTAACATACAATATATTTTTATGCACCTTGTAAAATTTTCTTGCTGGGTGCTTAAGCCCAGGCAAAAATTCAATAGCAGTGGACAGAAACTTTAGAAAGTCTTCTACAAATAAGAAATAATCAGAATCACTCATGTCACTTTGTAGTCTTCCACTCCAGATCACCCTGTATGGCCCAGAATAATGTAGGGTATACCAAAATTTTAGTTAGAGTTAACGCAGCAATTATCAGTGAGAATCCAAAAACAACAACAACAACAACAACAACAAATAATAATAATAATAATAATAATAATAATAATAATAATAATAATAATAATAATAATAATAATAATAATAATAATTGTTTCGGGGTATATGTGGAACGCAGAGGTGATGAAAGAAGGTGCGGGCTTGAATGGGTCTAACTACAGTCTCAAAATTAATTTAAAACTTTAACAAAGTTTATATTTCTTTAGAATTTCAAAAATCAACAAATAACAACATAACAGATACAATTAGCAATTTTGAAACAAGTCAAGGAAAATACAATATTAGTGAATTCAACAGGTCCTGGGCTTCAAGCCCCTCGCTTTACAATTCTTGAGCCCCCAGCTCAAATTTACAAAAGAGCACAAATTATTCAATGGCAGAAATCCCCTAATTCAAGAGCACTTGCTCTCCAAAATACAATACCTAGCCTTCCAGAGGCTCTCGTTACAATTAAAAAATTTCAAAAAGAGCTAACAGGCTCTCAGTTTCTTACTGCCTACTCAAGACAACATTACATCAATCTCTGGTCTCTCAAAACACCATTTACAAATTGAACTTAAAGGGACATTTAATACCAAACATGCTCTTTCCAATGTTGTAAAGTTTGGGAGCCCAGTCTCCTGACTTGTAATTAATTGGAGCAATAGTGCTCTTGGTAACTGTAACTTGAGTTACCTAACTGGTAAACAGGTTAAATAACTGGCCCAAAAACAAGGTGAATGGAAGCATACGGCGTTCCAATATAATGAACACTAAAAACCTAAAGGGCTCTAGGCCGATGAAACAGGGGCTATTCCTAAACTACTGAGGTGACTTGTATAGGAATTGCTTTAACACCTTACAGAAGAAAAGTTACAAAACGTAGTCACCTCAAACAAAGATGAATGGGAGCTCAAGAAGGTACATCACTCTCTATCCTCAGTTTACAGTTAAAGATTTTATGAAGGTTTTTACATTAGCCGGAAGAAAGTTACATTTTAGAAAAGCTTGTTACATAACTAAAGAGTTGGACCTTTCCCTCGGGTTAAACTGCGGAGGTAGCAAGAAAGAAAGAAGTTATGTGGCCATTACCTTGTAGATGTTCTGTTGACCGATGAAAGTGGCCGCCCACCTCCTGCTTCGACACACACACACTCAGTAAGATGACGATCAATTGGCCAAGAAACGAGAAAATACGCAGTTTATAAACCCTCAGGGAAGGTTCGAGATCATTCAAGACTAAACCAGCCACACCCTCTCAATTTTATAGGATGAATTTCAAAATTACACTTAGAATCGAACAAGAAGCCTGTGATAGGTTGAAAATTAAATACAGAAATTAGGGATTGGCTAGATTCAAAACTGGTGGAAACAAAAAGGAAATATTGCCAACCCAAAAATAAATGAACATCATTCGGTTACAAAAAACCTAGAAATACAAAACTTCTTTAAATGATAACTTCTTACACCTCGCACCAGGGTGCATGATCATAGTTTAGTAGTGTCATCTGTGGAAGAATGTCCAAACTTCTTGATGAATGGCAAACAAAACAAGGATAAATTCACTCAGTTTAGGCAACTGCACAATAACAAAATTACATCATATTTCTGTGGTGACATCTTCTGAGTAAAGTTCTAAGTTGGTATAGTTTCAGTTTCACTGTTTTACCAAAAGAGGGGTTCGTTTAGGCGCTGAATTTGAATGCGCGGCGTTGGGGTGTACTTCCCAGTACAATAATAATAATAATAATAATAATAATAATAATAATAATAATAATAATAATAATAATAATAATAATAATTGGAATATAAGGAGAGTCGATTGTTCAACATTTCCTTAAAAGCAGATTATTAACAAATGGGTGGTAATGTCCATTGTTATGATCTCAAATAATAGGTATGGAACTACTCTCTTCATGATTGTAACAAAAGGATGATATTTGGGTAAAATTCTTGAAAACCTAGAAATAGGTTTACCGGGCAAGTTGGCTGTGAGGTTAGGGGTGCTCAGCTATCTGCTCGCACGCATTCGGGAGATAGTGAGTTCGAATCCCACTGTCGGCAGCCCTGAATATGGTTTTCCGTGGTTTCCCATTTTCACACCAGGCTGGGAGCTGTACTTTAATTAAGGCCATGGCCGCTTCCTTCCCATTCCTAGGCTTTTCCTGTTCCATCGTTGCCATAAGACCTATCTGTGTCTTTGTGACATAAAGCAACTAGCAAAAAAAAGAAAGAAATAGGTTAGTAAACTAAATTACCATACTGAATTAAACAGCTAGAACACTATGCAGCAATAGAAGTTTTACGTCAATTGTTTGATTCAAAAGGGGCATGCTAGACAAATATATCTGACTAACAAGGGAAGCCATTTACATAGTAGAAGGGGCAATGACCAAAACTTTAGGCCCTTAAAACAACAACAATCATCATCATCATCATATTTACCCAGTTCAGAAATGCAGAATTGTAATGAGGTCTTTCTTGCGGCCAGGATATGATGAGATTGGAAACAACGAGCATTCATCTGTCATTTGAAGCTCTGAAGTGAAACGTACCAACATATGGGTGATAAGGTTCATTGTTATGATTTCATATAGTAGGTATGGTACTACTCTGTTCAAGATTGTGACAAAGGAAAGATACTTGGGTAAAATTCTGTTGCCCCCCCCCCCACTTTGTGGAGAAAACATTACATTTTTATTCCTTTTTAGCAAGATGAAACTAGGAATTATTAAAAAACAATATGTGCAAATTTTTAATTATTAACAAAATTATTATTGAAAATACGCACAAAATGTCATTTCTCATGGCTAACCGATTTGTATAGCACCACAGCAAGTAGTGGAGACTTTGCAAATGCTGTGAGGAAGGGTAACAGGGGTATATTTTTTTTGCCAAGGTCGTGGACACTGAGCTATGATTCATCTGCTTGCTGCATGCATTCGTCAGTCTGGCAGTCTCTTTAATATTGTCTGTTAGTTTCTTAGACCTGCACCTGGTGAGCCGAACCCGTCCTGGGATTTCCCGGCAATGAAAGCCATACAACATTTCATTTCAGTGTGTAGTCAAATACTAAATGATTTTTAATTTTATAATCATGCCATACTTCTATTTAATTGTAATACATGTGTAATATTATTTCTTTGGTGTAAGTTTTATTGTACAGTATTGAATCAAAATCTCAAAAAACTAGTATTGCAACACTTAAGTTAGTAAACTGTCAACCTTTACCTTTCTGTCAAAATTCGCTCAAAGAGCATAAAAAATGTATAATTTTGTAGCTTTTTGGTTCAGTTTTGATGTTTATAACCCCCCCCCCCCCCCTCCCTCTGCTATATCCCTCAACCCAGCTACTTTCTGTTGTCTGTATATTTTTTTTTTGCCCCCCTACTTCTAATTCCCAATCACTGGGATTTAGTGCTGGCCACAAGAGCCTTGCAACTGATACACTACACACAATACTATCCTCCATCACACTAACATGCAGTTTTCTGTATATGACAGACACAGCCCACCCTTGTTGGAGGGCTGCACCAAACTAGCAATAGCCACACAAAATTATTTCTTTTTTACTCAAGTGGAAGTTTCAGTTCTCTTCATGGGTGACAGACATCACCCCAAATTTATTAAACCATCTACTTACCGGCTTTTTCACAGATTTAACTTTCACACGTTTCAAGGGTTTATTTCCACAGGAGATGAGATGACACACAGTAAGATGAACTTTGTAGCTACCATGCCATTCCACCAGTTCTATTTGCAATAAGAAACAGTTTTTTTCATTTGCTGTTGTTGACTTTTGAATGCTTGTATAGAATTCTTGCTTAGCACCCAGGGGTATATAGTCATCATTCCAGTGCTATCTTTATGTGTTTTTGTTGTGTGTACAGCTACAGTTATTAAACACTGAGACTAAAAAGGATGTTCAGGTAAATGACCACCACTTCCCAGAAGGGAGCATGGAAAACTTAAGGGAGGTCTCTGAACTTCAGTACTCTGGAATAATATCTCCCTAAGTTTCTCACGCTGCGATCTGATGTACGCTATTAGTTAGATCTTGGACAATTATAACAACAGTACAGACTGTAAGTTGGCTGGTTTTGAAATCTCCAAAGGAATTAGCCCAGCATTCATGTCGGTCTGAACTTTCCTTACTGCTAATTCTACTCTGTGTGTTCTATTTCCAGCGCGCCAAAGCTAGCTGATTTGTATGAGGAACTGCAGGCTTCAGAAACATGTCCTGAGCTTGTCCAGCATTTTGAAGGGGCATTCAGCAGCCTTATGCAGGATGTTAAGAAACTTCATGAAGAAAACAAAAATTTGGAGGAAATGTTTACGAGGTATGGTTATTTGACATGTACATTCACTAAAAATAGGGTAAGTGTATTTTATTGTATAAGTTCTTCAAAGGTACACTCTATCAGAAGCAAATCTATAGACATAATGTTTGTTGTGGGTGTCCACAAGGTTTGTATCTACAGTACATGGGAAGTAAATTATACTGTATTTTGATAAGTAAAATTAAGTCTGATAAAATATTAAATATGAGGAAAATACAATACCATGCACTCATTCCTTTTTTAGTGACTAAACATTGTATGACTGCATATTGCCTCAAGGTGAGTGTTCGAAGAAGCATACAGTCATACCGAGTGGATCAGCTTTACCTCATTTTCTTGAACATATGTAACTTGCTAACAACAATAGTAAATCTCTCATAGTCATATCTTACATGACATTTTACAGCAATATATGTACAAGTACATGTAACTTGACATAGGCTTCACAATAAAATGCAAAAACTGTACAAGAGGAAGTAAGTGAGGCCCTTTTAAAAAATACTATACCCTTTCAGTAAAGAGCAGAGTCCACTTCTCTAATCATTTTTATGGAATGTTACTGTACTGTAGGAATTGTACACCTCCCCTAAAGCTGGCGCTGGAGATTTGCATATCCGATTGATCCAGAGGCTGTTTTCTTTTGAGGGAAAAGAATGGTCACATTATCATAGAAGATGTGACAGGCTAGGACCAGTTACAGACATGTCAATTCACCACCATTTTGTACAGTCCTGTCACACTGACATTGCTAGAAAAGTGCCCATTAAATATTAGTGTAAACTATGGCAAGAAAATGGTACGTGGAAGCTTACACCATGTAATTACTACTGCAATTATTACTGCAATTTTTTAAGTGAAAACTTCAGTCTCCTGGTGGATGCAGACCTGTAATATGCAAATCTGCATGCTTCAGATAGCTAAGTGGAATTATGCAGGTTAAATACCTGGCATCTTGGAGCAGTATAAGTTAAGATTTTTCTTCACTCGCAAATTTTGTATTTTCATTTATTATTTGGGTATGCACCCTTTATTTATTTATTTGTCTTCTTTCAAGTGGTCCTTTATGAAAATTTGACATTCCTTAAGTCTTGAATATCCTTATATTGAAATTATAATAAATAAGTTACTGGTAGTCATAAAAAATACTGACTACAGACAAACGCATTGTGTGTACCATCATCAACATTACGCTGGACCCTGTCAATCAAGTAACAGATACAATGTCATATGTCACTCACTGTGAATGGTTAGAACTGTCACGGCTTAAAAGAGGCATGATTAAATGCACTGTGGCTGTTGGTGCAAGACAAGTCTGGCTATGCATTCTATTTTACATTTGTTAGTGGTTGAATACCACACTTACACATTGAAGGTTTTCAGCTCCACAAAGATGGGAAAGGGTAAGGATAGTGTCTACACACTCGAGTCATTGTTCTTGTACAGGCAACCACTATATGTAAGGTGATGTGTACATGAATATGATGTTACTCTATGGAGAAGCAAGATGTAACGCATGAGAAGCACGGTACTTGTACCAAGAACAATTTCCTGCATGAAGAATACAGTCTTCAGATTCATTTTGAAGGGTTGTAAGACGTCTGCATGAAATGATATCCTTTGGAAGGGACTTGCTTGGGATGCACCATTGGTGCCTTTTGGTAACAAAAAAGCTGTGCAAAAGCAATAGAGATCCACTTGCATATCAGCTCATGAACCATAGCACATGATCTGAATATCAGTCAGACATCTGTACCACGCATATTGCATAACAATAAATTGTGTACGTCAAATGCGAACTGTGATCATAATTACCAATGGTCTTAATTATTGAGGCTCACATAAGATTGAAATAAATGCATGGAAATGTTCAGCCAACACTGTGTTTGAACCTCTGAACACATGTCAAAATGCTGGCTGTTAACAACCATGGCCATGGAGAATTTGTTCGCAGCTGTTCTCATACCTTAACATTTCAGTGTCAACACAGGTTCCTTTTATGGTTCTATGCATGCATTCATAATTATCTCCTTACTGCTGGTTTTTTCAGCAACAAATACATATATTTTAAGCCACCTATACAAGAACCTTTTATCGAATGACAGGGGAGATGCCTTCCCGTTAAATTATAAACTGCAGGTTGTATAAATTCAAAGAAATCTGACTGATCCACCTGGTATAATAAAATGATATTTTTGTGCATATAAGTCTACAACAGGTGTTTACAAATAGGTAATAAGTGTTTAAATAGGTGTTTAAATGCCCGTGGAAGACTACCGGGGAGGAGAAAGGAAAAGGAGACTCCTTGGTGGAACAGCAAGGTAAAGGAAGCAGTTAAAGTGCAACAAATGGCTTGGAGGAAGTGGATAGGCAGCAATAGTACAGAGAATTGGCAGAAATGTAAAGAAGCCAAAAAGGTATGTAAGAAAATAATATAAGAAGAGAAATGGAAGAGCTGGGAAAGTTTCACAGAATCTTTACAGGAAGATATAAAGGGAAGTAAAAAGGTTTTGTATGGTTTGGTGAAGAATAGTTTACAAAACAGGAAAGATACAAATTTCGTAAAAACAGAAACTGGGCAGATATTGATGCAAAGAGATGACATACTAAAAAAAGGGGAAGAATACTTCTCAGAATTGCTAAATATTAAATACAGTGAACTGGTAGATGAGAAGGAGCAAGAAGAAACAATGGAGAAAGAAGAACAAGAAAAGAAGATATCAATGTTAGGAATAGAGGAAGCCATACAAAAGATGAAGAATGGTAAAGCAGCAGGAGTGGATGAGGTAACTACGGAAATTATAAAAGCAGCAGACCAATAGGGCTACAGTGGCAGTATAGATTATTTAAAATAAGCTGGAGGAAGAAAGAGATCCCTCCCAGAAGAGTGGGGCAAGGGTTTAATTATCCCTATATTTAAAAACGTAATAACTACAGAGGGATCACCCTTATTGCCCATGTAGCTAAGATATTTGAGAGAGTATTGAATGGAAGAAGAACATTATGGTTTTAGGAAAGACAGATCAATGTTTGACCTGTGATGCAGAAAAGACAGAGTGATGACATTTATTGACATTGAGAAAGCTTATGACAGTGTGCCCAGACAGTTGGTATAGGACACATTAAGGAAAAAACAAGTTAACAGAGTGGAAGTGCAAATGATAAAAGCTATGTACAAAAATTGTGTTAGTAGTGTGAAGACTAGTAAAGGGAAAACAAAATGGTTTAAAGTTCAAACTGGTCTCCGACAGGGAAGTGTACTATCCCCCATTCTATTCATCATAGTCATCATCATCATCATCATCATCATTTCCCTTTATCCAGCTGTAGCCGGGTAGGGGCAAATATGGTTCCTCTCCACTTTCTTCGGTCTTTCCACCACTCCTCTTCTAACACTGTGTCCCAGTCCAGGTTTCTTTCTATAATGCTGCGTTGGATGGTATCCTTCCATCTCGATCGTGGTCGTCCACGGCCTCTCCTTCCTTGAATTTGCATTTCCATCACCTTTTTTGGCATTCTTTCGTCGCTCATTCGCTTTATGTGCCCAAACCATCTTAGTCGGCTCTTCTCTATTCTATCATTAATTTTTTCCACTCCAATTTCTTCCCGGATTTTCTCATTCCTTATTTTGTCTCTTCTACTCTTCTGTATCATACTCCTCAAGAATTTCATTTCGGCTGCCTGTATTCGACTCTCATCCTTCTTTGTCATTGTCCAAGTTTCTGCTCCGTAAGTTGTTATGGGTACGTAATACATCTTGTACATAGTATCCTTTGCTTCCATTGGCACATCTTTGTCCCATAACATATTTCTTACACTATGATAGAAACAACTTCCAGCTTGAATCCTTTTACTAATCTCAGCATCCAGTCGAGCATTCTCCATTAATTCACTCCCCAAGTATTTAAACGTTTCCACTACTTCCAGGGACTTGTCTGCAAGTCTAATCTGACCTTTCCCTTCTTTCTCCCCTCTAGTCATAACAAGAGTTTTACTCCTTTCTACACTTATTTTCAATCCACATTCTTCAATCTTCCCATTCACCACATTCAACTGTTCTTGAACCTTCCTGTCGTCTTCTCCCCAAATCACAATATCATCTGCAAATAACATCATGTTCATTTCTCTTCCTCCATATGCTGCTTTTGCCATTCTCATGATGTCATCCATTACTATTGTAAACAGGATTGGTGATAGAACACTTCCCTGTCTCAGCCCACTAGTTATTTTGAACCAACTTGTCCTGCCAACTTGTGTTTGCACGCAACTACAACATTCCTTATACAATGCCATGATCATTTTTATTAATCCCTGTCCAATTCCTTTTCGCACCAGACTGTCCCAAACTTTCGTCCTAGGGACACTGTCATATGCCTTTTCAATATCAATGAATGTCATCACCATATCATTCCCGTACTCCCAATGCTTTTCCATTAGTTGTCTCATAATGAAAATGGGCTCTATTGTTGACCTTCCACTTCTGAAACCAAACTGATTTTCCTGTATCTGCTTCTCAACCCTCAACCTTATTCTACTTTCCAGTATCCTTTCCATTATCTTAGCAACATGGGATATTAGAGTAATTCCCCTGTAGTTCTTCAAAACTTTCTTATCACCTTTCTTGAAAATTGGGATGATTATTCCTTTTTGCCAATCCTCAGGGACCTCCTTATTCTCCCAGACATTCCTGAGAACCCGATATGTCCACTGCAGGCCTACAGCTCCAGCTGCCTTTATCATCTCCACTGAAATTTCATCTATTCCAGCAGTTCTTCCATTTTTCATCTTTCTTACTGCCATTTCAATTTCATTCATTGTAATTTCTTTATCCATTTCTTCGTCAACTAATTGCCTTTCCTGGTCATCCATTGAATGACTGTCATCCGTTCTTATGTTCAGCAGCTTCTGAAAATACTCTCTCCATCTATTTCTTATTTCTTCTGGCTTTGTTAAAATTATGCCACCTTCATCCTTCACAAATCTGGTGTTTACTTGATCTCTCTTTTTGTTTCTTAAGATACCATACAGTAATTTCTTGCTGCCCTGTGTATCATCTCTCAATGTCTGTGTGAATAAGGCCCAGCTTTTCCTCTTTTCTTCCTCCACTACTTTCTTGGCCAAATTCTTTGCCTCCACATATTTTCTTCTACTTTCTTCAGTCTTAGATGTTTTCCATGCTTTCCATGCCATTTTCTTTTCCTTCACTTTAATCTTTACCCTATCATTCCACCAGTGTGTTTCTTTGTCTTTCACATTTCCTGATGTTCTACCACACACCTTTTCTGCACATCCAACCAGTGCTTCCTTAAATCATTTCCATTCCTCTTCAACATTCCCCACCTCTGTCCTGGGTACCAAGGGTATTATTTCCCTTTGAAATTCTTCTTGTATGCTTTTCTCCTTCAACTTCCATACTTTAATTCTTTTCTCTCTTCTTAATTGGGGTTTTTCAATCTTTCCAACTTTCAATTTTCCTATCACAACTCTATGATCTCCACCAAAGGCTTCTTCAGGCATGGCTGTTACATCTACAAGGTTCTTCCGGTGTTCTTTCTCTTTGATTATATAATCAATCATGGTCTTTGTCCGTCTGTCTCCCCAGCCATACCTTGTAATCTTCTGACTGTTCTTCTTCCTAAACCAGGTGTTTCCAACAATCATTTGATTCCTCATGCAAAAATCCACCAACAACTCACCTTCTGGATTTACATTTCTATATCCAAAGGGCCCTACAACATCTTCCTTTCCTTGTCTTTCCATTCCAACTTGTGCATTTAGATCTCCCATCAATAGCACTTCCTTATCTTCTATCTGTCTCTCCACTTCCTCACTTCAAATCATAGTCATGGATGAAATTCATAAGAACATTAAACAGAGATTGGGAAGACAGGCAACAAAAGCCATGTTGTTTGCAGATGATATAGTGATAGGGGGTGAGGATGAAATGGAAGTGCAAAAACAAGTAGATGTATGGAATCAGGAGATAGAAAAATTTGGGATGAAAGTAAGTGCAGAGAAAAGTAAAACAATAGTGATGACAAGAGGAAGGAAGAGGAAAGATAAAAGTGAATGGTAAAATCCTGGAAGTGGTTAAAAGTTTTAAGTACGGTACTTGAGAAGTGTGATCACAGAAGATGGAAAGATAACCAAGGAAATTGGGAAAAGAATACAACAAGCAAACAACTTCTACCAGAGTGTAAGGGGTATTTTGTGGAACCAAAATGTCCCAAAGAAATGTAAGAAAGTATTATATTCAACCTATTATGAACCCATACTAACCTATGCAGCTTGATTGTGGACTACAACAAAATGAGTGGAGAGTAGAATACAGGCAGTGGAGATGAAATTCCTAATAGGTGTTGAGGACAAGACCAGAAAGGATAGAATTAGAAATGAAGAGATAAGGAAAAGGACAGGAATCTTGAAACTTCAAGATAGGATCGAAACAACAAAGGTAAAGTGGTATGGGCATATGATGAGAATGGGAGAAGAGAGAGTGCCAAAGAGAGCTTTTTCAGAGAAGTTAAGAGGAAAGAGACCATGAGGAAGACCCTGAAAAAGGTGGACAGATTCTGTGTGGAAGTGCATAGAGAAGAGGGGAGGAAAATCAGAAGATGTACTTAATAAAGGAGAAGAGTTGTGGAGAGATAGGCAGCAATGGAGGTCCTTGCTTCACAACCCAACCCAGGAAGCTGGAAAAGAGAAATTAAGATGATGATGAAGCCTAGAATAATTTTTAGTCTGAATTAAAATGGATAAGATAAATCACAAGTAGCCAGTCAAGTAGCTCCCTCTGCAGATCGATGGTAGAATGTCAGCCTCCAGATCCCAAGATCGTGGGTTCAAACATGGAGAGGTGATCAGATTTTTGAAGTGTAGAGAAAAGTCTATATTCTATGATGTTGGCATGGAAAATCCTTGGATCGCACATTAGGTGCTCACTCAATAAAATTAATTAAAAATCAGCCATAGATCGCCAAACAGAGATCCATTTCCCTGCCGTTTGGTAGAATAAAACTGAATGCCAAAATTGACATTTAGGCAGCATAGATGGTATCAAATCAAAATGTTTGCACACGGTAGCTGAGACCATATGATTATTATCATCACTCAAGTGGTGAATACTCCACAGAATTTCTGTTCTCGAAGTTTCCCCACAGAAATTCTCATATGAGTAGAGAAAACTGTGTACTGAGTCGGAACTAATTTACAAGTAAAATGACTTTAACATTAAAGGGCGATTGCAAATTTTGCAATTCGTAAACAAAAACAATCTTTCATCAGTTTTTATTGACTTCACAACATTTTTGACAATAATATAATCACACTGATGACAACTGTGGAACTGGAACATTGCATTTTCAACTTTGAAGAGGATGAAGAATTTTTTAAAGATATACAGTGACAAATAAAGTGAATTACTTAGCAAATGTTATTTATAAATAAGAATCTTATCAGTAAAAGGCAGGATTTTGATGACAGAGTAATTGAAATTTCCATTAAATTTAAGGAAGAGGAGAATGGATTTTGTGTTTGTATAAAAAGTCTGTACTGATGAGGTGGCAGCTTATTTGATACAGTGTTATATTTGGATATATTTTTTTTATATTTTTCATACATTAATCTAGCATCTCTTGGGGGAAATGGTGGTTAGGCTTACTGCACTAATTTACTCATATTTACATTGCAAGTTTGAGCACCATTTCTTCCATGAGAAAGTGGTGTGATATAAATATGTTTTGCTGACAAAATTCATTGTATTAATAATTGATTGCATGTAACTCAGAATACAAAATTGTTTTGGCCACACATACAGCCCAAACCAGATTTGAGTCACGTGTCTGTACTGCTGTCCAGAAACTTGTGAGGATCGTAAACCAAACTGTGAGGGAGCTGAACATTTTTAACTCATGCCTACTAACGTTATAGGAATTACTTATGTTTATATGAGACAAAGACCGAAATATGACAACTAGGTAGGTAAGTTGGACAAGACTACATAATGTTTCTATGGTTGTCATAGAGAGAAGGAGGCACATCTGGCACACTTGCGGAGCCTTGAAGACGAACTGGATGCTCAAGTTGCACGCGTAGAGCAACAGGCACGGGACGAAGCACGCATGAAGTATGAGAATGACAAAAAGGCTCTCACGGATCGAATGGAGGCAGAAATGGCTGAATTACAGACACAGCTTCATTTATTCCAGAAGGTACAGTATGCTAAATTTTGTTAGCAATAATGCTGAGTGTTTAACATACATTCGTAAGAGATGTTGGATTGCCAGAATTCCACCCTGTTAAGGAATCCTTACTGTGCCAGTAAGTGTACTGATTCACTTAAATGTCAACGAGCTGCAATGACATTCAACTCCCCAACCTTGAGCATAGAAGATGAGTGGTAAATTACCTACTAAATGCAACTATCACATCATCTTTGCTTGCTTGAGCAAACTTTACACTATAGCATTCTATCACTGTAAACATCCTCAGGCTACAGGTAAGTTGAGAGTCAAGTAGAGCTTCCTCCTCCCCCAGGTTATAAACCTTCATCACATTATTCTAAAAAACAATGGGTTTACTGTGATTAGGCATGCAGTCTGTAAAAAGTAGAAGAGTTTAATTGATAGCCTATTAGTAGAGGAACCTGTGTTTTGCAAAGTGCAAAATCGCAAAATATTTGCAAAAAATTCTGCTCAAAAAATGAAACTTTTCACCTTTTAAGCAAAATCACGAAATTATGTGGAATAACTCTGTGATCCGAGAAGCATAATGAGAGGTGATTTAGAAAATGAAGTATCTCATCTAATAGAGCAATTTCCCATCCTACGAGAACTTTAAACATGAGAATATCTTGAACCATCCACAGTGTTCATGGATCATGTAAAGCAGGTAAAGATATTGTCGAGATTGCCATTCTTCTTTCCCTGAAATCAGAATATGTAAACTGTAGTAAGTAATGTTGATAGTGTAATAAAATATCTGACAGAAGAACAGCTGTGATTCCAAGAAATATGGAACTCAGCGTATCTCTGATGCACAAATTATAATATACTGTACGTAGGCTAGGCTAAGCCCTGCTTACTAAAGTGGCAGGATGAAATTTTTAAAACATCCATGCGTATAATATGTGTTCTTAACAAAAGCATAACTCTCATTTTTCTTACATATATGTAAAAAAATTACTGCAAATGGGCTATCAACTATCTTTTAGTTTAGATTTGTTATTGCTGAGAAAAGGAAAGAAAATTTATCGCAATTATTGATGAAAAAAAAAAGCGAGAAATGTATCCAAATAACCTTTAGAAAATTACAAAATTGGGCAAACATTTTCACCTCTACCTATTGAGTAGCATGGCCAATATTTATGCTTGAGAAAAAGGTACTTTTGATTCAGCAGAATGAGTGTTCTGGAAGGATTTAGGGCAGGTTTCTTTCTTTTTTGTTAGAATTGGCTTTACATTGCACCGACACAGATAGATCTTACAGTAATGATGGGATCGGAAAGGCCTAGGAATGGGAAGGGAGCGGCCATGTCCTTAATTAAGGTACAGCCTGGTGTGAAAATGGGAAACCAAGGAAAACCATATTCAGGCTGCCAAGAGTAGGGATTGAACACAATATCCCCCGCTTGCAAGCTCACAGCTACGCACTCCTAACCACATGGCCATCTCGCCTGCTAATTAGAACAGGAGGAGAAAGAAAATTAAATCTCACACAATATTGCTTTGCACTAGAGGCTTACTGCTTCTGTCATATAAGATAGTGTGGCTACATGTGAATGTCAACCCCCCCCCCCCGAGTTCTGTTACCCGATGCAGATGAGGTGAGATGAAATTACATGGCATGCTTTTATGGCCAGATGCCCTTCCTGACTGGTGTGGCTAAAATCACAATATTAACAGACACAAAAATCTATAAGCTTGCTAGTTTGTTCTTGTTTTTATATACAACAGTATTATACCTTCAAGATTATTTCCTTCCTTTCCTTTCCTTTCTTCCTTGGTAAGCAAAGGGAAGCAGTAAGAGGCACATAAAACCAATAATATTATTACTGGAACTCATGGCATCCACTGTACACCTTTGACTGTCATCATCTTGTACTGTTATAATTATTTTTGGATCAGTTAGGTACTTACAATGCCCCAGTCTCCAACTGCATGTGTATGAAACATGCCTGATATATCTGTGTTATTGTGATGTGGTGTATATAAATGTAATTATTCAGTGCTAAGGTCAGGAACATTGTTGCATGCTTTGAAATGCTTTTCTATCATAAGAGGTTTATAACCAGGTGTGGTTTGTCCATAAGGGCTGCAGGGCTGCAGTCCCTCCCAGTGCTTGGCGAGGGCGAACAAAAATATAATTGCATATCCGAAATGTTTACTTCCTTTGAAGTATTTAAACTAGTGTAACTCATTCTAAATCTGCCAGGGCTAGAGAGGCTGCATGCAGTGGCACTCCAAAGAGTATGTGACACACTGTCACTAGCAAGTAGCAAGGCTGGATTCCCACTGTTCGGGCTGTGCCTTACCCGCATGCTGCGCAGTTCACTCTGCGCATGGAGGAAGTGGAAAGGGAGTCGAGCGCGTCAGTGTGCCAGCCAGACTGCAGCCTGACCAGTCCCTAGCTAAACGGTTGCAGTATTCTTGAAGAGCGGTAGTGCGTCGTGTTTGTTGCGCCTTCTAAAAATCAGTATTTACAAAGTGTCAATTATTATAAACTGTACAGTGTGCACTTACCAGTCTCAAGGAGACAGTTATATTGTAGTTAAAATTTTATGAATAGACATGAAAAGAATAGTGTTAGGTATTTACAAGCATTTCATTTTCACAATTAACGCTCACTGAGAAGAATGTGGTGAAGAATGCTGGTCGTCCTACACCTGATTTGTCTATATGTCAACTATCGTCAAGTAAACAACAAACTTACCGTACATGAGAAAGTTTAATTCTTCAGTGTATAATAATTGGAAATGTTTAACTGGTTGCGATGAGAGAAATGCTCTGCTTTGCTTTCCGTGTTTGTTGTATGAAGGGCAAAAAGTGAAGTGGTAGATTTGGATCATTTAGGTGAAAAGACTAAAAAACATGAACAATCAGCTAAACACCTCAAGAATGAGGTTGGCTTAGCTGTGCTAGGAACAGTGAATATTGCTTCACAACTAAGCGAGGCCTACACAAAAGAAACAAATAGATATCATGAGAAAGTGCATAAAAAATGAGAAATACTCTCAAAAATAATTGACTGTATAAAATTCTGTGGTAAATTTGAACTTCCACTACAAAGCTATGATGAGAGTGATCATTCATCAAATCCCAGCATTTTACGAGGATTATTAGAATTTGCTGGGAAGTTAGATGATTCTCTCAAAGCCCATTTATTGAAGTCCACCATCTTTAGGGGAACATCCAAGGTTAGGTTATCCAGAACGAGCTTCTAGAATGTATTCTTGAAGTGTGTAAAAAATAAATACGAAGTAAAATTAAACAAACATAATTTTTAGCTGTAAGGTCGGATGATGTGATGGATGTTTCTGAACTTAGTCAATGGATTATTGTTTTCTGGCATGTAATAGATGGTGCTGTGTATGAGAGATTCTTGGGATTCTTTAATCCTGAAACTCAGAATGCAGAAGGACTTGCACAGTGTATTTTAGAGCAGTTAGAGGTTGTTTTGAATGGTGAAACTGATAAACTTATCGCACAAATATACGACGGGGCAGCAGTAATGAGTGGTGATATAGGTGGTTACAGACAATAATTTAAAAGTCCTACCAACATGCACATTTTGTGCATTGCCCTGCACACCAATTAAATTTAATTATGGAGAAAGCCGCATCACAGAATTGACAAGCCCGAATTTTCTTCAGCAGTCTAGCCACGATACCAGCATTTTTTCCAAATCACTTTCACGGTTAGCCATGTTGAAGAACATAATTAAAAGGGCGGATGTAATATCAGATGGAATTTTAACAGCCAACACGTTAACACAGTTTGTGAAAATAAAGAGTCTCTTCAAGAGTCTTTCCAGGAACTTCAAAATAGCAGGATTCAAACAACTGTACAAGCAACCACAGGGCTCTTACACATGATAAATGATCATGCCTTCAGTTTCTGGCTTACCTTTTTCCACCGCATCATGCCTCATGTGGACATATTGTATAGCCAGCTACAACATTTTTTGCTAACTCATTGAGTATTCATAAGGCAGTGAATGAATTTCTCCAGGCTATCAATATAGAGCGAAACAAGATCCCTTTATTAGTCGATCAACCTGAGGAAGAGGAAGGGAAACAATGAGGACATACCTGTAAAAGAGGTGTGTGACACTGTTCCCTGTCAGACAAAAGAAGGATTTGCTTTCACTAAGCATTTGTACACTGTGAAGTTGTTTTGTGCATCACTTTTTGAAGGATCTACTGACACACAACTTTTCCTCCAGTGAACTCTATGACACTATTGAAGCCTACCCGTTCTTGTGTAATGAGCGACTAGTGACTGAACTGACTGTTTTATATCAAGGACAGCTGTTCTGAAGTCTCTCCGGACTTATGAAGATCTATGAGACAATGTTGAGTACTGGAGTTAGTGAATATTACTGTTACCGTGGTTTGATGGATTAGCAGAGGTGAAAGAAGGTGCTGGGATGAATAGGTCTCAATATACGAAATTAAAGTTAATTTAAAATTTAACAAGGTTATATTTTCTTCTCAAGATCAAGAAATAACAAATATAACAGGTACTTAGTAGCCTAGCAACAAATCGAGAATGTACAATTACAGTTGTTACAGGATTTGGGCTCCGAGAGCCAGACACACAATTCTTGAGCATCTAGCCCAACATTAGCCAAATACCAGGTTTGACAAAGGGGCAGAAAACCCCAATCATGCCCAGGAGCACTTGCTCCCTATTACTCAGTAAAGCCTGCTCGAGGCACACAGTTCAAACCCATCAAGGACCACACCAAACTCCACATTCAAGCTGTCCTCCAAGTACAATAACACAGGGGTAAAAATACCCAACCTACTGAGGCCTATTCAATAAAGAAACAGGACAATTACATGGCCCCAAAATACCAATTTGACTGGAGGCGTACTTGCACTCCTAATACACCTTTTTAAAACCTACTTGGCACTAGGCCGCATATGCAAGGGCTAATCCCATACTAAAGAGGTGACACGATAGGAAAACTTATTACATTACGAAACGAAGAAAAATGGTTGAGAAAACGTAGTCACCTCAAAAACAATATGAAAGGGAGCTCGAGAGGGTTAGGCACTCTCTATCCCAATTTGTAGTTTAAAGAGATAGAATTTATACCAAGAGTCTATTACATTTTAGAGGAAAGTTACATGATAAAAGGTATCGAACCTGCCCCGAGAGTTAAACTGCTGAGCTAGCAAGAAAATAAGTTATTAAAAGGCCATTACCTTATTGATGAACCGCTGCCCGAAGAAAGAGGCGCTTCCCGGCCCCTGCTACATAATTTACACTATGATAGATGTTACTGAAGTGGCGCAGAGACCCGAAAATCAGCAGTTTATATACCCTCGCGGAACATTCGAGACCTTTCATGAATGATAACACCCGCCCACAAGCATTTTATTGGACGGCCAAAAGATTACAAGTCAAAACTGAAGAAGACATCTAGGATTGGTGGAAAATTAATTACAAAAATTACTCATTGGTCGAATTCAAAACTGGCGGAAAGAGAAGGGTTATACAGCCAACCTAAACAATGACTGAAAGAAATTTAACAAAGAACAAACTTATGCATACTAAAATTCTTCAAAAAAAAAAAAAAAAAAAAGTTCTTTCACTTCGCACTAGGGTGCACCGTTGTATTTCTTCAGTAGTGCCATCTAGAAGAGAATGTTCACACTTCTCACTACAGAGAAAACAAAAATAAATTGAAAAAGACACAGTTCAGAACTCTTCAAAATTTACAGATAGCGACATCTTCTGATAACCTTTAGAATTAACATGGTTGTTAGAGTTCAGGCTTCCTCCAGTAGAGGAGTTTCAACTGGCGCAAGGTTTGAATTAGCGGCGCGGAGGTACAATTACATAGAAGGATTTACTATGTTCCGAATAATACTAACCACATCCATGACGACTGAACCTGAAAGGTGCTTCTCTACTATAAAATGTGTGAAAACATTTTTAAGGAGTACAATGTCAGAAGAACAACTTTCAGCATTGGCAATGATTAGGCCGCTGTTAGCCATGGGCGACTAGTTGTGCCACTAGTTGCCAGATAATTTTAGTACCAGGCGATCAGTGGCACAACTTGTGAATAATTGCTCAGTTCACACCGGGAAATAGTCAGTTGAGAGAATGGCATCCTATGAAGAACCTCTTTTCCTTGCTCTTCAATTAAAAAAGAATAATCGAAGGGCTAGGAAAATGCGGAAATATCTTATATTTGTTTCTCGACTGACTAGAGGATTATATTATACATTGTTTGGCGATCTAAATAAGTATGACAGTAAATTTTTCAATTACCTGCGCATGTCAAAGTCACCATTTTACGAATTGCTCAGCTACGTAAAAGAAGAAATAACGGGGAATGACACAGGACTAAACAAGTGTTTCCCAGCTGAGCTGTAATTCACTAATATAGCCATATAATGGATCAATGGTACTTGTAAATGTAAACAATTAAAGAATTTTTGTGGGTATTACATATTTCCATATAACAATAGTAAACATTTTATAATACCCAGCTAGAGTATTCATCTTGCCTACAAGTTTTGCTTCAAATTCTGGAATAAAGTTCTTTAAATTTTCTGTTCCGAGAATTCAGTTTTTTTTATTTTGTCAGCGCAAGCTTTAGTTCTGGAATCCCAAATGGTGGGTTTTCTTTCTACCTCAAAAATGAAGTCCTCGGTATTTATTCGACTTTTAAATAATTTTGCCATCTCCTTCATTTGCTATTGTAGTTTATTTGATATCTCGACGTTCAATAAATAAACTATCACAATAAGTAAAATATTCACTCTACCACAGCACGAGACCAAACAAGGTAATGAAGAAAGATAATGGGTTAGGCGGATCGCTGCCTTAATTGCATACCATTTTCCACATTACGTCAAGCTGGTGTGAGAACACAAACCTGAGTGACGTTTCCGTATGTGCGGGCAGGTACACCAGGCGACTAGTTGTGCCACTAGTCACCCACGGCTAATAGGCAACATTTACTGCAATGCCCCATCAAGCATTTGAGCAACTAAAAGTCGCCAGAGCAGTTGCTGGCTCAGATGATAGCCGGCAACTAGATGTCAGTTGCGCCACTAGTCACCCACGGCTAATAGGTCCCATTTGATTCAATGATCCCTGACTCACCTGAGCAACTATTTGCACCACTAGCCACCCGCGGCTTATAGCGGCCTTAGTGTAGAAAAGAATCTGATGGAGAGAATTATCAATTTCAACAACACAGTGATAGACAAATTTGCTTGTTGTAAAGAAAGAAGAATGGATTTTGTGTATAAGTAGATGTGAAAGTGAAAAAAGAAACAGCTTTGTTAAATTAAGTGTATATTATTTCTGTGGATTAAATAATGTTACAATTTATGTAGACTTTAAAATTAGAAATCAGTAGTGTTTGATTCATCAAAAGTTTAATAAATAGTATGGATAATTTAAGTATGTTCTTGAGATTAATCATATGGCAAAGTTAGCTGCAGCCCTACTGAAAGAGAAATCCATGAGCTGTTGCTGTTTATAACATATATTAAGTTTTCATACACAGTGTATTTAATAAATATTTAATATAACATATGTAAATTAAAATCAGTGTAAAAAGCATGAGTACTAAAATATAAAATAAGAAAGACTAAAACCTCTGGCTCCAGTTCTGTTCAATATATACACAAACGACCAACCCATAGCCCCCAATTGCAGTAGCTTCTTGTATGCTGATGACCTCGCTCTAGCCACTCAGAGAAGAGATTTTGAAACAGTGGAGATCACCCTCACGGATGCCCTTAATGATCCTTCTAGATATTACGGCACAAACCAGCTTAAACCGAACCCCTCAAAGACACAAGTGTGTGCTTTTCATCTGAGAAACAGGGAAGCTACTCGCAAGTTAAAGATAGTATGGTCAGGAGTCGAACTGGAACACTGCGAGTCTCCAAAATATCTAGGAGTGACACTTGATAGATCTCTTACTTTCAAGAAGCACTGCATGAACTACAAATTGAAAGTCTCCACCAGGAACAATCTTTTACGGAAACTGGCCGGATCACAGTGGGGTAGCCAACCTGAAACCATCCGAACTTCTGCAATGGCACTATGCTATTCTGCGGCAGAGTATGCGTGTCCTGTCTGGTATAATTCAACATATGCCAAACAGGTGGATATAGCTCTCAATGAAACTTGCAGAATTATAACAGGTTGTTTGAAATCCACTCCAGTTGAATGGCTCTACCACCTTGCAGGAATAGCACCTCCTTCTGTTCGAAGAGAAATAGCTGCGAACAAGGAAAGAAAGACAGTGGAACAGGAAAGGACCCATCCTCTATATGGGCATGAACCGCATCTGCAACGTTTAAAGTCAAGGAAGAGTTTTCTCAGAACTTCAAAGGAACTTAGAACCACTACTGAAAAAGCCAGGTTGCAATTATGGAGGGCTACATCCTACCTTCCTCCTGGCTGGATAAGATTTTCTGAAACTCTACCTCCTGGCTACGATGAAGAATGGATGACCTGGAAGTCCCTGAATAGACTGAGATCTGGAGTTGGCAGATCCAAGGTTATTTTGGCAAGATGGGGCTACATAGATCAAGAAAAAATCCAATGTGACTGCGGAGAAGACCAGACCATCCAACATATGCTCCAGTGTTGTCTATGTCCAGCCTCCTGCACAGAAGTTGAACTATATCAAGCATCAAAAAATGCATTGGAAGTGGCCAAGTTTTGGGCAAATGTAATATAGTAATTATAACTGTGTACAACATGTATGTTTCTGATACGAGAATAATAATACTAAAACCTAAAAAGTCATTTAGAATGAGTATGAAATATACAATGCACACATAGTTGAGGATATTTTGGGAACTAGAAGACAGAACTGGAAATGGAAAATTTTATTTTAGTGATAACCTGATAACATTCAGTTTAATAACATTCAACTTCAATTTCATATGTTGCAATTGTTTGATTTTGTACAATATCTTATTTTCTATCTCTTGTACTTTCACATCAGATATACAGCAGAGGGATGGTGTCATCACTGCTAGAAACTCTACTGTCTTGAGCTTCTAAAACATAATATTGGTTTCCCCATTAAAATATAAACAATTCATCTTCTTATTTATTTAGGTGAACAATGTGCTAAGCCGTCATCAAACAGAGAAACATGGTAGGCGGAATTCAGTCATTAGACAGGAGAGAGAAATGGAGAACAGAGAGTTGAGAAACATGCTTGCTGATACTAAAACCAACCTTGCACTATTACGCTCAGAGATGGCCCATTTAAAATCAACGTATGAAGAGAAATGCCACCAATTAAACCAGTAAGTTACATGATTTATAACATAAGTATAACATTATTTTTTTTGCCTATTATCACTTAGAAAGTCTAAATTGTATATAAGACAAAGTAAATGGTTCACATTAATGTTAAAAAGGCTTTCACCATTTTTAATAATAATGCTCTTTTCTAAAATTTGACTCTAGTGTTTGAATCACATTATTCTTTCTCTAATGTACTACATGCTCCATACACATAAAGCTCCACAAGTGGATGGCCTAAAGAAACAGGTGATTTGGAAAAATAGATTTTGGGTCCAAACACCTGATGTGTCGGCAACTTATCTGCTCTACCAGTACAGTGGGACAGTCTTTGTAATGAAGAAAGCCTCATGAACTGAAGGAAAATGGATATTTTATATGGTTTTAACTTTAACAATTAGTAGCTTTTCACGCAGAGCCATAAGAAATCCATACTTCTTGTGAAAGATGTTGAAGGGATTATTTTTGGAGAATTTTCCAAGTGATGACCAGTGTTATTTAATTTTTTTTTTTTTTTTGGTGAGAGTTCTACAATGTCTGTCTGGTTTCTTAGGCTGAACACTTTCTATAGCATGAAACTCATTATAAAGAGCAGTGACTGCAATATGATCAGGAACTTTTATACCTGGAATCTTTCTTGAAATCAGGCTGTCTGAGTGAACACAAGTGAATCATAAATACACAGACAGTGTGCAGTAGTAAACGTACACTAAGCCATAATACACTTTGTCATTTAATACACAAAACAGAACAAAACACAGCTCACAAATGTGTGTTTTGATAGGCACTCCCCAACTAACAAGCTTGCCTTACATCCAAGGCCAGGACAGATGTATGCACACCATCTACCCACTGAATTTGGCAATGACTGCCATGCTTGTCAATAGGAAAAACTCTGTGCAGCTGGCTCTTGCCCAACTGCTCTCACTGTATTTATATAAACAAGTAACTGAACCATATAACATGAGAAATAAAAGTCTATGGCCTAATGACAGCAATGTAATTTCCATGTTGGACTTGCAAATACAAGCTACAAAGTAGAATGAGATAAAAATAAAGAGACTAGCACTGTAAAAGAAAGACACATAGAAAGAATATCTGATATGAGTGATATCTTTCAAAACTTTAAGACCTGATTTGTGGAATTTGTTTGTTATAATTTGCACTCAAAGTTAAATATCATAGCAATAACACTGCTCCTGATCCTAAGGTTCTTGTTTCCTTATGGTGATCACCAGAGTGGTACTCATATTGTCCACATCAGTCATGATAAACAAAACTAAAACACAATTTGTACTGAGGAACACCAATTTATCTTATTCATGTGCAGTGTAAGAATGTGGCTTTGTGATTTCTCAAATTAAAATTTCATAAATGACCTGTAGGCATGGCCACGTTTAAGGTTTATGATGCTCAGGGTAGAATTTGATATGGTGCCTTCCATCCCACACATTGATGAACAATAATGAGTCAATTCCAGTTTTGCCTCAAGAGGGATTCCTCCCGTAACCCTCCAATGGAGAGCCATACCATTATCCATCACCAAGGTGGACCTCTCATTCCTCTAATACATGAGGCAATCACTAACTTTAGTCTAGTTGAAGAAAGAATGGATTTTTGAGTAAGAATTTGGGAAGACCTTTAAAGAATGAACTGTTCCAGCATTTGCCTAGAGGTGAAATGGAAAACCACGGAGGTTACAGGTGTTGCCAAATTTTGTAGTTTTTGACAAATTGTATTCATTATACAGTATGTCTCCCAACAATCAAACTGAACTTATGGCAACACTCTGGAGATAAAAGACTATTTGTACCTAATGCATGAATTTTCACGAAACTTTGTGGGAATGTCACCTACATAAAAGTACAGTAGATACATCACAAACATTTCTTTCATATCCAATTAATAGTTTTTCCAAAATAAATTTTTTCTTTTGAACTTTTTAATTCCATTTTTTCATGAAATTTAATTAACATGTTAATGTAAATTCGCAATTAGGTAGATAATACTTCTTTTAAAAGTACTACACATTGATTTTTCTGTACATATAAAATCAGAGTTTTATCTGTACATTGCTCAGAATTTGTAAAGAATGGTATTTCTGTATCTGCCATATCCACAGTAACAAGGAAATGCACCTTTTTACTTTTCTGTAATTTCTGTCTGTTTGTCTGTATGTATGTATGTATGTGTGTATGCAAACGCATCACGAGAAAACGGCTCAACAGAATTTAATGAAAATTGGTATGTAAAGTCGGGGAATGAATCACTACAATCTAGGCCATAAATCATTTTATTCACCCTGGATGAAATTGTAGTTTAAGGGAAGGCGCCTAAAATTTAATCTTTAAATACCTATGTTATTGGTCCTATCGTAAAGTATTACATAACAAAAGTTATAGAGAATACAATTTCCGACCATTTATGTTTTATTCAGTTTTACCGTACTGACTATGATAAGAGCAGTAGTTCAGAGTTGGAAGAAAAGTAAATGTGAAGGCCTACAATATCGAAAGTACATAACACTGATCAATAATAACATTATCAATAATAACATTACATTGACCATTGTTTGTTGTGATGTTCTTTGTCTCTTATGCTGTCATTCTACTCCGATAGATGGGATTACTGCTGCGTACCGAGTATAACAGCCTGACTGAATATTGGCGGGAAATAGCAGGGGAGTTAGAAAACTTTCTTCTTTAGCATGCCATCCCTCTGGTTCATACATTTTCTGATATTGCTGGTACGTAACACACTGGTTCATCATACTATTCCAGCTATTCGATCCCTACTCTGATGCGTTATTTTGAATGAGCAATGTGCACACTTAAGGCAGATGCTGACTTAGTAGTAGTAGAATGACCTGGTCTCGAATTACAATTTAGGTCTATTCCAAATTATAGCACCACAATTCACTAAATAAGTCAAAATTAAACTATGAAAAGAGCCGTGTTTTTAAAAAAAGCTTCTTCATCTTCACTTTTATTAAAATTCTACATTCATTTTATTCCAAATTAGCAGTAGAGAGGGGGTTTCTCCTCTGGCTTTGAGGAAAAATTTGCCTCCAAGTAAGATAGATTTTTTCGCCTGCAGTGTGAATTGAGATTTTCAGACTCATCAGGTATTCCTAGAAAACAGATTAGTAAAAGGGCATAGTTTTTCCCTGGTACTCTCCACTATTCAACCCCCCCATGCCCCCCTCCCACCGAAAAAAGAGGAAGAGTGTTCACGGATCACAGCTGTCTGCAGCTTCGTTATTCCAGCTCTGGAACTTTGGGCTGATAGATCAGCAGTGTAGTACTGTTAGTTAGAAGTGAAAAAAAATGTGTTTTTTCATTTGATTGAGTACCGGTACTTCATATGAAAGCATTGCTTTTAATTGCACCATTCCTACTGACATCATTGTAATGACCTATGTTTATTTCAATTGGGAAAACCACTAAGACAGTTTTTCTGAGGATGTAAAAAGACAGATGGAGAGTGAGTGTCTGCCATTATAATGAAAACTCCCCAACCTGATTGTGACTGATGGTAGGCAAGCAGGTCTATCATTACAATGAAAATTTCCTAATCCAGTCTTCATATGAGAAAAGACATTTGGTGACTTCTTCATTGCGTTTCTAGGGTAACGTTAAGAGCTATGCAGTTTAATACAATCATGCTCACAACGTGTACGCTACCTAACCAAGAATAATGTATACAATGTAGAATTCCATAGCACTCCACGGGTACATCAGCTAGTAATTCATATAGGGAGATATATCGTACTAAAGTTTGAGTAATTTTTATGTTCTAAAATTTTGGACTTAAAAATCCCTACTACTTGAAAAAATTCTGCAATTGAAAGTTCCATATGCAGGTTTCTTAACATAGCTATGATACATATACCATTCAAATTTTGTTACATTTGACAGAATATTATGGGAGAAAAGTGGGGTTTAAATGTAAAATTACAATTGGCAAACAAAGCATTATTACAGTGATAAATTGTTTGAATTCAGTGGAATAACTTTGTGATAAGAAAAAAGAAACTCAATCTTTTCAATTTTAGTCATAAAAAATTCACCAAAATTACTAAATATCAATTTTTATCTCCAGAGTGTCACCTTAACTAGTGTGCTGCTTTGTTAAATGACGGACTACCAGGCAAGCTGGCTGTGCAGTTAGGGTTGTGCAGCTGTGAGCTTGCATCTAGGAGATAGTGCGTTGAACCCCACTGTTGGCAGCCCTGAAGATGGTTTTCCATGGTTTCCCATTTTCACACCAGGAAAATGCTGGGGCTGTACATTAATTAAGGCATGGTTACTTCCTTCTCACTCCTAGGCCCTTCCTACCACTATCTGTGTTGGTGCAATGTCAAGCAAATTAAAAAAATAGGGGCTATGTAAAATTTTTGCCATTAGATGGGAAGTTTCATGTCTAAGAACTGTTAATGCTGTATGGGATTCCTATCCATCACTTGTGGAGCACTTTTAGAAGCCTCAACAAATGCTATTAAAGAGATACAAAAGTACTGTGGTTTTGCATAAATTTAAGGTGCCTTAATACAATAATAAAGGGCAAATCCATCCAATTCCAATATAATAAGCTTTAATTACCTGTTCATCTATATCAGTTGAAAATCCGTAATATCTGAAATTGTGCGACAATAACTGTTAATTTTATATTTATAAAAGGGGAGTTATTAAAGTCACCACATACATCTCATATAATTCCATGATATATTTTATGTGGAACACAAATTTATTGTGCTATACAGCATCTACAACAGTGCTTCTTCTTCTTATCATTATTATTGATTATTATTAACTACCTTTTAACGATGGACATTGAAATTGCTTACACACACTTGCTGGATGAGCAATTTTAAATTGTGCTTATTTATTAAAATGTTTGAATTTTCATAGCTTTTTGCTAAACAAGGATGAAACCAAAATAGTTTTAAACATAATACAGCAATACTTCTAACAGTGTTATTACTATACAGTAGTTAAGAAAAATTCATGTCCTCGTTTTGATAGGGTGCAGCTCTTTTCAAGTACACCACTGCTTGAGGTGAGCTGCTTGTACCATTTTAACCGCATACCAACACTCTTGCCAATCTTAAATTTCCAGCTTTCCGGAAATAGAACCCGGGCCCTCAAAGATGGAAGCTTATAGTGCTAACTGTTACACTATGGACGTGAACATTACTGCAGTAAAAACTTGACAATATTAGAAAAACATTTAAAAGATTCTTAGGCTATGTTTGCTTCGCAGTAATAATTTTGTATTGGAACACCGTACGTGTGCAGACACATTCATGCTTTTTGGATAATCTTTCTCATCCAGCTGTTTTATCACTGACATATATATGCACTAGGAAACATAGGAATGTATTTCATACTCTGACTTATTATTATTATTATTAGTATTATTATTATTATTATTATTATTATTATTATTATTATTATTATTATTATTATTATTATTATTCCTCAAATGTTTTAGAGCTATGGTATGCACTACATTTAGTCTACTTTTCCAGAGGCAATGTGTCATTAAGAATTTCACTTTATTATGATACATAGCATGATTATTGATTATCATGATTATTATCAGAGTTGGGAAGTAAATGAGTAACAGTAATGATTACCTGCAACGATTACACTCTTAGTAATTTTTACTTGTAATTGTTACCTTTTACAAATTGCACTTTTTATGTGTAATTTACTTCTTGAAATGAAATTGTAATTGTTATATTCTAGTAATCGTTACATTCTAGTAATACACATTGCACAGAAGCAGAAATATGAAAAAATAAATTATGATGAAGCTAACATTTTCAGTTCTACTACTGCAGAACAAGTAGCTTCACCAGTTCTGGATGAGGTACTTCTTACCTCTCCAGTATTTTCAAAGACATTCCAATGATGTTCATGAAATTAAACACAGGTATTCCTTCAAGTGCCGTGATAGAGCATCTTTTCGGTAAATGCAAAGATGTACTTCTCCACTTTAGACATTGAGTATTAGCAATGGGAACTTTAAGAACCAATTAAGTTAACTGAAAAGTAAATTAATTTCAAATGCTAAAACCATGGGAAAAGATCATTTCGAAAATTCCAAGGTATCATGTTTAGTCTCACCTAGTGATAATAGCCGCTTAATGCCTCCATACCAAAAAACCACACAAAATGAAGTAATATATTCCTTTTGTCACAAGCTTTTGTATTATTTCAGCCTCAAGTGAAGAGAAATCAGTGATTTCATTAAGACTAACATTCTGTAAAGTAATTGTAATTGTCATTATAATTGTAATTTTACTGACCTAGAATTTTGAAAATTGTGATAAAATCAGTTGTTATGTTCAAGTCATGTTTATACAACAACTTTAGTATTGTAACTTGAAAATAAACTTGCAAAAATCAAGAATTTCATACATAGTAATAAAATGCTAATGTTGCTGCAAAATAATATGAAGAGCAAACTCAGAAGTGAACATGCAAATTTTTAATCTCAAAATCATTTTAGCTGAAACAGCTGCTGTAGGATTTAAACATTATTTTAGAAAGCACTTGCTGAGTCTGCAGTGGTTAAAAGTTTTTCTAATGAAGAGAAAGCACTCCATTCCATCTTTCTGTCATGGCTGCTACTGCCCATCTCTACCAGATTTAAGACTGAAACAATGCTTACCATACCAATGCTGCTTTTCACAGTAATTCAATGAAATTTATTAATTCCAGTGATACTGCAAGTAAATTTTATAAAATGGTGAGTATGTTTGACCCTGCATAAACTGTTAAGTAAGCAGTTAATCAAGACTTTGGGATGAAAAAAACAAAAAACCTTTGTTTCCATCTGAGTGAAAGTACAGTTACCATAGGCAGGAAAGAATTACAAAGGATAATGGTAATCAAATTTGACTGTAGGGAAAAGGTGGACATTATTTCAAAGTTAATCAGGATGACCATGAATTATGCTGATTTTTTCACTCAGCATTCTTGAATTGTTATGGATGCCATGAGCAAATGTTGATTATGATTGTTCTTGTTCTGTTTACAGTAATGTTCTTTCAGATAAGCACCATCACCTTACTGAGAACAACGTAAACATTTTTTCAGAGATTTATTTTGAAAATTAAAATGTCATTTTCTTTAGCCTTCTCTTAATGTATGAAATATTTTTAACTGCGTACTTTTAGGTGTGATTTCTGTGTACTTTTAGATGTAATTATTTGTTTTTGAATTATATAAATACAGAATTGTTTGTATAAAAACACCAAATTTCATATTTTAAAATACCACTGTTTAGGTTGTCAAGTCACCAAAAAATGTCAGTTTCTAGTGATTAGATATCTTATGATAAATCACTAAGAAACATGGTTGTTAATATTCCCCCAAATTATTAACAGAGTATGCTGTGTGAAAAGCAAGATTTCATTATATAAGGGGAGATTAAAAAGTTTCTGTTCAATAGCCATACATTCCTGAATCAGGATACCAATCAGGAAAAATTGCCATGAGCATTGAGGCACTCGTCCCACTGATGCACCACATTGGAGATCACCCGTGTGGTAAAACACCGTGACATGCTGCCCGAAGAAGTCCGTAACCGCCTGCTACACATCCTTGTCCGACAGAAAATGTCAAAACTTCAAGGCCTTTTTGAGGGGACCGAAGGCGTGATAATTGCTTGGGGATAATGTGTTGTACGCTAATGGATGTCGTCGGTAATGGATGAGGCTGGCCTCCCAGGTAGACTAGTATCTTGTGTTAAAATACGACCCGCGCGGAACTTGGTGCACCATTCCATTACCGTGCTTTCGATAGATATGCTGCCCCATATACAGTCTTCATTCTCCGATTGATGTCCACCGGTGTTTGTCCTTCAGCAGCCAAGAACAGAATAACAGCACGTTGGTCCTATTTGGATGCATTTGGTAATAACATCGCCATAGTTCAAATGGCTGCATTTAATGCACGCACCCCATTATGACACGACTGCCACACTAATCCCTTTGCCTACATTCCGTCCTTATATACCTGCATCGGAGTCGTGCTACGTTGCATGTCCGCTGCAGCTCAAACGGAAACTTTTTGATCACTCCTTATAATAAAATATTGCAGAACACTGAGGAGTGATTCAGGCAAATGCCTTTTATTGGTTAGAAAATAAATTAATACAAGTGCCTTAAAAAAAAAAAAAAAAATTATGTCTGATTCCAGGCAACAGGAAACTGTGACTGGATACATACAGAAGAACGATCATATTCACCGCCAGCTCCAGCTGTTACAGTAAGCAAGTAAAATCTCTTAAGTTGCTTCCTTAATTTTAAATTTTTATTTTATTCTTTTAACTGAAACTTATTTTTAGTTAAAAAATAAAATTAGGAAATCATGTTTTTAAATATCAAATAATAAACAACTTTTTAAACTTCGAAGCATTGACCAGGACTGCATTAAAAGGTACATACAAAAGTTTTAAAAAATTCAATTCTTTTATGAAGACATACAATACTGGTATCAATTCATAAAATATGATAGCAACAAATGAGAATATAATTTCAGTGTCACACTACACTTTATGGCTGGGTGGAGAGGCTAAAATGTGAAACTGTGTACCCCCTCAAAGTCCGTGATATTCAGAAAAAAAATTATTTTTGGACGTTAACACTCAGCTTAAAGTAAATATGTCAATTCTAGTTTTAGTGTACTTGGCTGTAGTGAACTATCGACTACAGTGAACTAAAATTATAGGAGCCAATTTGCTTACATTACAACATTTAAATTGAACCCTTGATGTCAGTTATATGGACCTACGAACTATAACATCTAAGGAAGATTGTCACTGTAACGAGAAGACTACAGTTTTTCTTTGCAGATTTTCTTTCATAAACTTGATGAGTTCAAGAGGTGTTTTGTCTTCTTAAGTTCTTGTTTTGGTAAGTGGCTGATAATATGGAACCAGCAGGGGCCTAATGTCATTCCAGGGAATGTCCAAGCTCAAGCGCCGAGTAATTAATCCCATCCAATTTGGTGAAGGAATGTGCTTATAGAAGGCAATTGAAAGCAAGCTGTGATGTGGGGCTCAGTTTAATTAAAGTTCTCAAAATTGAGCATAAAAAATGTTGAAGCGTTATGTGTTTTCATTGAAAGGTAATACAAACATTATCAGTGACACAGAGAATGGACTTCATCAAACGGGAGTATTACTTGAATAAATCTACTGGAAGCAACATCATTAAAAACAAGGACAAAGTTCTTGGTGCCTTGGATACAAACAAGCTGCAAACAAAAAGATTTTGTACAGCTGATTGAGATGATGTTGATCAAGCATTGCTGAAATGGTTCACTATTCAGAGATCTGCTGGGGTTGCACTTAGTGGGCCAGTGTTGAAAACCAAAACTGAGCAGCTAGCCAAGCTGCTTGATGAGATTCTAAAGGGTAGCCGGAGTGATGGAGTGATTTTGTAAATGGTGGCTAAAAGGGGAAAACTGAGGCATATGACGTGCTGACAGCCACAAGTTCGCTAGATGAGTCTGGCATTGCTTCATTTTACTTGTATCAGCCTTCTTGCTTTCATCTTTCCTGTCCAACCTTCAATGGTCAACTCTTGTTCTCTTCAAACCACAATGTTACTGGGTTTCAAACGTTTAGGGAGCCCTTCATTTTTGTACATTTATTTTACCCCTTCCCATTCTTCTGTTGGTACCTTAACTCTTCAAAGGGAGGTTGGGCCTCTTCCTTTCTCTTTTCTTATTAGTGTTCAGAAAGGATGGTTGCCTAGTTGTACAGAACTCTTAAGTTCAGGGCATAATGGGTATACAAATAAGTGTATGGGTTCAATGGAGATAGAGGGAAATAAAATACTAATATAGTTTATTCAAAATATTAATCCCAGCCTTAATGTGGCTAATGATGAAATGATCACTGACCTTATACATGAAGTTTGAATACACAAAGTCAAATCCCTATCGAAATTAGGATTACAACTTTCATTACTCCGCTAGATTTTCACTTGGATGAGCTTATAAAGTTCAAATAAACTAATTGTTAAATCTAATTGACTATCACTAAAACAAAACTGAGCAAGTTCAAATTCTATTTGATTTTTATAATGTTGATTATTATTGTTGCCATTGATGCTTTCACGGCCCGTACTTATAGACATGATACTGTATACCCTTTCGGGCTTATGCCGTGCCAAGAAAATAAGGTGAAATTCTTTACGTTTCACAGAGAACTGTGCTCTGCATCATCAGAAGAAATTCTCGACTCTCCACGAGAAAGGCTTCTTAAACCATGACTTTTTGAAATTTAGACATTATAATAGTTGTGGAAACGGTACGTTCATTCATCACCAGATGGCTCCCCAGATGCGGCACCGTGCTGGTGCTTGAAGCGGAAGCTGACCGAATCATCAGAATCAGTCTAAGAGGGTCACATAACATGTGTACGTAACATATGACATTGACAGGTGTACGATATTGATACAAGCCTGGAATGAAACATCTGGCAATGAGGAAATTACGAATGTGGAAAACACCAAGACGAAATAACAATAGTGAAGTAACAGGGAAGGGAACTACCTACGTAAATCCTTAATGGCTGGCAACCAGGTACTACTTAATTGATAGCCAGTGTCCCTGTTGAAATAGTTAGGATTTCTACGTATTTCCACAACTTCCTGTATAATCATGGACCTGTAGTGTCTAGTGTGGGTAAGAGCTCGAACATCTTCGAACATGACATCATGACCTGAGAATAGAGCATGCTCAGCTATTGCCAATTTGTCTGGCTGGTTGAGACGAATATTACGTTTATGTTCCTTGATACAGGTACCAATGGACTGGCATGTTTGGTCGATGTATACCTTACTGCAAGTACGGGAATTTCGTATACCCCAGGATGTAAAAGTGCGTACAATTTGTCCTTGGTTTTACTCAGACTGTGAGCAATTTTAGTGGCGGTGCCAAACACGGTTTCTATATTTGTTTGCGGAGGACTTCGGCAATTCGATCTGTGGTGTTGTGAATGTAAGACAAGTAGGCAGTTCCCTTCACTTCTTCCTTCTGTGAGCTTTGCTTGGTTGTTTCTCTGGGATGCAGGGATCTATGAATCTGCAAATCACTGTAATCATTACCCTTGAACGTGACTCTGAGTGTGTCCATCTCCACCTGGATATTTCATGGCTCACAAATTTGTCTTGCCCTCTTGGTGAGTGTCATGAGAATGCCTTGTTTTTGTGCTGGATGGTGGTGAGAATCTGCATGAAGATGGTGATTTGTGTGGGTAGACTTACAATAGACAAAATATAATTGTATTGAATAGGTGGACACAGTCATTTTATTCAAGAAAGAATTTTACTTATGTCCTAAGGGGCTGTCCGGTTTTTTCTTACTAGAACATCCAAGAAAGGAAGACATCTGTCCGACTCCATGTCCAAAGTGAATTTAATTGAAGGATGTTGCTGATTTAGGTGGTTTAGGAATAGATGGAGTTTCTCAGAACATTCTGACGAGACCACAAACGCATCAATCATAGTTTTGATGGGTGCCGAAGCAATAGCCTACTCCTCAAAATGCTCCATAAAGAACTTAGCCACTACAGGTGAAAGTGGACTTCCCATAGCCACTCCGGCCATCTGTTCGTAAAAATTCCCACCCCACAAGAAATAGCTGGAAGTCATGCAGTGGTGAAATAGCTTAGCAATGTCCTCAGGGAGCAGGTGTTCAATGAGAGACATGACCGAGTCAATTGGCACTTTAGTGAACAAGGACTCCACATCGTAACTCAGCCTTCAACCACACATAGGACGTACTGAATCATATGTCAGGCACTCTCGGCATTTCATAAACAAGCTGTCAACCGTAACCCTTCAACCTAATGCACTTTCGGTGAGTTTCGATGTGGAGTCCTTTTTCACTAAAGAGCCGATTGACTCAGTCATGTCTCTCTTTGAACACCTGCTCCCTGAGGACATTGCTAACCTATATTACCACTGCATGACTTCCAGCTATTTGTTGTGGGGTGGAAATTTTTATGAACAGACGGACGGAGTGGCTATCGGAAGTTCACTTTTTCCCATAGGAGGCTATTGCTTCGGCGTCCGTCAAACCTATGATATGGTGGAGGTATGTTGATGATGAGTTTGTGGTGTCAGCCTTCAACCACACATAGGACGTACTGAATCATATGTCAGGCTCTCTCGGCATTTCATCAACAAGCTGTTAACCGTAACCCTTCAACCTAATGCACTTTCGGTGAGTTTCGATGTGGAGTCCTTGTTCACTAAAGAGCCGATGGACTCAGTCATTTCTCTCATTGAACACCTGCTCCCTGAGGACATTGCTAACCTATATTACCACTGCATGACTTCCAGCTATTTGTTGTGGGGTGGAAATTTGTATGAACAGACGGACGGAGTGGCTATCGGAAGTTCACTTTTGCCCATAGGAGGCTATTACTTCGGCGTCCGTCAAACCTATGATATGGTGGAGATATGTTGATGATGAGTTTGTGGTGTGGACAGAAGGTCCTGAGAAACTTCATCTATTTCTAAACCACCCAAATCAGCAACATTCTTCAATAAAGTCCACTATGGAGATGGAGTCGGGCGGATGCCTTCCTTTCTTGGATGTTCTAGTAAGAAAGAACCCGGATGGCTCCTTAGGACATACCATCTATCGTAAGCCTACCCACACAAATTGCTGTCTTCATGCAGATTCTCACCACCATCCAGCACAAAAACAAGGCATTCTCATGACACTCGCCAAGAGGATGAGATGAATTTGTGAGCCATCAAATATCCAGATGGAGATGGACACACTCAAAGTCACGTTCAAGGGTAATGGTTACAGCGATTTGCAGATTCATATAGGCCTGCATCCCACAGAAATGACCAAGCAAAGCTCACAGAAGGAAGAAGAGAAGGGAACTGCCTACTTGCCTTACATTCACAACACCACAGATCAAATTGCCAAAGTCCTCTGCAAACACCACATAGAAACTGTATTTGGCACTGCCACTAAAATTGCTCACAGTCTGAGTAAAAGCATGGACAAATTGTCCCCACTTTTATATCCTGGGGTATACGAAATTCCCTGTACTTGCGGTAAGGTATATATCGACCAAACATACCAGTCCATTGGTACCCGTATCAAGGAACATGAACGAAATATTCATCTCAACCAGCCAGACAAACCGGCAATAGCTCTATCCTCGGGTCATGATGTCATGTTCCAAGATGCTTGAGCTCTTGCCCATACTAGACACTACAGGACCGAGCTCGATAGCTGCAGTCGCTTAAGTGCGGCCAGTATCCAGTAATCGGGAGACAGTGGGTTCGAGCCCCACTGTCGGCAGCCCTGAAGATGGTTTTCCGTGGTTTCCCATTTTCACATCAGGCAAATGCCGGGGCTGTACCTTCATTAAGGCCACGGCCGTTTCCTTCCACTTCCTAGACCTTTTTCATCCCATCGTCGCCATAAGGCATATCTGTGTCGGTGCGACGTTAAGCAAAATAGCAAAAAACAAAAAATAGACACTACAGGTCCATGATTATACAGGAAGCTGGGGAAATACGTAGAAATCCTAACAGTTTAACAGGGACACTGGCTATCAATTAAGTAATACCTGGTTGCCAACCATTAAGGATTTACATAGGTAGTTCCCTTTCCTGACCCTTCACTATTGTTATTTCGTCTCAGTGTTTTCCAAATTCGTATGTTCCTCATCGCTAGATGTTTCATTCCAGGCTTGTATCAATGTCATACGCCTGTCAATGTCATATGTTACGTACACATGTTATGTGACCCTCTAGGACGGATTCTGATGGTTCGGTCAGCTTCCACTTCGAGCGCTAGTGCTGTGCCACATCCGGGGAGCCATCTGGTGATGAATGAACGTACCATTTCCACTTCTATTATAAAGTTTAAATTTTAAAAAGTCATGGTTTAAAAAGCCTTTCTCATGCACAGTCGAGATTTTCCATTGATGACACAGAGCACAGTTCTCTGCGAAACATAAAGAAATTCACCTTATTTTCTTGACATGGCATAAGCCCAAAAGCCTATACAGTATCTTGATTATTATTGTTACCCCAAAACCAAACAGCAGATAGGCCTATCGTGACATGAACTGATGGGCTACTATCCAAGAAATTACCTGTACTATTTTGTATGTACACTGACTGACAGTGACAATGCAACACCAAGGAGGAGTGGTTCGAAAGGGATGAAAGTTGGGGAAAAAACAGAGACGGCACGGATGAATAATTGATGTTTATTTCAAACCGATATGCAGGTTACACAATGCGCACGGCATCGACTCAGTAGGATGTAGGACCACCGCGAGCGGCGATGCACGCAGAAACACGTCGAGGTACAGAGTCAATAAGAGTACGGATGGTGTCCTGAGGGATGGTTCTCCATTCTCTGTCAACCATTTTCCACAGTTGGTCGTCCGTACGAGGCTGGGGCAGAGTTTGCAAACGGCGTCCAATGAGATCCCACTCGTGTTCGATTGGTGAGAGATCCGGAGAGTACGCTGGCCACGGAAGCATCTGTACACCTCGTAGAGCCTGTTGGGAGATGCGAGCAGTGTGTGGGCGGGCATTATCCTGCTGAAACAGAGCATTGGGCAGCCCCTGAATGTACGGGAGTGCCACTGGCCGCAGCACATGCTGCACGTAGCGGTGGGCATTTAACGTGCCTTGAATACGCACTAGAGGTGACGTGGAATCATACGCAATAGCGCCCCAAACCATGATGCCGCGTTGTCTAGCGGTAGGGCGCTCCACAGTTACTGCCGGATTTGACCTTTCTCCACGCCGACGCCACCCTCGTCTGCGGTGACTATCACTGACAGAACAGAAGCGTGACTCATCGGAGAACACGACGTTCCGCCATTCCCTCATCCAAGTCGCTCTAGCCCGGCACCATGCCAGGCGTGCACGTCTATGCTGTGGAGTCAATGGTAGTCTTCTGAGCGGACGCCGGGAGTGCAGGCCTCCTTCAACCAATCGACGGGAAATTGTTCTGGTCGATATTGGAACAGCCAGGGTGTCTTGCACATGCTGAAGAATGGCGGATGACGTGGCGTGCGGGGCTGCCACCGCTTGGCGGCGGATGCGCCGATCCTCGCGTGCTGACGTCACTCGGGCTGCGCCTGGACCCCTCGCACGTGCCACATGTCCCTGCGCCAACCATCTTCGCCACAGGCGCTGCACCGTGGACACATCCCTATGGGTATCGGCTGCGATTTGACGAAGCGACCAACCTGCCCTTCTCAGCCCGATCACCATACCCCTCGTAAAGTCGTCTGTCTGCTGGAAATGCCTCCGTTGACGGCGGCCTGGCATTCTTAGCTATACACGTGTCCTGTGGCACACGACAACACGTTCTACAATGACTGTCGGCTGAGAAATCACGGTACGAAGTGGGCCATTCGCCAACGCCGTGTCCCATTTATCGTTCGCTACGTGCGCAGCACAGCGGCGCATTTCACATCATGAGCATACCTCAGTGACGTCAGTCTACCCTGCAATTGGCATAAAGTTCTGACCACTCCTTCTTGGTGTTGCATTTGCTCTGTCAGTCAGTGTATATTCGGAGACATTATATGAAGTAATTCACTTAAACAAATCTAGTCTCACTATTTAATATATCACTTTCTAACATAAACAGGCACAAATATACAAAGTGTCCTATAGGTCTATCACTGAGCTGAGGTGTCCGGCTCCATGTCTAAATGGTTAGCGTGCTGGTCTTTGGTCCAGAGGGCCCCGGGTTCGATTCCCGGCCGGGTCGGGGATTTTAACCTTCATTGGTTAATTCCAATGGCTCGGGGGCTGGGTATGTGTGTCGTCTTCAGCATTAGAATTCATCACAGATAGGGCCCCATTCTCACAGACGCGCAGGTCGCCTATACGCCGTCAACTCGAATGACCTGCACTCGGCCTCTTCGGAGGTCACACGCCATTATATACTGAGCTGAGGTCAAAGACACAAAACAATTATATACATAACATTGATCCACAGGTGAAGAATTATGCTAGGTTATCAAGTAGAATATGAAGATTCCAACCTGTTCATTTCATAGTCTTCTCCGCAAAATGCACAAGCATACCACTCAATAAGGCATAGATCCCGGGTTCTTAACAGTAATTTGGATGAACGGGTAAATTGCAACATAATATCAAATGCATTCAAGATTCCAAGCATGACACACTGCTCCAAAAATTATGTTAATGATATTTAATTGTGGCCACAATACATGTGAGCATGTCAGTAGATGATAAAAAATGGAATATCAAAATCGTAATAATAATGCTAAGAAATTCTTCAATGATGAATCGCAACTTTGGAGCCACATTCAGAAATATTACATCTGAAAATGTTATCCTGTTCCATACAACAGCCACTGTCTAAAGACACCAATTAATAAAGGGAATGTCGTCCTATTCCATATGACTTCCAATAACAATCATGAGCAATGACAGGCTCATTCCATACTTGAATACTGTGGCATTTCGCATCTCTCTTCAATATATATTGCTTGCACCACAACATGAATTAATTACAGTTAGTTCAATAAATTTACAGGATGTCCCCAAATAATACCAACAAGGCTTAGTGTGTTGTGTGGAATGCCAGACTGATCAGTTTTCAAGAAGGAGCCCCTGCCCGGAAATGCATGTTTTGGGCGCTGGTGCGCGTCGAATTCTGAGAACGGTTGTGACAATGCGTTCCAATTTGGTGTTTTAATACGGATGGTATACAACCATTTAGCCATCTGTGTACTGCAGATGGACGACCTCAGCCTAATAACATTCCTGCACATGCGCTTTATTCCTCCCACAGTCCTTGGTGCGCATCCTACTGCATTACTACCAGTGCAGTAATGTTGTTAAAAGCAGTGCGACATGTACCTGTACTCATCTGTGGAAATGACCAACATGGTGCTTGCATACGGCAAAGCGGATCGCAATGGTAGAGTTGCTTCAAGATTTATGCGGAACGTTTTCCAAACAGACGTACCCCAAATCATTCCATGTTCGTGGCCATTAGGAGATGACTAAGAGAAGCCGGACAGTTCCACGTGGGTACTTTCTGCCAGAGGTGTATCCATTGTACAGTAAAGTAGTAGCACTTTGTCCTTGTTACTTGTGAATATGTACTGTCCCCATTCTACTGTTTGTCCTGTATTAGGTGCCAAAACGCGATGTGGGTCGTCCACACTCGGCTCGAACACTACAGTTTGAGGAGGACGTGCTGACAATGATCAAAGAGATCAGAGAGGTGATTCGAAATGATCAACAAAGGTTCAGTATTAACATCAGGGCTGGGATAATTGGTGACCATATCTACTGCCAAAATGATTGACAGGACAGATCTACCTCACATTTATTAGAGATGTTTTGCCTGCCATACTGAATGAGGTGCCACTAAATGTTTGACAGGTAATGTGGCTGCAACAGGACAGAGCTCCAGCACACTTTGATGTAAATGTGCAGAACCACCTCAACGGCGCATATCCAAATTGATGGATTGGTAGAGGTTGACCAGTTCCTTGGCCAGCATGGTCACCAGGTTTGATACCACTTGACTGCTTTCTGTGGGGTAGTATGAAGAGTATCGTGTATGACACTCACGTAACGTCAGTGGAGGGCCTTATTGCTCAAGTCCACAGAGCGTTTGAAATTTTTCAAAGACAACCGCACGTATTTGGTCACGTGCATGAGGCTCAGCACCACCGATGTAGGCCTTACTGCACAACATACTAAGTGTTGTCGGTGCTTTCTTAGGACACTCTGTATAAAGAAGACCATAGTTGTCAGACAGTTTACAAAATATAATAACATAAACATCCACAAAATAAATCTATGAGCATTGGAATGAATCGAGGACCTTGTGAAATGCACTGTTTAGATACCATGACTACATTTGAATATGACGTGGTAGTGACGCACATAATGACATAACCTATTAGACAACCAAATGGTATGTGAGATTTAAATCACATCACAACAACCGTGAATGCATAAGACTAGATTTGGAATCAATTCTAACATCTTCACTTATTCCATTCCTGTAGAACTACAATTAAAAGGAAAAGAAAACTCATGAAGTGATTCATTTACTACCTGTCACACTGAGCATTGCTTAGAAAAGAACTCTGTCCATACAGTCTGTTCACCATATGTTTGAAAATTCTGACTCCATTAAATTGTTTAAATATACTTTATGACCGTACTGTGATTATCATAACTGTACACGGAATACGCTGTATTTTTATTATCTCAGAGGCTTGCCATAGGAAGTTCTGTTAAATCACCACAAACACTATTCTGAGATCTAACACTGTGTGCTGCTACATCGTGAAAATTATCATTGTTCATGACATTCACGTATATCCATCCCGGACTGAATCCTAACGACGAAGTTGGAATGAAGACACATGTCGCAAACTGTTCTGATACGCGTATTATTTGTCCACATATACAGTATAAATTCAGTTAATCACTGTGTGACAAATTTCAAGTCTAGTTATTATAACCTTAGTATACCAGGTAACACAGACCAGTCTATTAAGACAATAAGATTTATACATATAAGTTCTTGATGATGCAGCAGTCGTTCCTAATACTCCTCACACCCTGTCACTGCTTGTTGTACTGTAGAAGGACTGACTTGCTGTAGTCATGCAGTATTAGAGTAGTGTCCACTTTCTAAAAATGGGTGATAATGTGTCCATTTGGGGTGTTGCTTTCCATCATGATTGACCAATGGTAGACCACACAACACTTAACATTTCATAATCCAACATCCAGATGATTAATTAAGTAGCATTTATAACTGGTACGAGGGCAGATCAGAAAATAAGTGGCACTTCCCAGTTATGGCCATTTATTATACCACCTATACAACAGCAACACGACTATAACGACATACACTGAAACGCCACTTTTCCACATAGTTTCCAAGAGACTCGAAACGTTTCTGCGAACGCACAACCAACTTGTTAATGCTGGGTGCATAGAAATTTCCTCCAGTGTTCTGCAACCACTCAGAGACAGCGGCCTTCACCTCCTCATCGGTCTCGAAATGTCGACCACCGAGCTCCGTTTTGAGCTTACCGAAGAGATGAAAGTCACATGGCACTAAGTCGGGACTGTATGGTGGATGTTGCCAGACCTCCCACTTGAAACGCTGCAGCAGTTCTCTCGTTTGGCGGGACTTACGAGGTGTTGCGTTATCATGTAAGAAAATCACACCAGCGCTCAATTTCCCCCGGCGCTTCTCATTAATCGCTTTACGCAACCGGTGCAACGTTTGACAATACGACGACGCATTGATTGTCGTTCCTTTCGGCGCGAATTCCACATGCAGCAAACCCTCCATGTCAAAGAACACTGTCGCCATAACCTTACCGGCTGAAGGTGGAACCTTGGCCTTCTTTTGTTGTGGTGATGAGGGGTGCACCCATTCCATTGATGTTTGCTTTGTTTCGGGGGTGATGTGGTGGACCCACGTTTCGTCGCCTCTGACAATTCGCCGCAGAAACCTGTTGCCGTCTGCGGCATAGTGTTGCAAAAATGCCAGGGAGGATTGGTAACGTTGTCCCTTGTGCTCATCGATGAGAAGACGTGGGACCCATCTTTGACACAGCTTACGATATCCAAGGTCCTTGTGAACAATGGCGAACACACTGCCATACGACATGTTCAGCTGCGTCGCCATTTCTCTCAGTTTAATGCGCCGGTTCTGTCTAATGATCGCATTCACACTGTTGACCTTTGCACGGGTCCTGGACGTTGCGGGCCTGGCTTCACGATGGTTGTCTGTGATATCCGTGCATCCGGCTTCAAATTGCTGACATCACTTTACGATACCTTGCCGGGAAATGGCTCGCTCCCCATACAAAGCACTAATTTCACGATGAATGTCCATTCAATTCTACCTTTTGGCCCATAGGAATCGGATTGTCGCACGCACCTCATATTTGGAGTGAACGTCCAGTTGATGCGCCATTGCATTTGGCCGCTATTCACACAATACTAGACGAGACACCACAGCGACCTGCCTAACAGACGTGTGGGCAGTGTCTGTCCCTTTCTCCGCTGTGCCCATGTTTGCGACACACAGCGCACTGCAGCAGCGCGTTAGTGCAACTAACCTTTTGATCCACCTACGTAGCATGTAGAATAATTTAGAGAATTAAAGGCAATTTAAATTTCATTCAGCAAGCATTTCTGATAGGTTCTACCTGCCTGCCATTCAAAAGGTGTGAACTCACCTCAATAAGAGTTGGCTAAGAAAGATATAACACATCAGTACATTTGAAAGTTTTGCACTGTGGATATCACAGATATTCCACGTGCAGGCTCAAGCATGTACACAATGGATGGTGTGTACGGTTTCAATACATACATACATACATACATACATACATACATACATACATACATACATACATACATACATACATACATACATACATACATACATACATACATATATACATACATACATACATACATACCGCAATCCGGAGTAGCTCAGACAGTTAAGCACTGGCCTCCTGCACTCAAGTTGGCGGTTTCGATCCCTGGTCAGTCAGATGTCGGTAGATTTACTGGCACTTAATAAAGTAACTCTTTTGGGACAAAATTCAGGTACCTCCATATGTCCAAAAACCATAAAAGTAGTTAGTGTGATGTAAAACCGATTACTGTTATATTATTATTATTATTATTATTATTATTATTATTATTATTATTATTATTATTATTATTATTACATACATTCAATGTAATTATAGACTACCGGGTGAGTTGGCCATGCGGTTAGGGGCGCACAGCTGTGAGCTTGCATCCGGGAGATAGTGGGTTCGAATCCCACAATCGGCAGCTCTGAAGATGGTTTTCTGTGGTTTCCCATTTTCACACCAGGCAAATGTTGGGGCTGTACCTTAATTAAGGCCATGGCCACTTCCTTCCCACTCCTAGCCCTTTCCTATTCCACTGTCGCCATAGGGCCTGTCTGTGTCGGTACGACATAAAGCCTCTAGAAAAAAAATATAGACTGCATCTCACTCCACGGCTGAATGGTCAGTGTTCTTTTCCTTGGAACACAGGATTCCAGGTTTGATTTCAGACTGAGTCATGGGAATTCAACTAGTACGGTCAACTCCTGTATATTGTGGGTTGGGTGATAACTACATAGGTCAGGGTGGGTAGATGGAACAATAAAATGGAGAAATAAAGCCCTAGTTTTGTTATCTTGGTATATATTCCTATCCAAGTTCCTAGTATTTCATAGTTGACTTTATTTGTCTCTTAATTGTTCACTTCCCATCACTTATTGGGTCCTCTTTCTCTTTCTATGTTTGTCCTGCATTCTTGTTCTTCTACTAATTGCATAAACATTTTCTTTTTAATCTCTTCTCTGTGTTTATCTGGCATCCTTCTTACACTACACACTGCACAACAACATGGAAAAATATTTCAAGAACGACTCCCTGAGTGATTGTGAATGCCTATCCCCTGATGAAAGTGGGTAGTATTACTCGCACACTTTTTCGTGACAGATGGACATCCTAGTGTTGAATCGGTCGTCCTTGGATATCTTCGAGATTAGTATTGGCAACCTCTGAAATACAAACTATGAATCGCTTATGCATTACTGCGCGACATCTGGTGTACACTTTACGTACTAGTACTGTTGTTGTTTACATATCAAAGCCAAACTATAGATTTCATGCTAGAAACAAGATTCACATCGAGAAATGTTATATAATATTATATAATGTGTGTGTGACAGTTGTTGGCTTAAGATAATAAAGGTTAGGAAAATTCATATCGATCGATCATGTTATTGATCCAATTCAGATTTCATTTCCATTCAGTTGGCGGTATTACCAGAACCGGGAGAGCTCCTTCCTTACTCTTCACCCCTATACCAAAATCTATCACTAAAAAGTGTGTGAGTAATAGAACCAATGTCATCAGGGGCTGAGAAGAAATTAATGAAGAAAAACTTGGTTTAATGAGGAGTCAGCCTATCTGTTTAAGTATGACATTGTATGAAGATGTGAAGTTTGGCCTTATATTTTTGTGTTATCGTATTTTTCCTTGTATACTTTTTCTGTTACTCCATCTACCCATACTGACTTGTCATCATGTTTTTCCTGGTCTTATACAAGTTCCTACACTCATTTCAAACTTTGTATATTACTATCCAATGTACCGTAATTCCAAAAAGGCACTTCAATGAAATTAGCTTAACAATAGTACTGGGATGGATATTAAATAATTAAAAGTAAAGCCAATTGGAGTAGAGTCAAGCACATAAAATTCTATATGCAGAATTGTGAGAGATTATTAATGAAAAAGGCTACAAAATAAAGCTTTAAAATGCTCTAAGGTAAGTTGCCCTCCTTCTTTAAATTTTTCTTATCCAGCTTTGTTCATTGCCTACATTCTACATTTTACAATCAAATCATCACATATAATTCTTACAAAATTTCATTGAGACATCAAGTCACATTTATTGACTTAATTTAGGCTGATGACAGAAGGCTACATAAAGTCACCGTGAGTTGAAATCAGGAACATAAGTTGTAATCAACAAATATTCAATTCATCTAGTCACATTGGTATATATTCCATAACTGGTAACTGCCTGTAAAATGTAGACATTGGGACTGAAAGGAAAGATTATGGCATGTTTGTATAACAGTTTAAGCATATCCCTTTTATGATTACAGTGAAGCAAATAGCAAACTGCAAGATACAAATGACAGCTTGTTGAGTGTCTTGGATGTACCATCGCCTCGTCCATCATCTCCTTGCTGCTGTAGTAGGGCAAGTTCAGCTGGCTCAGGTTCCAAGCATCACAGGTAAGCTCTTAAGTTGATCAGTTCTCTCAAGACCATTTGAAGAGTTGCTTCATGTAGATCAGTGAGAGGGATGTGACTTTAACTTGTGAGAGATTCATAATGAGAATACAAAAGTAATCTATCCCCCTTCCTTTCCCTAATATTATGTTGAAGATGGCATAAACACCCAGCTCCTGAGTCAAAGTAATTAACTAACAAAGGTTAAAATACTTGTCCAAGCTGGGAATCAAACTTGGGACTCCATGGTCCAAAGGCCATCGTGCCAACCATTTAGCCATGGAGCCAAGCAGTTTTTAAATTAAGATATTCAACAGAACTGAGGTCCATAAATTGATTTACATCAAGAAATGTTGAAAACCAATTGAGCAATCAATTCATAAAGTAGGATGCATCTCAGTGATAGATTCTAGTCTTACAAACTGAACAGTGGTTCCAAAAATATCAATTCTTTTACATTATTTCTCCTTAGAAATTTTACTTTCATCGACTACGACTTGTGCATGCAGGAAGGTATCTTGGAAACTTCAGTGATAGTAAAGCATTATAACTAATGGTTTCCTTGTTTTGTAATTTTATACTCCTAATATGCCTTTCATTATCTGTTAAGTACACTATAGTCTGATGTTTCTTATAATATTCCAAAATACGCAAGTTCCTTATTTCATCGGCGTTCAGGCAGAAGTGACTAAGACCATTTTTTTATGAATTTGAGTTAATTGCACAACTGGGGTAAATAAAACATTCTACATGATGATGTGGTCGTTATTTTAATAGAATGAACCATTTTGGGGGTAAGGGTACCCTACCCTCTAATGTGGAAACCATTTTTGAAGATTGATGTTCAGGCAAAAGTGACTAAGTGGACTTAATCACTTAATATGTAATGTAGTAGAAGGCATTGCACAAAGAACTAGCCCAAACAGTGCGAAAGCCTCGCTGTAATATAGAACCATACATCACTGATTTCTTAAAACCCATTTATCTCAAAACTATGTTTTTGGACTTAGCAACTTCTGCCAGAACACCGAATATCTAGTAACATACTGTACACTAGCCACTAGATATGAAACCTAAGGCAATACTGTTTAGCTTTCTCTGATGTGTAAAAGTATCTTATAAATTTTCAGACCATATAAAGCTCCCAGTGGGACGTCATCAGACATTGGGAGTGTGGTGGATTCTGCTCCAAGCAGCTTAGGTCCTTTTCGCTTAGACCACAGGAGTGAAACTCGATTTGGAATTCAGAGACTTATGGATGATCTTGGTAGGTAAATAAACCATCCTGAACCTAGCTTTCCAATATACAATATCCCTTGCTCCTTTTCTGACCCATATTGTACTATAATATTACTCATAAGCAAAATGATACAGAATATCTGAGATACCTGTTCTATGAATGTATATTCATAAAATGAAGTGGAGAACAGGTTTATGAAGAAAGTCTTATAGCTGAAAACACCATACATTGAGATAAGATTTTTCCTGACAATAATATGACAGAAATGTCATGTAAAATTTTGAATGTCAAGTATTTCCGGACAAACAGACAATTCTCAACTGAATTACAGTGTGCCTCGTCATGGATATGGGTCATCTGAATCCATCCACCACTTAACTAATGTGTTATGTTACACTATGTAGAATGCATATACATTTATTTACATTACCTTTGCATAATTGCTTCCTTGTCTTTTAATAATTTTGAACTGTGTAGTAGTGTGAAGTAATTGTATATCCAGGAATGATAGCAAAACATTTTCCTTGAGCAAAATCAGACAAGTTGTAAACCAATTGATACCCCTTAATTAGAGAAATATTCACACCAATTTGCAAACCAGTATCAGTACTCTAAAAGTAAGTATCAGGTTGAACACCTCTGAAAAACCTGAGATAAAAAAATTCTGCAACATATCAGGGATATGAGGGACATCAGTACAAACATCCTGTAATATCTGCTAAGTTTAAAATTAAATACAGCAACATTCATTGCATTTTTATTGTTTATAATATAATAATTTTGCTAAGAATAAATAGAAATACGTAAGTGATTAACATCGCTGAACAGAATGTGCAATAACTGATTATCGCCCTCAGACCAAACTAAGGAAAGGTTTTAACATTTTCACTACCAACTGCCTGAGCAGCCTGCCACTGTTGGGACCCAGCCATTTTTAAGAAGCCACTTACTTGACTGTTGAGTTCCACACTAGTGCATATTAAAGAGATCATTATTGAAAAAAAGGTACAAAAGGCACAACATCGTTTTCCACTTTTCTATTTACACTCGTATGTACTGTATGTCAAATATTGGAACCAATGGATGATAGAAAGGAAACTCGCTCATTGTACCTGGTTAGATTACTATTTACCCTTCCATCGCTTTAACTGCATGCATAACATTACTTAGTTTCACTATTGGAAGCATCACTTATCATTACTCTGCAAACTATCACATATTTCTTCTTCTGGAATCACTCTTATTACTACAAAATTTACTCGTTTGAAGCTTTGTTTACTACGCAATCACTGTACTTGCAGTTTCAATCAGTTTGAGGAGTACCAAAATTGGCTTGTAAACAATGAGATAAAAGAACACAAAGGTAGGTTTGTACAGTGTCGAGAAAATAGGACACTCGAGTCATCTACCAGAAAAAAAAGAAACTGTTAGGTAGAACTCTTCTGGTCTCCAAAAACACAAGCATATCAGAGTGTGCTACACTGAACAGGTGCTAAACCACTTAACTCCTCTATGGGCCCAGGAAGACGTATGCTTAAATGACCATACTCCTCAACAGGAGCAAAGGTGTTAATCCTCATTGAAACTTCGGCATACAGTATGTGTCCTTCACTGAAAATCCTGTAGGAGTAAATGGGAAATACTGTTACTGTATATCTTTGTTGTAAATTAGGCAACCTGTGTTTTGTTTGTCATGGTGCACCTGCCGGAAAAGGCTGTTAATGATTCCATATATACTATGGTTTATGAGATACTTATCATCTACTGAAACGATTATGGGTAATGAATTAGTATCCCAAGATATATTTCTTAACATTGCACACTTTACAGGAGGTAGTGTGCATGAGAGTTTCAAAGCCACAATAGCGAGGCGTCAGGACAAGAGACAGGACAAGGGAAAGCATCTGAAGTCAAGGGTTGAGGCCAGAAATGAATTCCTCTTAAAGCAGTTTGAACTGGATATTGGCAGTCTCAGAGAAGAAAGAGAGCATACAAGATGTGCCAAAACACAGTACCAACATTGAAATACAGCCAAGTATTAATATTATTTTGAAAGTTTGATATTTCATATAAACATAAAAGTCTGTAATGGCAACATCTGAATTTTGCACAAAAGTTAACAATGTTTGGTGCTCGTAATTCAGCTACAGTGAAACTAAACAAAACAGCGGTTGAAGAATTTCCACAGACCAGATGCTAACCTTGTGCCCAGGCATCCCAAGGAGTTGAATACCCTCAGAAAGTGAAGGACACAATGCCTTTGATTAATCAGTGATTGAATTATAACCTGCCAAGTACTATTCGTCATTGAGGACCACCGGCTACATGTTGATTGTTTCATCTGGGTCATAAGACCCCAAGATAAAGAATTACACCAGTTTGTGTGGGAAAAAAAGAGCTCTCCTCATTTGTTCTTGCTGAGGTTACTAAAGGCAGCACCCCTCTACACCAAGAGAGATTGACTAATATGCTCTCTAGTTGTTCAGATGGATGGGACATGTTGTATGGCATCAGAAGAGAATTGTCTATGTTTATGAGCTAATTTGAGAACTCACAATGTTCCTGTGTCAAAATTGTGTGTCTTGAATATGAACTTTGATAATTCTTCAAGACTTCTGTACAGATTATTATTACTAGGAACTCTGTGATATGAACGGAAAGTCTGAACAAATTCAGAAACGTGTACCATGTAAGTGACAAGATGACTATTAGCAGCCTGGTTGTGAATAGGACATGTACCTCTTAAAAACTGATTACAGATACTGAAAAGTTTACGCTGTGGGCTTAAGAGCAAAAGGGAGTAAGAAGACTAGCCCCAATAAGCTAGATAGGCTAGAACAGAGAGGTGCGGGAGTTTTTCAAACTATGAATGGTGCCATCATTCAGTGCTGGCAATGTTTACTCCCATATAATTGTGTATCCCAGTGGCGTGACTGACCAGAGGAGATGTTGCGTTTAAAGAAGTGTTCCTTTACAACAGGTATTACAATTGAGAAGCAGCCTAGCAACATAGATCAGCAGATGTTAACCAAAGCCATAAATTTGGACTTCCCAGTGATTAGCGCAGCCATTGTGGAAGCGTAAATCATCCCATGAACCTCCAAGGCTCGAGTGAAGTACAACACAGGAATACGATGAGAACACCTTAAAGTATTATGTGGCTAGTGAATGCGGGGGTTTATACATATGTAAATACACTGACTGACAGAGCAAATGCAACACCAAGAAGGAGTGGTCAGAACTTTATGCCAATTGCAGGGTAGACTGACGTCACTAGGGTATGCTCATGATGTGAAATGCGCCGCTGTGCTGCGCACGTAGCGAACGATAAATGGGACACGGCGTTTCCGAATGGCCCACTTCGTACCGTGATTTCTCAGCCGACAGTCATTGTAGAACGTGTTGTCGTGTGCCACAGGACACGTGTATAGCTAAGAATGCCAGGCCGCCGTCAACGGAGGCATTTCCAGCAGACAGACGACGTTACGAGGGGTATGGTGATCGGGCTGAGAAGGGCAGGTTGGTCGCTTCGTCAAATCGCAGCCGATACCCATAGCGATGTGTCCACGGTGCAGCGCCTGTGGCGAAGATGGTTGGCGCAGGGACATGTGGCACGTGCGAGGGGTCCAGGCGCAGCCCGAGTGACGTCAGCACGCGAAGATCGGCGCATCCGCCACCAAGCGGTGGCAGCCCCGCACGCCACGTCAACCGCCATTCTTCAGCATGTGCAAGACACCCTGGCTGTTCCAATATCGACCAGAACAATTTCCCGTCGATTGGTTGAAGGAGGCCTGCACTCCCGGCGTCCGCTCAGAAGACTACCATTGACTCCACAGCATAGACGTGCACGCCTGGCATGGTGCCGGGCTAGAGCGACTTGGATGAGGGAATGGCGGAACGTCGTGTTCTCCGATGAGTCACGCTTCTGTTCTGTCAGTTATAGTCACCGCAGACGAGTGTGGCGTCGGCGTGGAAAAAGGTCAAATCCGGCAGTAACTGTGGAGCGCCCTACCGCTAGACAACGCGGCATCATGGTTTGGGGCGCTATTGCGTATGATTCCACGTCACTTCTAGTGCGTATTCAAGGCACGTTAAATGCCCACCGCTACGTGCAGCATGTGCTGCGGCCGGTGGCACTCCCGTACCTTCAGGGGCTGCCCAATGCTCTGTTTCAGCAGGATAATGCCCGCCCACACACTGCTCGCATCTCCCAACAGGCTCTACGAGGTGTACAGATGCTTCCGTGGCCAGCGTACTCTCCGGATCTCTCACCAATCGAACACGTGTGGGATCTCATTGGACGCCGTTTGCAAACTCTGCCCCAGCCTCGTACGGACGACCAACTGTGGAAAATGGTTGACAGAGAATGGAGAACCATCCCTCAGGACACCATCCGCACTCTTATTGACTCTGTACCTCGACGTGTTTCTGCGTGCATCGCCGCTCGCGGTGGTCCTACATCCTACTGAGTCGATGCCGTGCGCATTGTGTAACCTGCATATCGGTTTGAAATAAACATCAATTATTCATCCGTGCCGTCTCTGTTTTTTCCCCAACTTTCATCCCTTTCGAACCACTCCTCCTTGGTGTTGCATTGTCACTGTCAGTCAGTGTAAAAATGCCAAATCAACCAAACAAAAGTTAAGACAAACAAAATTGGATAGGAAATAAAACCCATGACATATAAGACGAATATAGCTGGGAGAACCTCACTAAAACATGATGAAATGAATATAAAACAAAGCACAAACACATAAATCCTTGGCTGAAAAGAAAAACAAACATACTGCAGCTGTTCAACAGGAGAAACTGTGTGTGACAAGGTTATGGATGCGAACTGACAACATTCTGCTCTCACCAACATGGATGCTGAAACCCCTGTATAATTAAATTAAGGCAGAGAAAAAGGCTCCTATCAACTGGCATTCATTAATTTCTTAAATCACAATACAATAAACCATGCATATATATTTGGATTAAATGAAAGGTTTTCATTCTGTCCCCAAACAGATATTTGAATACTTAGTAGTGGATGCTTAGTTTTTTCGCCTCAACCTTCTCACTCAAAGGGCTACATTTTCCCCTTGTCTTAACTGGCTGTGGCTTGACATTGACATATGACAGGCACACACTCTCAAGGCCTGTCTGCAGATTCTCACATTTCTTCTCTACTCAAAGCCCATTTTAACACACACTCAGTAGGCCTATCACTTCCAAATATGTTGCTGCTCGTATCTCATTAGGATTCAAGGACAACATTTAGTATAGATTTTTGTGCAAATTCCTCTAGCATGATCATTTTCTATACATCGCTACATCTTTGTCATGACGTTATCTCTCAAAACAACCCAATCCTCTAAGTCTTCCAACCTCCAGTCCTGAGTTAAAATCTGTTGAACGTTTAAGAATAGCGATTTCCCTCTAATCACTAAAACGTTATTATTATTATTATTATTATTATTATTATTATTATTATTATTATTATTATTATTATTATTATTATTATTATTATTATTATTGTTGTTGTTGTTGTTTCCCTTACTGAATATCCTATCATGGGAATGGTTCACAAATATACCCCCCTCATGGGAATGCTAGCTAATTTGGAGGATGGAAGTCGAGTCCAGGCATGCCACATGTTATTCAGTAATCATATAACCAACGAAACTAGATTCCAGGCATGCAAATTACTTTCAGACTTAGTTCCTCCCTATCCCTAAATTCTACACATCTTATTTTGTATATCTAGTGACGACACTGTTCATCATACAATGGTAACTTACTGAATCATCCATTAAGCTCCCTAGTGATATGATATTTACAAAGCTAACTTATTTTTACCTATCTGAAGCACTCTCAAAGTTTACGATGTCTCTAGCTAAACTGCCCCTCTTTAGAAGCATATCATTTAACTCCCAAATTAAACTTAATTGAGGATTAACAAGATACAGTATGGCAACACATCCAAAGAAACTACCTCTACACAACTAAACAAATTATAATATACTCAGAATTGCTTCCTATCCTAAATGATCCTTGATCTGGCCAATACCAGATCTTAATTATATTACACTGACTGACAGTGACAATGCAACACCAAGGAGGAGTGGTTCGAAAGGGATGATAGTTGGGGAAAAAACAGAGACGGCACGGATGAATAATTGATGTTTATTTCAAACCGATATGCAGGTTACACAATGCGCACGGCATCGACTCAGTAGGATGTAGGACCACCGCGAGCGGCGATGCACGCAGAAACACGTCGAGGTACAGAGTCAATAAGAGTACGGATGGTGTCCTGAGGGATGGTTCTCCATTCTCAGTCAACCATTTGCCACAGTTGGTCGTCCGTACGAGGCTGGGGCAGAGTTTGCAAACGGCGTTCAATGAGATCCCACACGTGTTCGATTGGTGAGAGATCCGGAGAGTACGCTGGCCACGGAAGCATCTGTACACCTCGTAGAGCCTGTTGGGAGATGCGAGCAGTGTGTGGGCGGGCATTATCCTGCTGAAACAGAGCATTGGGCAGCCCCTGAAGGTACGGGAGTGCCACCGGCCGCAGCACATGCTGCACGTAGCGGTGGGCATTTAACGTGCCTTGAATACGCACTAGAGGTGACGTGGAATCATACGCAATAGCGCCCCAAACCATGATGCCGCGTTGTCTAGCGGTAGGGCGCTCCACAGTTACTGCCGGATTTGACCTTTCTCCACGCCGACGCCACACTCGTCTGCGGTGACTATCACTGACAGAACAGAAGCGTGACTCATCGGAGAACACGACGTTCCGCCATTCCCTCATCCAAGTCGCTCTAGCCCGGCACCATGCCAGGCGTGCACGTCTATGCTGTGGAGTCAATGGTAGTCTTCTGAGCGGACGCCGGGAGTGCAGGCCTCCTTCAACCAATCGACGGGAAATTGTTCTGGTCGATATTGGAACAGCCAGGGTGTCTTGCACATGCTGAAGAATGGCGGTTGACGTGGCGTGCGGGGCTGCCACCGCTTGGCGGCGGATGCGCCGATCCTCGCGTGCTGACGTCACTCGGGCTGCGCCTGGACCCCTCGCATGTGCCACATGTCCCTGCGCCAACCATCTTCGCCACAGGCGCTGCACCGTGGACACATCCCTATGGGTATCGGCTGCGATTTGACGAAGCGACCAACCTGCCCTTCTCAGCCCGATCACCATACCCCTCGTAAAGTCGTCTGTCTGCTGGAAATGCCTCCGTTGACGGCGGCCTGGCATTCTTAGCTATACACGTGTCCTGTGGCACACGACAACACGTTCTACAATGACTGTCGGCTGAGAAATCACGGTACGAAGTGGGCCATTCGCCAACGCCGTGTCCCATTTATCGTTCGCTACGTGCGCAGCACAGCGGCGCATTTCACACCATGAGCATACCTCAGTGACGTCAGTCTACCCTGCAATTGGCATAAAGTTCTGACCACTCCTTCTTGGTGTTGCATTTGCTCTGTCAGTCAGTGTATTATCCTTTTTGGGTTAAATGTTAATTAAGGTAGAACCACCCAAAGTTAGCTTTATTTTTCTTGTGTTAAATTTCTCCAAGTGGTGGATAGAGAGTTGTAATTACTCATCATATTCACGTTTGCTATCTTCAATTTAATACTCATAAATATGAGGTGTACTCATATAAGTGAATGATAAATCATCTCGATAAAGGCCTTTACTAAGTTGTGGTTGGAGATTTGCCTCCAATCTAAGGTCCATTGACCAAATGTAAAATGCCATGTAATGTTCAATGGTTTTTCATATGTATTTTTTTCTCTTTCTACAAAGATTAATTAATTCACTCATTCATTTATTTTAGTAGAATTGAGTATACCTATGTTTTCCTCTGCTCTTTTAAGCCTGTAAGTTAGATTCAATTCATGCCCCAGGTTGCCAGAATAGATTGTTGAGTAGAGATATGTGCATTCGAACCTCACATGGCCAGTTGGGCATTTGCTACCCCATCTATAGGTTTCCACGTGGCTTGCAGATGAGGTGGCATTGGACCCCAGGTCAGAAAGGTTCCACAACAAAGGACATTAGTCAATCAATTATTTCTACTTGTTCTTGCAAAAATTATCACAATATAAACAATAAAAAATACCATGAAAATTGTTGTATCATAAACTTTGCAAACATAATAGGGTGTTTGTATTGATGTCCCACATATCCCTGAATTCTTCCTCAGGTTTCTCAGAGATACACTTAGGCCCTACCTGCATGTTCAAGCTGATACCTCCTTTTAGGGTTCCATAGTGGTTTGCAAAGAGCCACAAACATATTTCTAATGAAGGGATAATGGTTGATATATGACTAATCCAATTTGAATCAATCGCAATTTTTCACTATCTTACATGCCTACAAAATCCTGCAGTTCATGTCCTTAAACAGTTGGAAATGTCTTCAAAGCCTCTTTTGTTTCTACAGCAAGTTAGGGAGCAATTCAATTATTCCGTCAGAGAACAAATCATTGAAATATTTAAATAATATGTCACTCAAACAAGTATATACTTAGCTGTCAGTCATTCTGACACATAAGAGAAATATTTTTATTCTAAAGACTCTCAAAAAATGCTTGCTTTATTCTACGTCCTAATAATATTGCTGCAACCACCTATATCTAAATAACTGCATCGATAATGATAAACTGTTTTGTAAACAAAAGAATAAACATTGAACCACTGAGTTGCTAAAGTGAAAAGTGAAAAGAAGGGTGCTTTCCTTTAGGAAGATTGCTAGGGCATAAATATCATTCATTCATTCATAGTGGTCATTGACTGTAGCAGATTCATGCAAACCAAGTTCTCAACACAAGATTTTTTAGTAGTGATTCCATGTTTGAGACATATCACTCTGATTCATTTTTAGACATCTGACAATTTCCTTTGTTGATAGTCTTTAATGGCAAAAAGTGGCAATACAGTTATGATCAAATTTTAGTAGGCCTATTAGTATTTTCCCCTACCTTGGCACATTTGGTCTATTGAGGAGCTTAGCTTGCCAAGACAAATGCTGCCAAGTCAGATAGCCGGCAGATATTAAAATGTCACATTGCCAACATTGTCAGCTTCACAAGTTCTGCAGACGTATTGCTTGACTTTCTCAAATGGGGCTGTTTCTTCTCACATTAGGCAGATCCTTAATTGGCTGAATGAACACAATTTCAGCCTTTAAAACGGGATTACAACCATTGAACAAGCCGGATATTAAATCTTGGAACTCCGGGTAAGAGGCAGGCACATTATCCTTACACCACGGGACTGAATGTATTGGCTTTCTTCACATATTTGAGGAACTATCCAATACTACAGGACTGAGAAAGGATTGAACCAGCCAAGTTGGGCTCAGAAGGCCAGCACTCTAACGTCCGAGCTACTCAGCCTGGCTATAGTATTCAGAACAGGATGGCAATGCTTCCTACCTGAATGTATGACTTCAGATAATAAGCTTCCCATCATTTGATTTCACTTTTTTTTTTAAGACGTAATGTTACATGCAGGTATGCTTAAAAAAAAAGTATGTTTGTTCGTGGCATCGACCCCTGTGGATCTTTTGCCACTACTTGCATCATATGATATGAACCTGTGTGTGATTGGAATTGCGGAAGTGTAGAGTGTTGAATGTGAGGAAAGGAACATTAAAGATGACACAAATCCCCAGTCCCCAGGCCAGGGATATTAATCATTTACAATTAAAATCCCCTGACCCAGCTGGGAATCGAACTCAGGGCCGCTGGGTTGCCCCCTACACCGCGGGGCCGGACTGTAGGTAGGTTTACATTTTCAGCCAGTTTAAAGGACTAACAGACTGACATAATATGCCTGTTCATCTTACCCCATCTAATATAAGATGATAGTGTATATCATATGACTTTCTCTCCCAGGCACTTATCATTTGTATTTCATTTATTTAATCTGTCATGCTCTTTTATGACTTTCATTTTTGATTCTAGTCAACACTTTTATGTTTTATTCTATCCAATGAGCAATTTTATATTTTTTAAGTTGATCAGTTAAGTATCAACCTACTGAAAAGACTAAGATAATCAATCAATCAATCAATCAATCAATCAATCAATCAATCAATCAATCAATCAATCAATCAATCAATCAATCAATCAATCAATCAATCAATCAATCAATCAATCAATCAATCAATCAATCAATCAATCAATCAATCAATCAATCAATCAATCAATCAATCAATCAATCAATCAATCAATACTGATCTGCATTTAGGGCAGTCGCCCAGGTGACAGATTCCCTATCTGTTGTTTTCCTAGCCTTTTCCTAAATGATTTCAAAGACATTGGAAATTTATCTAACAACACTCTTGGTAGGTTATTCCAATCCCTAACTCCCCTTCCTATAAATGAATATTTGCTCCAGTTTGTCCTCTTGAATTCCAACTTTATCTTCATATTGTGATCTTTCCTACTTTTATAAATGCCACTCAAACTTATTCGTCTACTAATGACATTCCACGCCATCTCTCCGCTGAAAGCTTGGAACATACCAATTAGTCGAGCAGCTCTTCTTCTTTCTCCCAAGTCTTTCCAGCCCAAACTTTGCAACATTTTTGTAACGCTACTCTTTTGTTGGAAATCACCCAGAACAAATCGAGCTGCTTTTCTTTGGATTTTTTTCCAGTTCTTGAATCAGGTAATCCTGGTGAGGGTCCCATACACTGGAACCATACTCTAGTTGGGGTCTTACCAGAGACTTATATGCCCTCCCCTTTACATCATTACTACAACCCCTGAACACCCTCATAACCATGTGCAGAGATCTGGACCCTTTATTTACAATCCCATTTATGTGGTTACTCCAATGAAGATCTTTTCTTATAATAACACCTAGATACTTACAATGATCCCCAACAGGAACTTTCACCCCATCAATGCAGTAATTAAAACTGAGAGGACTTTTCCTATTTGTGAAACTCACAACCTGACTTTTAACCCCGTTTATCAACATACCATTGCCTGCTGTCCATCTCACATTATCGAGGTCACATTGCAGTTGCTCACAATCTTGTAACTTATTTATTACTCTATAGAGAATAACATCATCTGCAAAAAGCCTTACCTCTGATTCCACTTCTTTACTCGTATCATTTATATATATAAGATTTTTTTTTTTTTTTTTTTTTGCTATTTGCTTTACATCGCATCGACACAGATATGTCTTATGGCGACGATGGGGTAGGGAAGGCCTAGGAAATGGAAGGAAGCGGCCGTGGCCTTAATTAATGTACAGCCCCGGCATTTGTCTGGTGTGAAAATGGGAAACCACGGAAAACCATCTTCAGGGCTGCCGACAGTGGGGCTCGAACCCACTATCTCCCGATTACTGGATACTGGCCGCACTTAAGTGACTGCAGCTATCGAGCTCGGTTATATATATAAGAAAACATAAAGGTCTTATAATACTGCCTTGAGGAATTTCCCTCTTAATTACTACAGGGTCAGTTAAAGATTCACCTACTCTAATTCCCTGAGATCTATTTTCTAGGAATATAGCAACCCATTCAGTCACTCTTTTGTCTAGTCCAATTGCACTCATCTTTGCCGGTAGTCTCCCATGATCCACCCTATCAAATTCTTTAGACAGGTCAATCGCGATACAGGACATTTGACCTCCTGAATCCAAGATATCTGCTATATCTTGCTGGAATCCTACAAGTTGAGCTACAGTGGAATAACCTTTCCTAAAACCGAACTGCCTTCTATCGAACCAGTTATTAATTTCACAAACATATCTAATATAATCAGAAAGAATGCCTTCCCAAAGCTTACATACAATGCATGCCAAACTTACTGGCCTGTAATTTTCAACTTTATGTCTATCACCCATTCCTTTATACACAGGGGCTACTATAGCAACTCTCCATTCATCTGGTATAGCTCCTCCGAACAAACAGTAATCAAATAAATACTTCAGATATAGTACTATATCCCAACCCATTGTCTTTAGTAT